>NC_056746.1:739907597-740220097 GCF_019279795.1 Protopterus annectens | reverse complement strand
ACATGGTACTGTGTTGAGGAGGTTTGCTTGGCCTCATTCTGAGACCATCCTAAAGGATGCAAACATGAAATTTTAATTTAACATTTTGATAGAGTTTTGGGTCCAAGTGCTGCAAAGGTAATCAAAAATGTGATGACAGAGTTAAGCTGATACATGGAATTTCTCATATTTTTTTCACCTCATTCTGTAAATTTTCCAAGGATCTTTTTCTCCTTTTTCTAACTATGGCAAGAAAAAAATAATCAGTCTCAGCAATATACTGGTAGGCAGACATTAAAAAAACAATGGTGGAGAGGTTCCGTAAAAGAAGCAGGACCCCCCCCCCCCAGATCAAAGGGCAGTCAAATAAGTCAGAATGACTTTGTAAGGGGCCTTGGCCTCCCTCCCACCCTGTCAGTCTTTTATACCTTCCCGAAAGTCTGAATCACCATTTCTCCCTTTGGAAACAGGCTGTTTCAGACAAATTGGTTCTGAGACTGATTCAGCAGTACAGATGGTAGTGAGAAGTGTTCCCTCCTTTGCATGTAATTATTCCATATTCACCAGACCAAACACTTTTGTTCCCTCCTATCCTGCAGCACATGATTTATCAGGGGGCTAATATGCATAGTTACTCTTTCCCAGTGGGGAAGATTATTAACAATACTGATGCAAAAAATTTTGATTCTATCAATTGTCTAACTTTTTAATACCAAAATATGTCAAAGGTACAATTACCAATTCAACATCACAAATGCAGGAATACTAAGCACTAAGTCAGCTATGCACAATGGGCATCAGACATAGATGTTATGTATCCAAGAATCCAAAAGATAGAAAATGGGGATTTGGCACAGTTATCATCACTTTCACAGGGTGTTGTGTGGGGAAGCAGGAATCCTAGGCTGACACAAAAGGTCGGTGAGTGTATGTGAGTAAGAACGAGTAGCAGGCAGATATTCGTAACAAATGGCTAATGACACAAAATGAGCTTTAAGCTTCATGATTGAACCATGTAAATGTGTCTGTATGGGTCCTCCAGCTTAAGCTGGGGTGTGAGTTTCTGCTTGAAGACAGCCAAGCTCTGTGCTAGCACTGTGTCCTGCTATGTCGGATAGGTGTGAGCCATGCATGGTAGAGATGCCAGTTCATAGTTGTTGTACCTGATGACAAGACCTGGCTCTGCCAGGAGTTGCACTGGCATGTTCATTCCAAAGGTCAGATGCACTGCTGCTACCTGAATGTGACTGATGTCTGCTGGCTTAGCTCCCCACACAAGGGCACCCAGGACCACAACCCCATGGTCTTACATGTCTGGGTGTGGACACCTCATCCTCGGATGAAGCAGTGGAAGTAGTGTTACTATGGGAGCATGATCAGGCACAGACATGTTGGCTAGCATCAGATGATGTGGCTAACCTATGCTAATGAGGATGTGGTCCCCCTCCCAGCAGACGTTCCATCACAGACACTGCCTGTTTCAATGTATCATTCATCTGATCCACTGAATTGGTAACATAGTGGTGACAGTCACACATATCAGCCTGTTCCACATCTACAACCTTAAGAATTTCTCTGGAGGGCCTATGGGAACATCTCTGCACCTCCATGATAGCCCTATACATATATTGAGTGGCACAGGAAGACACACCTGATCAACTAGAGGATGGAGAGCAGGCCTCCACCCAACACCCCTAACAACCCTCTTGTGTGGCACCTCACCCGCACTTTGGCTATGGACAGAGCCAACAGGCACTGAAGCTACAGTAACCACACTTCCCTGACCAAGTGTCTCACCCTTTACCTGTCCAATATCTGAGGGCTCAGTGGAATGTGTTGGTGTAGGCCTACTGGCTGTGCCCGATGGAATTGCAGGGGATAGTTGAATGTCAACCACAGTGTCAGATTCAACCTCTGTACACCCCTGACTATGCCTCTGTTTGGCTGCTGTCATCATCAGAGTCTCCTGATACACTGACATCAGGTGGTAAGAGTCCTATATTTCCACTGTCAGGATCACCTGTGATAACAAGCAACAAACACTGAAAAGAAATGAATAGCTACACTACTATAGTCAAATGTATGCTAGCAAAGTAACAGTGGTGCCACTACTACAGACAGTATAGCAATAGACACAACAGTCTTGACACCCACATCACACACATATGGATACAATTATATATTTTTGGAGCTGGTCATCATTACTGACAAAGAAGATATTTGGCTTACCAGGTGCAGTTGATGCTATCCTTCTCATGGATAATGGTCCTTGAAGAAGTTAAGCAAAGGTTAAGAACAACACCATCACAATTAACAGTAACACAGGGGGTTAAAACTTTTTGCCCTTTATATGTCCATTAACTATACTTTCAACAACAACTTGTATGTCAAGTCCAGTCTAAGCCCATGTGTAATCAATTAGAATGTGTTGTTAACTGCAGCAGTCTATAACCCCCTCTCCCACAAATCAATTTATTTTAAACAGAACTAATGTATTGCTGTCAATATTTTACTATACAAGAGTATTTAACAACTGACATACATAAGCCTACTCGGAACTCCTGCTCGGACATACTTGCTGTCCCAGAAGCAGTAGCACCAGTGTCAAGGACATGCAGTTCTGCACTTTCCTGGGAGATGTCTAGATCCCTGACAGTGGACAGGAACTCTTCATTTGCTGTTAGTGGTGTATCTGTAGCATCCCCCCCAGTACTATCTGATCATGGGCCACTGCAGCTGCGCTCCTCTGTGCAAAAGAGATCATGTCATTGGCTCTGTGGTGCACCTGATCATATGTCCTGCTATGACCTCCTACTGCATTCACATTAGCAACTATCTGTTACCAAATGTGCATTCTGCCTGACATATCTCCCCATCTCCTCTCAAGCAGAAAGGCACCATGTCACATAAAAGCTTCCACAATGACCTGATTCTTCGGGTCACTGAAGGGGGATTTTGGGGATTGAGAAGCCTGGGTGCCATAGCCCTAGGTGACAAAAACGCAGCAGAAGGATAATACACATAAGTATCACATAACTAAAAAGGTCTTGTTTCTTAATAAAACAGAAAAGGTTACATTTCACTATTACCCACTGGAAAAACATAAACAGTCAAGATATTGAAATATAAAAAACAGGAATTGTGTGATTGTAACATTTATTTATTTATTTGGCATTTATTTACTAAGATTGTCTGACTGGACAGCTGGTGTCCATTTTCAATGGAGGACTGGGGAGAAAAGCTCCACAAGTACAGTAGTTACAGTATTTAGAGATAACAGTAATAAGTTACAGAAGAATTGTTAACATCGTATTACAAAGGTGTATCAATGTCACAAGGGGGTATTAGAACTCAGTGATACATGACTAGTAGCTTAGATTGACCTTAGAATAAGGCAACAATAGAACAATATGAGTATACTATTTACATATTTACAGCATTCATGAGAACTTAAAGGCAGTGACAATGTTGAGCATGTGGCAAAGGATAGGATGCTTAAGGAAGCAGTACTGCTGGGGTCTATATCACAATGTCGATTGATAAAAAGAGCAAACGCTCTTTTATCGAACACTAAAAAGCGGAAGCAGTAAATGTCAAACACATGGAACAGCAATTTTTTTCCCAGGGAAAAAAAAAATCGCTGCTTCAAAAAAAAAGAAAATCTACACCCCTCCCCCACTTAAATATACCAACTCCGAGATCGCACCACAGTGGAGGAAATGGCAGTCCTGAAAATGGCCCAGCAATTTTTTTTTTCCCTGGGAAAAAAAAATCGCTGTTCTTTGTGTTCGGCATTCAGTGCTTTCGACTTTTAGTGTTCGATAAAAGAACGTTCACTCTTTTTATCATTCAGTGTCATAATATAGACCCATACTGCTGCTGTGTATTGAGGGTTTAAGCAGGCCATTGCAGTTGCATAGTCGGTTGGTGAGAAGGTGTACTTTCAGTAGTTTCCTGAAAGCAGAAGTATTATTTTGTAATCTAATGTCAGGAGGAAGAGTATTCCATGTGTTAGCAACTTCGTTATGGAAGAGGGATTCCCAAGATCTATTTTTGCATGGGATTTTTTTCTGTCAATAGTTGCTGAAATTTAGTTTATTGCTGGACCGTAGTTGTCTATTTGAAGTATAAAAGTTTAGTAGTTCAGATAGGGCAAGGGTTTTTTTCTGGATAGTAAAGAATTTTATGTGCTAGGTTGATTTGGTGGAAACATAATAAATTGGGGAGCTCGAGCCAATCTAAAGTAAGTAGGGAATGACAGTGGTGGGAACAAGATTTGGAGCTGGTAGCAAATCTGATAATTTTGTGGTAACAAGTAGAAAGTTTATTGAGGTTGGTTTTATTTAGATTTGTTAGAATTGGACATGCATAAAGTAAAGCAAAGAGTTGGGTTCAGGCTATAGCAATTCTAGATTCAGAAGTAAGGTACTTTTTGCAGTGGTATAGGGTCCCTAGCTTTTTGTGGACTTTGGTGATAGTCAGGGATATATATTTGTTAAATTTTAATTGTTGGTCAGTTGTAATCCCTAGAAGTTTGACCTCTGGGACTGGAGAGATGGGGGTCCTGTTTGCTGAAAATATGGTGAAGGTGGTTTGGCCGGTATTCTTTGTTGGATGGAATAGTATGAGTTGGGTTTTGTTTGGGTTCAGTATCAGTTGTGATTTATTTAACTAATGCTCTATGTCTGTGAAGGATTCATGGGCATTTTGTTGGAGCTGCTGGAGATTAGAAGCGGAGCAGATTAGGGCTGTGTCATCAGCGTATTGTATTATTTTGGCTTTTGTAGTAGCTGAGTGAAGTTGATTTGTAAAGATATTGAATAGAAGGGGACTGAAAATGGAACCCTGGAGAATGGCTAGTGATACTGGAGAGGGGGGTAGTGAATCATGCCATTTAACTGACTGAAGGTGGTTATTTAGATAACTTTTAAACCAGAGCAGGGTGGGGTTGTCCATGTTGAGCTCAGAGACATGGGTTAAGAGTTTATTGTGGGAAACTGTATCGAATGCTTTGGATAGGTCTAGAAAGATGGCAGAGACTAGTTAGCCTTGATTTCTGTGTGTATTTATGGAATTGTTGAAGTTGATTAGAGCAGTGGTGGTGCTGTGTGATGGTCGAAAACCATGTTGGGTTTTGGATAGTAGGTTATTGATGAGAAGGTGAGTAAGGAGCTGGTGGTGGACAGATCTTTCAAGAATTTTTGATAAGGGTGACGGGATTGCGATAGGATAATAGTTAGAGAGGTCGGTGGAGGGGCCACCTTTATGGAGGGGAATGATGTAGGAAGTTTTCCACAAAGATGGGGTTGTGTGTTCAGTGATGGATCTATTTATCAATAAAGAAATGGGGTAGGCAATGGCCTTAAATGCAGTTTGAAGGTAGTTAGCTGGGAGGTTGCCGACAGCAAGGGTGGTGGGCTTGAGTTTGGATAAGGGCTTCTCATTGGTTGATGTTGGAATTGGCTTGAGTGAGATGGAGGTATTTGTTGTTTGGAAATTTGGGGATTGTGAGTTGTCAGTGGGATTTGTATTATTAATAAGTTTGAGTATAGAGGAAGTAAAATAGTTGTTGAAATTAAAAGCTATATCAGAGTTTGATCCTTCGATATTGGGTGGAGGGTAGCGGTTCAGCCTGGTTGGAGGATATTACACCAATAATACTTCCTGGTTGGAGGATATTGTTCACAGCTGCCCAGAATTTTTGAGGGTTAGAACTGTGCTTCTTTTGTAGAGAGAGATAGTGGTTTTGTTTATCATTTCTAATTTGTTTGCTTTTTTTTTGGCTTATTGTGAAGTTCAAGGAAAGCTTGCCTAGTTGTCTGGGTTTAGAGATTACGCTAGTTGTTCCAGGCTTTATCCTTTACTTTTAGTAGTGATCTTGCATTTTTTTGTAGCCGGGGGGCTGGGTTACTATGAATCCTAATTGTTCGAGGTGGAGCTAGGTGTTTTAAGATGTTTAGGAATGTGGAGTTGAAGTATTCCACTCCCTGGGGTCCAGTTGCATGCATATAAAGCATCCAAGTATAGGTTAGTGGGGAAGTTTATTGGGGTGAGTGTGTGAGGAAGAGATGAAGGGTTGATAGTTTTGTGTCTGTGTCAAAGGAAGAAAGTTGGATTTTGGTCACTTACAGAGATTGCTATTGTATCACACTGATGAGCAGTACTGGGGTTATTTGTCAGGATCCAGTCTAATATGAATTCCTTTTTTGAGGTTTTGTCAATATGGGTGGGTGAGTGTATGAGTTGGGTGAAGCTATATAAATTAAGGTGGTTGGTGAGGGAGAGTGGATGGAGTTCCAGTCAATATTGATGTCACCTAGCAGGATAGTTTTTGGGGGAGGGAGTGGGAAGCCCAGTGGATTATTGACTCTAGGGTGGACAGGTTATTGCCTGGGGGTAGATAAACATCAAGTATGTTTTGATGCTTGTGTTGATTAACTGACGAATTTTGTGAATATGGTATCTTCATTGTAGAAAGGGATCCCTTGCATAGCAGATGGATTTTAGGTTAGTTTTATAGAGGAGGGCAAAGCTGACACCTCTTTTACCTATTCTGTCAGCTCTAAGAATGTTATATCCAGGTGGGGTAATGGGGTTGTCTTTAATATGTGTCTTGAGCCAGGTCTCAGTAAGGAGCAAGATATTGCGGTTATATAAGGAAACTGTGGCATGGAGTTCATCTATTTTGTTCACGATACTATGGATGTTTATGTTAAGCATTAGTAGGTCTGTAGGCTGATGGTTGAATGGAGGTTGACAGTTATTTGAGGCTAGTGGTGGACCGGACTTAGGGTGGATACTGCCTGCTAGTAGTAGTTGGGTTACCACATTGGTAATAATTTTGAGGTGTAGTTCTATTAGTGAGTTAATCCTGAGACTTGGGTGTTTCTTAGCTAGTGTAGTATGTGGGGGTGGAGAGGTCGATGCAGGATAGGTTATATATGGCAGGTGAAATGATAATATGTGTTGGGGGTATGGAGTGAGCTGGTGTGTGATGGGGTATTAGGTTATTAAACTTGGTGGGTACAAAGTGGTAGGAGGTAATAATGGAGAGTGTGGAGAGGCAGGTGGATAGTGTGGCTATTACTAAGAGAGTAGTAAAGGGTGAGGGGGTGGAGTCTATGACATGATGTCACTGAATTGAAATTGGAGGTATATGGTTAATGTGACTTTGAGAGTGGGTGAGATGAGTGGGGGATGTGTAGAAGAATATGGGGAGCAGTAGGGGTGCTCAGCTATGTATGAGCAGGAGAGATGAGTGAGTGAGATAGAATGAATGGTTTAGTAATGTAATTGATTTTGGGAGGGGGGGTTGGGAGCAGTTGTGTTTGGATTGGGTAGTGGGAAGAAATTGTAAGGTCAGGTGACTGTGGTTATGAATAAATGAAAATGTAGAGGGGGTGGGTGGGGAATGGGGGGCAGAGTGGGGAGTGGAATTAACCCACCGACTAAAATGGACCACAGAAATGCTGCCAAAATAACCAATCAGTCAGGCTAGATCCAGAAACCCAGCCAGGTGAGTAATTTATTAAAGACCGGCACAATATGACTGTTCCTTGCAATTATTGGTTGCAATGAGTGGCTTTTACCACACTGTACAGCAGTTTAACCAAGGCATTATGATAAACAGCTTATAAATGCATTAATTGTGAGTAGAGAAGGCCTATATAGCTCAGCATATAGTCACAGAGCTCATTAATGCAATTATTGTCAGCAGAAAAAGCCGTATAATTGCCGTTTCTTCGGCAATAGCATGTGAATAAGCTAACATAAGCAAAAAAGACACACCTGGCCCAATTTACACAGCAATCTTACAAAAAACACATTCTGGTGAAACATAGGTACTGTAAGAAACTTTAAACATTAAGTACATAGAACTGAACTTACTGGATGAGCCTGCTCACAAGGAGAAAGGCACGGTCCATGGATCGGGTGAGTTGTAGAGGCATTTAAAGATGGTGCCAGATGCACCATACATTTTTGTTACCTTAGGGGAGTGGGTGAGCATTCCAATGTTTCCCAGGCACTAGAATGAATGAATCCAGTCTTTGGCAGGCTGAACCCACTGGGACTGAAACAGACCACAGAAATGACACCAAAATAAACAATCAGGCTAGATCCAAAAACCCAGCCAGGTGAGTAATTTATTAAAGACCGGCACAATATGACTCTATAACAGTTACTGGCTCTGACTATAATTGAAAAGGAAAGGGAGAAGGGAATAAAAACATGGATTAACCTTTTAAGCTATGTCAGAGGGAGTGTGGTATGCAGTTAAAAGATAAGAACTTATACAACAACACCAATAGTTAAATTTATACTGTTGAGCTTATTGAATTTAATTTTCCTTGTGAGTGAGCACGTCCACATTTAATTATAACAAGCTAAACTATTAATATGTCACAACACAGTCAGGTATTACAGTTTGTAGGCTAGAGGCATATGTGATGCTGTTCACATACTGATTAGCTGTAAAACAAAAAAAGGATACTCTTTTCTACATAAACATCCAGTTATGTGTACTGGACAATGCAGCAGTATCTCCAAAGATATAAAAGGTGTTAGTGATATCTACGGGCGTATGAATGTACAGGATATCTCTAGCTGTATTATAATACTATTCCCTTAAGCCAGCTACATACACTAGTAGGAAAAATGCAAATCAGGTCAAAACTGCTTGCAGAATGCCATGTGCAGTATAACTTTATCAATGCACAACACAGTGGAACAATTTTATGATTGACTCTGTGTTCCTTGTAGTTGTTAGTTTTAATGATTGGCTTTTACCACACTGTGCAGCAGTTTAAACAAGGTATTGTGATATACAGCTTATAAATGCAGTTAATTGTGAGCAGAGAAGGCTTATATAGCTCAGCATAAACTCATACAGCTCAGTAATACAATTAATGTCAGCAGAAAAAGGCATATAAGTGGCATTTCCTTGGCAATAGAATGTGAATAAGCTAATAAAGGCAAAATAGACCTGCCTGGCCCAATTTACACAGCAATATTATAAAAAACACATTACAGTGAAACATAGGTACTGTAAGAATCTTTAAACATTAAGTACATAGAATTGAACTTACTGAATGAGCCCACTTGCAAAGGGAAAGGTAGGGTGCATGGATCAGGTGAGTTGTAGAGGGATTTAAAAATGACACCAGGTGCACCATATGTTTTTGTTACCTTGGGGAGTTGGTGGGCATGCCAAGGTTTCCCAGGCACTCGAATGAATGAATCCGGTCTTGGGCGGGCAAAACCCACCTGGACTGAAACGGACCACTGAAATGGTCCAAAATAAACAGTCAGGCTAGATCCAAAAACCAGGCCAGGTGAGTAATTTATTAAAGACCAGCACAATATGACTGTATAACAGTTACAGACTCTGACTGTAGTTGAAAAGGAAAGGGAGAAGGGAATAAAAGCATGAAGTAACCGTTTAAGCCATGTCAAAGGGAGGGTGCTGTATAAAGCAAATACACTTTCTAATCACATGGTATTATTCATCTCTAAAGATTTTTACATATACAAGGCCTTATGCTGGTATACTGTCCTACTCTTAATCTCTTCTCTACTCTTCCTGTTGTGTATATATATATATATATATATATATATATATATATATATATATATATATATATATATATCTTACCCATCATTTGGCTTTATCTTTAGAGATAGCTGGCAGATTTATATATGTACCTGGACCTTGTTTTACCATTCCTTCACACATTCTCATACTGTAGACTAAATAGGAATCTTTTTTTCTGTAAAATGTTAAATTAATGTAACCAACTGTAAATTGTTTTTCTCTGTAAAACGTACACTGAATGTAACTAAATTTATCTTGTATTCTCTGTTAACATGTATATTAAATATAACTGGAGCTTTTCTCCTGGGGTCTCTACTGAAAATGGGTTTCTAACCCAGCTGGACTAACCCGGTTAACAAATGTCAATAAATAAATAAATATAACAACACCAGGGGTTAATGTTATACTGTTGAGCTTCGAGCTTATTGAATTGAATTTGCCTTGCGGGTGAGTGCTTCTGCATTTAATTATAACAAGCTAAACTATTAATATGTCACAACACAGTCAGATATTACAGTTTGTAGGCTAGAGGCATATGTGAAGGCACCTACACTGTGCACACTAGTTTGGTGATTTTCTGGGTAGGAAAGACTGCTAATTGAAAAAGAAAACTGTGTCGTATTCTTGTGGGTAGGGAAGATCGTTGCCCGAGTATTGATTAGCTGTAAAATACAAAAGGATACTCTACATAAACATCCAATTATGCGTACTGGACAATGCTATATTAAGCCGCAGTATCCTCAAAGATATAAAATGTGTTAGTGATATCTACAGGCTTGTGAATGTACAGGATATCTCTAGCTGTAGTATAATAATACTATTCTCTTAAACCAGCTTCATACACCAGTAGGAAAAATGCAAATCAGGCTTAACACTGCTTATACCTCCCTTAAAGAATGCCACATGCAGTACAACCTTATCAATGCACAGCACAGTAGAATGATTTTATGACTGACTCTGTTACATGCAGCTGTTAGTTGCAACAATTGGCTTTTACCACACTGTACAGCAGTTTAAACAAGACATTATGATAAACAGCTTACAAATGCAGTTAATTGTGAGCAGAGAATGCTTATATAACTCAGCATATATCCATACAGCTCAATAATGCAATTATTATCAGCATTACAATTGGGCAGGAATACTGCTGATTGATAGGGAAATCTGTCTGGTATTCTTGTGGGTAGAGAAGACCGCTGCTCATGTACTGATTAGTTGATGAGCCTGTTTGCAAACAAACACACACAAAGCCAAGACTGAATGCAAAATAAAGGAGAGTAAAAATAGCAACATAACATTTATTGTGCCAAAATAGAAATGCAACTTTGCTCCCCACCCCCAAAAGAACAGGTAAATGGCACATTTTGCTAAAAAAACATCAGTGAAATGGTAAAAGTGCTATCAAATGAACTGCCCCTGAAACATGTCTACAGAATTAACACAAAACATTCCATTTTAAGCTATTGCCAAACATGTATATCAGTGAAATGCCCTGACAAACATGCTCATGTCAGCAGCATACTTCTAAGTAATGCATAGAGATAAAAATAGCATCTGCAAATGCCAATATATATATATATATATATATATATATATATATATATATATATATAGATATATATATTAATGGATTTTTCTTAATGAGATTTCAACAAATGCAATATATAGCTGAAAAAATGCATGTCTAGCTTCTTAAGATCAGTAGTCATCTGTGCAGGTATATCCCAAAGTAATAGACTCTTCTGTGTTCACATAAAAAAACTCTCCTCACCTTCGTGTTCCCTAGCTACACAGTTGCCTATTTATGGTATAGATTCAGGGCTGTGAGCATGGTGAAGATGCAAATCAGGTGTGAACTCATTAGAATTGCTGAATCCCAAATACATGACTCCATGTAGCAGATATAAATATAGTGCAGGCACTCCCTCAGTGTTTATTGTTACTTGATAGCAACTGTGAATGATGAATGGGAGAAGGAAAACACAATAGCAATGCAGACTGCCCTACCTCCAGTCGACATGTCAAGTTAGACTTACAAAGTGTAGAAATAAATGTATCAAGGTTGTAAATGTAAGTAAGCAGCAGACATTTCACAATTTCTGTTCAGTAACATCTAACCTCCCCTTCATTTGTTGACAGCTGTATATTACTGCCATTTAATATCCTCATACATTTTAATGACAATGATATAGAATACCTTACAGATTGCATGTCTCAGATTACTGGTCAGATAAGACAAGGATGAGCAACAAACACAGTGAGATAAGACAGCGCTGCATTTTTGCAAGTGACAGTCATAAATGGTTGTGTGATCACGCTATGCATTACATCCAAAATTAATACATGTACAAATAACTTTCATATGGTTTGTTAGTACTGTGGATGATGTTGCAGTTGGTTGTATGCAGAATAATTTCACTTCCCTGCTGCAAAGCTGTTTGCCTGACAAAGAAGGATAAGACATCCTTACTGTATTTTGAAGGTTCATTGGAGTGGGAGTTCAAATTCAGAACAATGTAAAAATATTTCATGTGTACTAACAAACATTTTGTAGTGTTTATTTCATAGGTTACTTTCTTCATTTCAAATACTTTTTCCTTTTTTATATGTATTTTTGTCAGTATTTGCATGATGCACGGCCTAACACAAACAAGGAAATGGAGAAACACAATGACTGTCAGGGTTAGCTGTGCTTATCTCATTTGCCTGACACTTAGCAGTTTGGAAACCTGGATAGAGGCCCACACAGGAAGCAGACAGTTCACCTGCAGACAGGGACTTTGTAAAAGCTTAAAAGTCAAAGAGGATACATTGTTGCAATTTTTCCTTTCCATCCCACAATGCCTCTATGCAATGTTGTGTGGCAGTTAGCAAGGCTCCCCAACACCTGCCGCCTTCAAACACCTGCAGACAGGATAGAGACAATAAATGAAAACATATAAATTCAATTAATTCTATAGAACACTGAGCAAAAACACTAAGTGGCATTCAGCAGCGGTTAACATACAAAAGTGAAGAATTTATAGGAAATTATGGAACTGTCATGAAGCTGCTTCTGTGGCAGCAGGTGTAAGTGTAGGACTGGAATACAGATGGTCATGGGTTCTAGTACAGGGTGTGCAACCTATTTCTACTTTGTGACAGTCCAGTTTACAGCAATGAACTGAAAAGTATACAGTGTTATTTCAACATTCTTGTGACAACAGGTGTAAATGTAGGGTTTCCATACATATGGTTCTGGGTTCAAATATAGGACATTCCCAACAATTTTACTGTTGTTCCATTTCCCAATATATTCAATCTCAGTTATAACACTCTAGATGGAGTAGCTGATATGAATTACATGTATGAGGGCTAAGATACTCTTATTGTGTTTTCAGATGTATGACTGAGGGTATACTGTCTACTATATTTGTGCACATATAATTCTGCTCTCTGAACTTGGATGGCCTTCACTATTAAATAAGACACATACACAACTGGATCTATATACAAGAACCTTGTCAAGTCACACAAATACATGTGTAACACCTTAAACTGTCAGCTGTATTTATGAATGCTTTGTGATTATGTCTGAGCATCACTTCTTCTGTGGCAATAATAGAAAATCACTGCTTTGGAAGAAAATGGTTTGCCCCTTATACCTAGGTTTAAATCCCACACTTTAAAATCCACTTTATTAGTGAATATAGACAAAAGAACATGTGTCAGGTCATACAATTCATGCCTCCAGTGTATATCTGCAAACTTAACTCACTTAATAGTTACCTTCCAATTTTCAAACTCTGTTTCCAAGCTTCAGCAACAGACACCTTTCAAACTAAGGTCATGTGTGAGACTAACCTTCAAATTTAAAATATTTCTTTTCTCCCTGCTTGGCACTGCTGCTATCTGCTTAACATCTCATAAACATGGTTGGCATTGTTGCTTGGGTTTGCACACTACCAGTAAATGCAATAACAGGGATTGGCAGGAAATCATTAATTGTCTTTGCTCTAGTTCTGGTATTATGTCTGGAGTTAGAGGGGAAGGTGCCCAGCTTAGGGCACATAGGTGGTGTGTTCAGGTTCCAGGATATTTATAGGACTCCTGGTAAAGTGCCACAGCCATAGGCTTCTGCAGGGGGACTATTCTGGCTCTCAGTACAAGTCTGCGGCTTTAAGTAATTTGTTTCGGGCTTTATCCAGCGCGGCTGGCATTCCACACACTTCAGAACAGTGTAGGCACCATTTTAATGACCTACAAATGAGCAAGAGAGAGACCCTCAACAAGAGGCTAACTGAATTTCAAACTAGTGACTTCCCACAGCTGTGCAAGTATGCTACTAAAGCAGTAGTTTTAATACATGTAAAATTAAACACAGGAAAGACCATTATGCATAATGAAAAACAAATGAAAAATGAAGCCACAGATGTTGCTGCCACAGTAAACTTTGCATATTAAATTTTGGAACAATGCAGCCTAGGGGACTGAATCTGAAGGTTAATCTCAACTTAATATAAGCATATAAGCACAGAGCTAAATGGAATATAAAATATAAAATATACAGTTTTGAGAAGGTTAAGTGATATAATCTTGCAAGTATGTATTTCATTTAACTTAATTAATTGATTCTATAACTAGACAGTTATTTATTAGCACTGGTATTTAAAAAGATGCCTGGTGCTGTTAAAATTATTCCTGGAAGACATTCAGCCAAGGTACCAGAAGCACAGTAAATCATAACAAAGTTTTCTATAGCATCAACATCTATGGCTCTGTTTTTCATTTGTTCGTTATTTTTTCTTATTTGTGCAATTGTGCAATTATGTATAAAGCTCTTCTGTTCTTTTCTGTTCTTTCCACAGCTAATGCTGAAATAGAGTTTGTCAGGCTCATGCTGATTGAATGGAGAGACTGAGAGAAGTAATTGTTATGTATGCAGCACAAGATAAGTATTATTGTTGTTTTAAAAGTTAAAAAAAATTTTTAGAGTTTTTTTTTACAGTTGGATCAAATTGAGCATGCATATCCTAACTGTAAATGCAAGCATGCATGCATTAGTCTGTAGCACAAATCAAGTTTAGGAGTCAAGTAGAAAACTGTAGTCAGAGGTTGTAGGTTCAAATGCCATGAGTAGCAACTATGCAATACTGCATTTCTTTAATAATATTACATACATTAAACTCTATACAGATGGCATACATGCCCTACTGTTGACTGTAAACTGTACAATTTGACCAAGCATATGTTTAATATATGCACATTGCAAGAAGCAATCTGTAGTTATAGTGCATAGTTGTTAGGACGTATACTTAAATGTAATACTTCAGATAAAATAGTTGTATAATTATTTGAATACATTGTATGTCACATATGATGGCACTTATTTTAATTCTTTTTTTTTTCTCTCACCCCAACCTTTATCTCTTTTTACTATTTTCTGTTATATGTCATCAAAATGTCTCCATGTCATCCATCTGTAACAAATCATTAAATGCTTCACAGCACAGTGAGATAGGCCAACTACAGTGAATCAGCCTGCTCCCACTCCACCGGCTCCAGCACCAATGCCAGCACCAGCACCGACCTGGCAGCACTGCCTCTGCTGCCCCTGCACTACCTGCACCCTCAGGTAGTACTACTCTGGTTGCTGTTGCTGTGATACCCTCTGGGAGAAGTGATGGAGGTTGGGATTTAATCATCCATCAGGAGATTCCAGGGTTGGTGCATAGGGTTGTGCAGCACACCATTGGTGTATAACTACGCCAGATGGAAAGACCGCTCTCCCTCATGGTATGTAGGAGGAGAAGACATAAAGCACTCCAGCCAGTGGCATAGTAAGGGGACAGTGATGACAGTCCAGTGGGTGAGGATTAGATTCTCACCATTTCCATGTTTGATGGATATGAGCCTGTGTTGTCCACTCCTGAACCCTAATCATAGTGTCCCCCAACCTTTTGTGTCCCTCTCCACCCCTGCATCTTGTCTTGTTTGTCTTGTTTGCTTGCATTTGCTTCCTCAACCACCCAACATACCTGACTCAGAAATACCAACATCCCTTACCCAGCATTCCTGTCTTACCGAATTATAAAACATGGGCACCTGTCCTGCAAAAAAAAATATATCATCCCTTACATAGCTCTCTATTTTGCACACATGTCTTCTTGACAGATTTGATTCAGTCCAATTAGTTCTACAACATCATTACGTTTTTGTCACCCCTCTTCTGGAGGTGACAGTCCAAATTCAGCTAATATTCTCCACATATTTTCAGGCTGCACTGTTGAAGAAATGGGTAGCTATGTCTGTTTCCTACCTCTCTTCTGCACATTCCTGTATTGCTTTCCCTTCATACTTCCCCCTGCTTGGTCTCCATTTCATCACTTTTTTATCTACCCCATTTTAACATCTACAGTCTGGTCAAAAAATAGAATCACACACAACATGGATAAGCACCCAAAAAAGCAATGGATCCCTTCACTTTTTGGCCTCTATGGTTGTGCAGAGTATGGCATCACACATTTATACCAAGCGATAGTCATCAGCTTTACAATGCTGCAGTTACCACCATGCAATGCTGCTTAATCCTGCTGTGCTAGGTCACACACAGTAAAACATGCTGAATGTACTATAAAGAATAATGTCATTATATTATCAGTTTATTTAAAAGTATTAAATACACCTAGATTTGAACCCAATATCATCAGGACTCAAAAATAAATGTTTCAATGCATTTACACCTGCTGTCACACAGTTAGTTAAGCAGCAGGTTTGTTTCCTACACTCAGTACTAACTCTCAGAATTTTAGCAAAGAGGCCTGCTTTTGCATACTGCTTAACTATGCACAAGCAGGGAAAGTAATGGAAATGTGGGAGGCTGGTATAATAGTTAAGGTATTTACCTTACAGATACAAGGTGCAGGGTTTGAGTCTTGCATGGGGTAATTGGCTAGGGTTAAAATGGCCCACAAAGGCAGTTAGCCTAGTACTAATCTCTGATCCTGTTTGTATCTTGCATGCACAAATACTGTCGCTTAAATCCACTGCTCGCCATTGTACTAAGCAAAGTCAGTATTAGGATGTATTAGTGCTGTTTACTAATCATTTATTCTTCATGCCATGAAACTACATGTGGAAATATAACAAACTGAAGGCTCTATCTAAAAATATGTCACAAATTTCCAGTGAAGCAATGTGTTACCTCCCCCCATGCACTGCAACCCTGGTCTCTCAGTACTTGCTCACAAATATATCGACTACACTACATAAATTAATAGCAAATGTTGTGTGATAAGGAATGCACATCAATCTGGTAAAATGTAGAAGTGGAAATCTTTTCACACTTGGACATGTTTACACATCCATTTCATGCAAGCCTCCCAACATCTTCTCTGCAACATCCACTGCTGATGCCATCCACTATAAGTTGTCCTACAGCCTTGTAAAAGTCAAACATGTGCCATGGCACTCGTATAAAGTACTGAACTCTGTAGTCTGTGTACACAGATAGGTAAGGGGTTCTGTTCTCACTGATCAGGTGTGTGTGTGTGTGTGTGTGTGTGTGTGTGTGTGTGTGTGTGTGTGTGTGTGTGTGTGTGTGTTTTAATCTAACCAGAAGAGCATAAGTGTGTATTCTGCAGTTACCACTCCAATCCCATTGATTGACAGTATTTTGACACTTACACATACCTACATATCCATTTCATGCAGACCTCCCAGCATCTTTTCTCCAACATTCACTGCTGATGTCATCCACGATAAGTTGTCCTGCAGTCTTGTAAATGACAGACTTATACCATGGTGCTTGTGTAAGGTACCAAGCTCTGTAGTCTGTGTATTTTGGTAGGGGATTATGTTTTCACTGCAGTCAGCTGTTTGT
Organism: Protopterus annectens; assembly: GCF_019279795.1. NCBI lineage: Eukaryota > Metazoa > Chordata > Ceratodontiformes > Protopteridae > Protopterus > Protopterus annectens. Next base: position 740,202,665 of record NC_056746.1, on the reverse strand, counting down.
ATCTGTGTCTACCTAACCAGAAGAGCATAAGTGTGTTTCCTACAGTTACCACTCCAATCCCATGAATTGACAGTATTTTAACACTTGCACATGCCTATGCATCCATTTCATTCAGGCCTCCCTACATTTTATCTCCAACGTCTACTGCTGATGTCATCCACTATAAGTTGTCCTGCAGCTTTGTAAAAGTCAAACTTGTCCCATTACACTTGCATAAAGTACTGACCTCTGTAGTCTGTGTACTTAGTTAGGGGGTTCAGTTTCACTGCAGTCACCTGGGGTGTGTGTGTTTGCGCACTTGCTTGACATTAGAAAGAACCTTTTACACCACCTTGTGGGACACTGCTATTACTATATTGTCCTCAGCAGACACTGCTGTTATCCTCACCTATAAAGTGTTGTCTGAGACTCTCCAAGTCAGAGTTGAGCTGTTGTGCTTGCCTTAAATGCAGAATTCTGTAGTCAGGGTACATAGATACATAGGGGTTTTGTTCTCACGGGAGTCAACTGGGGAGTGTGTGTGTGTGTGTGTGTGTGTGTGTGTGTGTGTGTGTGTGTGTGTGTGTGCGTGTGTGTGCGTGTGTGTGCGTGTGTGTGCGTGTGTCTGTGTGCACTTGCTTGACATTAGAGACAGCCTTTTACACCAGCAAGTGGGACACTGCTATTACCATATTCTCCTCAGCAGACATTGCTGATGTTACCACGTATAAAGTGTTGTCTGAGACTCTCCAAATCAGTCTTCAGCCATGGAATTTGCCTTAAATTCAGAATTATGTTGTAAGTGTAGTTGGATGGATAGGTGTTCTGTTCTTACTGCAGTCAACTGGTGTGTGTGTGTGTGTGTGTGTGTGTGTGTGTGTGTGTGTGTGTGTGTGTGTGTGTGTGTGTTTGTGCACTTACTTAACATTAGACAGAGAATACAAATAATTAATGTGGCAGATTAGATGTAATGCAACAAACCCCCCTGGTATAAATGAAAATGTCTCCATTTCTAGCTATCTTAAGTTAAGGGCAGATTTTCATATTTGAGAGAATATGACCCTCCAACAAGTTATTGTCGTTGGTAATAGTTGTGACAGAAATGTAGGTCCAACATACAACAATTTTGAAATGTTGAGGCACACTAAGTAGTTGTGAGGATATAGGTAGGGTATATGAATTTTATCTACAGGCAGTATGTCATTTTTACATATGGTTTAGTTTAATTTTTAGTCTGTTTTTTCAATAAAATATACAGATTTTAACATATTGTATATCCATTAAATTTGGGGTTGGTTTTGGTTTATATTTATTGTATAATAAGGGATGTGTATATCTATATCTATCTATATATCTATCTATATATATATATATATATATATACATATATATATATATATATATATATATATATCATCTGTGGCTTTTCCCGTTAGGGGTCGCCACAGCAAATAATCTCTTTCCATTTCTTCCTATCCTCTGCATCTTGCTCTGTCACACCAACCGCCTGCATGTCCTCTCTCACCACATCCATAAACCTTATCTTAGGCCTTCCTCTTTTCCTCTTACCTGGCAGCTCCATACTTAGCATCTTTTTCCCAATATACCCATCATCCCTCCTCAGCACATGTCCAAACCAGCTCAATCTAGTCTCTCTTGCTTTGTCTCCAAACTGTTCAATATGAGCTGACCCTTTAATATACTGATTCCTAATCCTATCCATCCTAGTCACACCAGATGCAAATCTTAACATCTTTAACTCTGCCACATCCAGCTCTGACTCCTGCCTTTTTGTCAGTGCCACTGTCTCCAACCCATATAACATAGCTGGTCTCACTACCCTCTTGTAGACCTTCCCTTTCACTCTTACTGGTACCCATCAGTCACAAATCACTCCTGACACTCTTCTCCACCCATTCCACCCTGCCTGTACTCTCTTCTTCACCTCTCTTCCACATTCACCATTACTCTGAACTGTTGATCCCAAGTACTTAAACTCGTCCACCTTTACCAACTCTACTCCCTGCATCCTCACCATTCCTCTACCCTCCCTCTCATTTACACACATATATTCTGTCTTAGCCCTGCTGACCTTCATTTCTCTGCTCTCTAGAGCATATCTCCACCTCTTCAGATTCTCCTCAACCTGATTCCTACTCAAACTACAGATCACAATGTCATCTGCAAACATCATAGTCCACGGGGCCTCCTGTCTGATCTCATCTGTCAACCTGTCCATCACCACTCAAATAAGAAAGGACTCAGAGCTGATCCTTGATGTAATCCCACCTCCACCTTAAACTGATCTGTCACTCCCACTGCAGTCTTCACCACTGTCACACTACCCTCGTACATATCCTGTACCACTCTTACATACTTCTCTGCCACTCCCGACTTTCTCATACAATACCACAACTCTTCTCTAGGCACCCTGTCATATGCTTTCTCCAAGTCTACAAAGACACAATGCAACTCCTTCTAACCTTCTCTGTATTTCTCCAATACCACTCTCAGAGCAAACATTGCATCTGTAGTGCTCTTTCCTGGCATGAAACCATACTGCTGATCACTAATCATCACCTCCTTTCTTAACCTAGCTTCTACTACTCTTTCCCATAACTTCAAGCTGTGACTGATCAATTTTATCCCTCTGCAGTTACTGCAGCTCTGTACATCACCCTTATTCTTAAAGATAGGTACCAAAACACTTTTTCTCCACTCCTCAGGCATCCTCTGACTTTCCAAAATTTCATTAAACAATCTAGTTAAAAATTCCACTGCCATTTCTCCTAAGCACCTCCATGCTTCCACTGGTATGTCATCTGGGCCAGCAGCTTTCCATTCTTCATCCTCTTCATAGCTGTCCTTACTTCCTCCTTGCTAATCTGTTTCACTTCCTGATTCACTATCCCCACATCATCCAACCTTCTCTCTCTCTCTCTCATTCTCTTCATTCATCAGCCTCTCAAAATACTCTTTCCATCTACTCAACACACTCTCCTCTCTTGTGAGTACCTTTCCCTCACTATCCTTTATCACCCTTACTTGCTGCACATCTTTCCCAGTGCTGTCCCTCTGTCTAGCCAATTGGTACAGGTCCTTTTCTCCCTCTTTAGTGTCCAATCTCTCATACAACTCTCCATACGCCTTATCCTTAGCTTTTGCCACCTCTCTCTTTGCCATGCGCCTCATCTCCTTATACTCATGTCTACTTTCTTCATCTCTTTGACAATGCCACTTCTTCTTCACCAGCCTCTTCCTCTGTATATTCTCCTGTACTTCCTCATTCCACCACCAGGTCTCCTTGTCCTCCTTCCTCTGTCCAGATGTCACACCAAGCACCTTTCTAGCAGTCTCCCTTACTAGTTCTGCTATAGTTACCCAGCTATTCGGTAACTCTCCACTGCCTCCCAGTGCCTGTCTTAACTCTTCCCTAAACTCTACTTCACAATCACCCTTTTTTAACTTCCACCATTTAATCCTTGGCACTGCTTTCACACTCCTCCTCCTCTTCTTGATCACCAACGTCATCCTACAGACCACCATTCTATGCTGCTTAACTACACTTTCCCCTGCCACCACTTTACAGTCTCCAATCTCCTTCAGACTGGCCCTTCTACATAGGATATAATCCACCTGTGTGCATCTTCCTCCACTCTTGTACATCACCCTATGCTCCTCCCTCTTCTTAAAATACGTATTCACCACAGCCATGTCCATCCTTTTCACAAAATCCACAATCATCTGACCTTCTGCATTCCTCTCCTTATCACCATACCTACCCATCACTTCCTCATCCCCTCTGTTCACTTCACCAACATGCCCATTAAAGACCGGTCCAATCACTAGTCTCTCACCCTTTGGTAAACTCACCACAACTTCATCCAACTCACTCCAAAATTTCTCTTTCTCATCCATCGCACACCCAAGTTGTGGAGCATATGCACTAACAACATTCATCATTACACCATCAATTTCGAGCTTCATAAACATCACTCTGTCAGACACTCTCTTCACGTCTAAAACTCTCTTGGCATATTGTTCCTTTAGTATAACCCCTACCCCATTTCTCCTGCCAGCCACACCATGATAGAACAATTTGAACCCATTTCCTAAACACCTGGCCTTACTACCCTTCCATCTGGTCTCTTGCACGCACAATATATCAACCTTCCTTCTCTCCATCATATCAGCTAGCTCTCTTCCTATACCAGTTATACTGCCAACATTCAAAGTTCCTACCCTCAATGCTACACTCCTAACCTTCCTCCTCTCTTCCTGCCTTCAGGCATGCCTTCACCCTCCTCTTCTCCTTTGGCCAACATATATATATATATATATATATATATATATATATATATATATATATATATATATATATATATATATATGTGTGTGTGTGTGTTTGTGCCTGCATGATGTTTTTCTCCTCTTCTACCAAGTAATTTTATTAATTTTGGTATTTGTGTTTTTTTAAAAAAAAATTGTATTCATAGTTATATAATTTTAATGGCTGTGTTAATTAATGTCATGTGATTTAATATGTATTTAAGGAAAAAAGCTTTGAAATGTGTTTGTATTCTGATGAAGTCAAGCTGAAAAGCTGACAAAAGCGCTCAATTAAAATTTTGGTTTCTCTCGTAAGCCTTTTTGTTCTTTTTTATGTATTCACTAGTTGGAGTATTCGTGTTTTGTGTTCCTAACATTAGACAGAGCTTTTACACCAGCATGTGGGACACTGCTATTAACATATTCTCATCAGCAGACACTGCTGATATCATCAGCTATATCTGATTTGTGGATGTGCACTATTCCCACCAGGGCAGGGTCAGAGACTGACCTGGAGTCCAGCAGAAGTCACCTCATCCTATATGATACAGATTACAGTGACATGGCTTTCAATGTATCTACACACGTCATGGCATGGTTTATAGGCCCTATATTTTCTTGGTGAGAAGCATCTGTGGTCTCTCCAGTTGCTGCAAATGTTGGTTGAGGAACAAGCAAAAGGGAGCATTATACTCTATTAGTGTTCTGATGAGGTTTGAGTACAGTGCTGTTATATAATCTTCAGATCTGAATACAATGGCATGACTTATGATGTGCACAACGTAGTTTTTCCATATCACTGTGGACAATTGATGGGTGAAGTTCAGATTGCTATTTAGGTGTGTTCCTAGGTCTTGCATCACTGGGTTTCAGCATAGAGGGAGTGTTGTCAATCCTGTAATTAGCAGGGAATTCCACTTTGCAGAAGGCCAAAATAAAGATACATTTTTGCATTTCTTTGTAGACCTTGTGGCTTTGTCACCGATCATTTGTTGATGTTAGTCCCTTCTGTAGAACGTTATCATCATTGGTGGACTAAATTATTGCACCCAATATGCAAGAATCAGTATATTGGTAAGCCAAAACCCATATACTTTAGCCTGAAGTGTTGAGAAATAGATTCCAAGCAGTGAAGGGCCAAGAACAGATGCCTGGGTACACCAGTGGTGACAGCTCTACTGGTACAGGTTGATTCACCATCTTTCACAGTATGTGCTCTGTCAGTGAGCCAATTGGTTACCCATTATCACTTGTCTATTCAGGATGAAGTAGATGAACGCTGTGGGTTCTGTTCAAGCAGCATCATTATATACAAACTCAAACATATATACAAACTAATTGTCTCATGCATAGATGTTCACACTCTGGCTGTACTTAAAAAATGGCACTAAAGCTAGCACATGCTTGCTATTTATATGCACGTTCAGGTCTTAGAAATGCTTCTTAAAGGTACAACACACATTTTATCTTACATCCTCCCTTTTTGAGAAATGACATTGACAACATTGACTGACATGCTATAGGTACAAAGTAATTTTCCATCATGCAATTATACTAGAATATATATATATATATATATATATATATATATACAGAAACAGTAGTGGGAATCAAGATATGTTCTAGAACAAGAACATTTATTTAGTTATTCATTTATTTGACATTTGTCAACATTTGGAACATTGTCTGAATCACTCTGTCATTTAGAGTCTGTATCACAGGAACAAAGCTGTGATAACAGTTCTGATACAGGAAGTCGATGTCTGTAATTTCTCCTGTACTCCACATCCTCAGATTTCACAAGATAGGATCTCAGTTCTGCGCATGTACTTGTTACTTGAGCAATCCGGTCAAAACCTTTTGCCGTTTGTATCCTCACTGCCTCTCCTTCATTCAATGGACGAAAAATTCCGCTTGATTTGTCGTAGCTGGACTTCTGGAAAGAATGCTTTCTAAATAATTGGACTTTGATTGCTTTGTTGTTTTTAGCTTTAGGCCTCAATAAACTGGAACTGATAGTGTTGTGCTGGTTTGCCTAGATACAAGTCTCTGAGCAGGTGAGCCAAGTATATCATCCAGGGTATGTTTCTGACAGTAAATTCAAAAAGACATCGGTATTGTCATGCTTTGACTTCTCCAGTAATTGCTTTGCACTCTGTATTGCATGTTCAGCTAGTCTATTTGACTGCGGATATTCTGGACTACTAGTAATATGTACAAAGTCCCATTCTCTCGCAAATCTCTGAAACAACTGACTGGTAAATTGGGTACCATTGTCAGACAAAAGCTTTTGCGGACCTCCATGGACTGAGAAATGACATTTCAACTTAGTAATAACAGTAGTGGACATTAGGATAGGTAGTAAATGAATCTCAAACCAGTTTGAATAAGAGTCTACCAGTACTAAGTACTGTTGATTATTCCACTTGGATATGTCAGTGGCTACTGTTGACCAAGGTAGTTCAGGAACTTGACTTAGCTGAAGTGGTTCTTTTTGCAAATTTAGTTTATTACTATTGCATACTGAACAAGAAAAAAGTACTTTATCAATGTTTTTGTACTACAGAAGGCCAAAATACTAGTCCTGCCAAAATACAGAACTTGGGTGATCATGATGTAGAACCTGGATATATTCTTGCTGTAAGGTAGCAGAAACAACAATTTTAGGACCTTTAAAAATAATGCCATCTTCCATCAACATCTCATCTCTGTAAGGAAAGTAGGTTTGTACGTTTGGTGGTACACTAGATTGCTTTGATGGCCATCCAACATTAATGCAGTGGTTGAGCTTTTCCAAAATTGGATCAGTCTTTGCATGATCTCTTACCTCATTAAGTCTTGTGCTAGAAATATTATGTGCTTCCATGACATTAAAGTCAAAATTTTACATGTCAAGCTGTTCCGTTGTATTTCTGGGCAATCTGGATAAGGTAGCAGCCAGATAAAAAAGCTTACCTTTTGTATAGACCATTTTGAAGTTGTACATTTGCAATTTCAGCATCATTCTCTGCAATATCACTGCAGCTGAATGCATAGGCCTCTTTAAAATAGTAACCAGAGGTTGATGATCAGTTTCAATCTGAATTTCTCGACCATAGATGTAATCATGAAACTTAGAAGATACAAACACTATTGCCAAAAGTTCTTTCTCAATCTGAGCATATTGCATTTCAGTTTGGGTAAGTGCTCTAGATGCATAGACTACTGGACTGCCCTCTCAAAGAATAACTGCACCAAGACCAAATTTTGAAGCATTGCAGGAAAGAGTTACTGGTTTGTTGACATCATAGTATCTTAATGCAGGTGGAGTAGCAGTTTTCTGCTTAAGGTCTTTAAATGCTTTTTGGTCATGTTCTAACCATGACCATGTAACGTTTTTACACATTAGCTCTCTCAAATTCACTGTCAACTCACTTAAGTCTGGTATAAACTTGCCTAAATAGTTGACCATACCAAGAAAACATTGTAGAGCTTGTACATTATCTGGTGCTGACATCTCAAGAATGGCTGCTTGCTTGGATGGGTCTGGTCTCAAGCCAATACTAGTAAATAAATGACCTACATATGTATGTCTGGTAATCTGAATTTGCACTTTAGAGGGTTGAGCTTCAAGTTCACTTCACGTGCTCTGTCTAGAAGTCTCTTAAGACTTATGTCATGCTCTGCTTCACCATTGCCTCTGACTAACAAATAATTTACTATTATGGCACAATGATAACCTGAAAAATTTTGCTCCATTGCACACTGAAAGACTTCACTTGCAGAATTTATTCCAAATGGCATCCTAAGAAATCTGTATCTTCCAAATGGGGTATTGAATGTAGTCAGTAATGAGATTTGCGATCAAGCATCACTTGCCAAAATGAACGTATTGCATCTAAGACAAAAAACAATGACATTCATAGGTTCATAGGTAGATACTAGGCTATCTGCCCTAGGGCATTTATAAGCCTAGCCAGAGTGTATTTGGCTCCCACCTCCCTATTAGATTAGCCTACTGTACCTCTGTAAAGTAGGTCACAGAAGATACCCTTTTAAGATTAGTTTACTGTGCCTCTGTCTAGCAGGGACACAGGAGAGATCCCAGGGGTGAATTTGCGATTTCCCATCCACGTGTCCAAATTTCACTTGAAGAGGGTCAGCGAGGGGCTATGTCTAACATGAATTGGGATTCTATTCCAGAGTGAGGGGAACCTCTGGGAAATGAAGCTGTCCCTCCAGCATGTCCTATTTATTTTTGTGCTGAGGTTTAGGTCCCTGGAGTGTGTAGCTCTATGGGACTTGGATTTTTTGAGGTGGAGCATGTCCATTAATTCTGGGTTTGACATGGCTTTGTACGTCAGGCATAGATTGCCTCTGAGTAGGCGGTAAGCAACTGAGTAGAGCTGGAGTTTCTTTAGTCGAGCTGCATAGGACATCTGTTTGTAGCCCATGATCCTCTTGGTGAGGTACTTTTTGGGTCTCTCCAGTTGCTGCAGGTGTCGGGTAAGGTACATCCCAAAAGGGGCATTGTATTCAATAATGGGCCTGATGAGTGACGAGTAGAGGGGCACAATGGCCTCTCTTGATCCAGATGCGAACCCTTTTGTGATAAGATGGGCTATATAGAAGGTCTTTCTAACCACTTTGGCAACGTGATTATCAAAGGAGAGATTACTATCTATGTTGGTCCCCAAATCTCTAATTACTTCTTCCATACTTAATGGATTGCCACCTATGTGGTAATTTGTGGGCACCTTGTTTTACCCAAAGGGGATGACTATGCACTTTTTAGCATTTAGCTTGAGGCCATGGCTCTGGCACCAAGCATCCGTCTCTGTGAGACCCTTTTGGAGGATGCTTGTGTCAGCTGGAGATTCGATTATGGCCCCCAGTTTGCAGTCATCTGCAAACTTTGTCAGCCATAATCCCCCGTGTTAGCCTGAACCTCAGAGAAGTATATACTGAACAAGAGAGGTCCCAGAACTGAGCCCTGTGGGATGCCATTTGTAACTGGTTTGGATTCGGATATGGCACCTGCGATTCTGACCATGTAGGTTCTATCTCTAAGCCAGTTTGCAACCCATCTTGTGATATAGGGGTTGATATTTAATCTGGTAAGCTTATTTATGATGCCCGAGTGGGGTATTGTGTCGAAGGCTTTTGTGAGGTCCAGGTAGGCTGTGTGGACTACCTTGCCCTCATCTATGGCTTTGGTAACTGTTTCAAAAAATCAACTAGGTTTAAGAGGCAAGATCTGCCCTTAACAAAGCCGAATTGGGTAGGGTCCAGTGTCTGGAGGCTCCCAATGTCTTTGTTTATGAGTTCCATGATAATACGCTCCATAGCTTTACAGACCAGACTAGTCAGGCTTATGGGGCGATAGTTTCCGGGGTCCGTTGTGGCACCACCTTTGTGGAGTGGGACCACTGTAGCTGTACGCCATTCTTTGGGTACATATCCTGTAGTAAGGCTAAGTTTGAACAGTGACTTAATGTGAGGGTTCAGTTCTTCCTGGAGCTCATGTAAGACACAGCCTGTGTTTTTTGCTTTGGAGAGGGCAGCTTTCACCTGTGCATCTGTGATGTCAGGGAGATTACATTCAGTTGGGATAGGCATTTCCTCCTTTGGGGGGGAAGGGGGGGGGTTTGCACTGAATCTGTCTGCCAGGATGTTGGCTATGTCTGTAGGTTCAGTATATTTTGTACCATTATGCAACAATTCAGAGCATATCTGGGGGTTTCCGCCCATGTTCCTGACATAACTAAAGAAGGCTGTGTGATTATCTTTAGTGTCTAAGGCAATTTTTATTTTGAAACTGGCCTTTAATGATTTTATGAGGGATCAAAGTTTCTTGCTAATACTGATCAGAGATGTCTTCACTTTTTGGGATTTTGCTCTGTCATGTAGTAGCTTCCTCCTTCTGTTGTATAGCTTATTTATGGCCGGGGTCCACCAGACCGGTCTGCTGTTTTTGGAGGAGTGAGTCTTGGTTTTATTTGGGATAGCACGATCCATGCATTCCTGCAGGTGCTCAAAGAATGCATTTGTAAAGGATTATGTGGATTGGGCTGTATTATCCTCTGGCCCAGGGGCTTTGAAGGATTCCACCTCACTCTTGAGAAGTGCAAAGTTGGCTTTTGATAAATTCTTTACAGTGATTTCCTTGGTATTCAGTATTAGAGCTGCGACTTCTTCAACTGTATGCCTAGGATGATGCAGTCTTTTTAATGCTTTTCTCAAATCTCTTGGGTCAATGCATATTCTGATTTCGACTGAGCCTTTTTTGTGAGATACTACCATGGACAACACCCATTTGGTAGGTTCAGTAACTGGACAAATTACACATTGCTGCACCATTTTGTCCATCTGAGCTTTGACTTTATGCTGCATAGCTATCGGAACTTTAATTGCTGGTCTGACCACTGGACTGATCTCTGGGTCTAACTTCAAAGAATACACAACTGGAAGTTTGCCCAACTTGTCATCAAAAACATCAACATACTCTGAAAAAATAGTGTTAGTGAACCTGGAACTGGGACATGTGCTTATTTGATAAACTTCTTTGGTAAAAGAAAGCAGATTCATTCTCAAACTGTCTCTGAGACCGAGTAATGACTGCACATGTCTTTGGACTACATAGAATAATAAGCTATAACAATTCTTGGCCACATAAAATGAAAGCACTACTGAGCCTTCCATTTGAATTTCTTCACCTCCATAAGCAACAAGTTTCACACAACTGGTCACATTCAGTTGTTCACCAGCTATCGCCTTAGCAAATGTGTCTCCTGACATAACATTACACTTTGAACCAGTGTCTACTTTCAGCTCAGTGGATTTACCATTGATCTGGACAGTACAAAATACTTCATTCTTTACCAATAAATCTATTGCATCAATCTTTTCACCAGTCACTGATACACCATCATAGAAAGTAGAATGTTGCAGTTCAACTTGATCAATTTGCTATTTCAAATGACCCTTCTTTATAACAGTGTGAGGCTTACTTGATTTGCAAAACTTTTGAAAATGGTTTCATTTCTTACATTTATGGCATTGCTGACCAATTCCTAAGCACTTTTGTCTTTTAGACTCATGGTTGGCACCACAGTTGTGACAGTTAATGATAAAGCTTGACTTACGTTTTACTGATTCACCCTTGTACTGCACTGAACATGCTCCTTTAACTGAACTAGTCTTAGAACTTGCTGGAAGATTGTGGGTTTTCCTTGCCACACCTACGGGGTACAGCTGTCATGTGCTTAGGCCTGTTTCTGCCTGAAACATGTTGCATACTGTCTACATTTGCTCTGGGGCTTGCTGAAACCAAGCACTTACTACTTGCAAGCATATTCGTGTGACGTTCCATAACTTCATGAGTTTGACAAATATGAATAGCTTTGCTCAGCATTAAATCAGTGTCACAAAGCAAAATCTTTTGCACAGCAGCATTATTAATACCACACACAAACCTGTCCTTTATTAACTCATCTTTTAACTCATCAAACTTACATGTTTCAGCTTTATATCTCAGGTCAGTAATATAAGCTGCAAAGGTTTCTCCTTGCCTTTGATCTCTTGCGTAAAACAAATTCCTCTCAAATGTAACATTGGTCTGAGGGTTGCACATTTCTCTAAATTTGCAGTTCAAACACTTAGGGTCTTCCCTTGATTCAGCCTGTACATTAATATGATGATTTTCCTCTACCTTTATATACTGCTGGTGTATATACAAATTAATTCTCCCTTTCAATGGCCTCTGACCCTGCTAGATTTAGCAAAACGAATGCCCTGGTGTATGCATCTTTATCAGAACAAGCTGCTTGTATGTATATATCATACTCTTGCTCAAATATTCTCCAGTTCTCTGCAATATTCTGGTTATATACAAGTGGTAGTGGTTTTCAAAAGCTGTTTGCCATATTAATACATCTCAGTGAAGACTTTTGCCAGTATGCACTAACACACACACGTATATATGCCTGAAATGTATGCCAGTACTTGTAACTACATCCTATAGCACAACAGGCCTCTGTATAACTGAACTTTGGGAAATATGTTTCCAGGCACTAAATCTCCTCTTATCAGTGTAAGAAACATTTCAAATAACTGCACATGGAGAATAAACTGGGTGGAAGCTGAGAGCAAGAAATATTTAGACGTAATTGCACATTGCAAATAAACAGTACTTACCACACTGAAATTTCCCCAAAATGGCTGTACTTTGCTAAATCAGCTCTGTATAGTGCAAGAAATACAAGGCATAACAATGCACCCAACACTCTAGTCATAGGTGACTCTATAGTCAGGCACACTGATGTTCCACTCACCAGGTTAAACAAGGAGAAAGTTACTGTCAGCTGCCTGTCGGGTGCCAGGATCTGCCACATAACTCATGCACTCAGGTCACTCCACAACAAGTACAAATATGACTCTGTCATTGTCTATGTTGGTGTGAATCGCCTGAGACATGCCTCCCTGGAATACATGAAAAGAGACATGGAGGAGCACTCTGATCTTGTAGCCCAGGCAGGTATGACCCTAGCCCTGAGTAGCATCCTGCCATCACCCAGAATGATACCACAGAACAATGGACAAAATGATTGACTTCAACAATTGGCTACACTTCTGGTGTCATTCTATGGGGATCCAGTATCTATCTGTCTGCCTGGGATGACATGATCGACAGACCACGGTGCTTTGCCAGAGATGGCCTGCACCTGTTGCCCTAGGGATTCCGGATACTGGCTAAGGCTCTTGCCACCCCTATAGTGCCCTTTTTAGGCAAGGTTCAAATGACAAATTCACCACCATAACAGGTACAAGCAAGCAAAATCTGGGGGTAATGCTACTCAATGCTAGAAGTCTAAACCTCAAAATGCATTCACTCGAGGCACTCCTTAAAATGGAGAACATTGACATCTGTGCAGTGACAGAGACCTGGTGCAAGGCTCCAGAGAGCACACTTGCATTACCAGGCTATAATTTATTACACACTTTTCGGCCACCTAACCTGGACCGAAACCCTAAAGGTGAAGGCATGTCCATATTCATTAAGGATATCCACACCTCCAGGCTAGTTGCTCAGCATAACGCATCCGAGATTATCCAAGTGAAACTAACTCTGGGCAAGACCGCAATCCAAATTGTAACTTGCTACAGATCTCCCACCATGCCCCAGGATTCCCACTCTTCTTTTCTTGATACTGGAAAATATTAAGGTACAACCCAACACCCTAATAATGGGTGATTCAAACTACCCCAGCATTAACTGGGAAAACTACTCATGTACCAACTCTTTTTGTCAACGTTTTCTGGAATTCCTAAGTTCCAACACCTTGGATCAACATATCCACACCCCGCCAGGGGCAGCAATATCCTAGACCTGGTCATTATCAACATGAGTGACCAGTGTTCCAGACCAGAGGTCAGTTCCTTGTTGGTTAGATCCGACCACCAGCAAATCAGCCTAGACATCCACATCCTGCCCCCACTCCTATTAGGGAAACCACTGTAAAAAATTTCTCCAAAGCCAACTTCCTGCTTCTTAAAACAGAAATGGCAAATTTCACGACACCCATGCAGATGGACAATAGAGGTATGACTTCTGAATCCTGCACAAATGCACTTTATAAGCACTTAAACGAGTGCATGGATTGTGCTATCCCTAACACAACTAAGATGTTATCCTCCAAAAAAAGGAAGCCAATCTGGTGGTCCCTTGCCATAAACAAACTCTACAACAGAAGAAAGAAACTGTTGCAAAAAAGAGTAAAATCCCTTGACTGGAAGAACTCCCTGGTCAGCCTCAGTAAGAAGCTGAGATCCCTCATAAAATCCTCCAAAGATAGTTATGAAAACAAAATTGCCACTGATTCTAAAGACAACCACAAAACATTCTATAGCTATGTCAAGAATCTCAATGGCAATACTCAGATCTGCTCTGACTTACAGCACAATGGCACTGAATATACAGAACCAACCAATATTGCCAACATCCTGGCAGATAGGTTCAGTGCTAACTTTACCCCTCACCCCATAAAGGGCCCATCTCTACACCAGAAGAATGCAAAGTTCCTGTAATCACGGTTGCACAGGTAAAAATCACACTCTCCAAAGCCAAGAACACAGCATCCATGGGACCTGACAACATTCCAGGCTGAATTCTACATGAACTACAGAATAAAATGGCACCCCACTTAAGCACCATGTTCAGTCATAGCCTCACCTCAAGCTTTGTGCCCACTGAATGGTGCACAGCGACGGTTATCCCACTCCACAAAGGGAGAGCCACCATGGACCCTGGGAACTACTGCCCCATTGGCCTAATGAGCCTGGTCTGCAAGACCATGGAACGTATCATCATGGAACTTACAAACAAAGAAATTGGTAATCTGCAAACTCTTGGCCCCACCCAGTTCGGGTTTGTAAAAGGCAGATCACGTCTCTTAAACCTGATTAACTTCTTTGAAGCAGTCACCAAAGCCGTAAATGAGGGTAAGGTGGTTCACACAACCTATCTAGATCTCGGCAAGGCTTTTGACACCATCCCCCATTCTAGAATTATAGATAAACTCACTAAACTAGGTATAAATCCCTATGTCACAAGATGGGTTGTCAACTGGCTCACTGGCAGAACCCACACTGTGAAAGTAGCAGACTCCAAATCCAACTTCAGACCAGTGACAAGTGGAGTACCACAGGGTTCAGTCCTGGGTCCTCTTCTGTTTGGTATTTACTTTTCTGAAGTACAGTCTAACACAGAAGGTCTTTGGCTAACAAAGTACGCAGATGACTGCAAACTAGGAACCATAATTAAAACTCCTAACGATTTGGACATCCTACAAAGGGCCTCACTGATACAGATGCCTGGTGTCAAAGCCATGGCCTCAAGCTCAATGCCACAAAGTGCATTGTCATCCCCTTTGGTAAAAACTCTGTACTCATGAGCTACCACATAGATGGTAGCCTACTTAACGCTGAAAGTGTGATAAGAGACCTTGGGACACAGGTGGACTGTAGTCTTTCCTTTGATAATCACATCATGACAGTAGTCAGGAAATCCTTCTACATGGCACACCTCACCACAAAATGTTTCTCATCCAGGAAAAAAGAGGTCATTGTTCCCCTCTACTCGTCACTCATTAGACCCATTATAGAGTACAATGCCCCTTTTGGTATGTACCTCACAAGACATCTACAACAACTGGAAAGGCCACAGAAATACCTCACAAAGAGGATTACTGGCCTCAAACAGATGCCCTACATAGACCATCTCAAAAAACTCCAGCTTTACTCCATCACATATCGCCCACTCTGAGGCGATCTCTGTCTAACATATAAAGCTATGTCAAACCCAGAACTGTTGGACATGCTCCACTTAAAGAAATCCCAGAACCTCTGACCTACATGCTATAGGGATCTAAACCTTCTCACCACAATAAACAGAACATGCTGGAGGGATAGATTCCTTTCCCAGAGACTTCCCATACTCTGTAACAGACTACCTATCTTTATCAAACAAAGCTCCTCATTAGCACTCTTCAAGAAAAATCTTGATTGGATGGGAAATAGGAAATTCACCCCAGGGATCGCCTCTGTGGCTCTGCTCAACAGGGGCACAGGAAAATAATTTTCTTGGGTGGCGAAAGCCAGGGTACCATTTTGGCTAGGCTCGTATAGGCCCTAGGGTCAATGGCTTAGTACCTACCTATGAACCTATAATGGCAGCACTTTATGCATAGACACACCCAGCACAAGAAATTTTTCAAAATGGATGTACTTGGCTTTACTTTAAGATATAGTGGCACTTTGCACACAACAAACTCTTTTGAATAAATGCACAGTAATAAACACACATACTAAGCACTTTTACACACTTTGAGATACTTTGAATAACTTTAGTTATACTATTCAGAGCTCCTATCAATGCCAAGTAGTAGTTTGTGCCAAAACACATTAATTCGCCAAAAACATGCAATCACCTTGCTTTATTTATATATAATGTGCCCTCTTTGCCCTTTGTTATATTTGTTTTGCTCATTTAATCTCTTTTCATGCTCATTATATTTTTTGGGCTCATGTTAACTCTAAACATGCTTGTTTTACTTTAAACATGCTCATTTTGCAATTCTGAGGTAATATGAAACCCCTTATGTGCTTTTCTGATGCTTGTTTTATCCAATATCTTAATTTCAAAGATTTTGTTATGCTTTTTGTTTGCTTAATTTATGTTTTTGTGCTATTCATTTGCTTAATAATGCAAATGAACCCTTGTAATGTTCTCTTTTATCCTTTTTATAAAATAAATCAGTTGTGCAAGTTTTCATTACCTTTTGTTCATTTCTGGTACTTTTTTGCATTTGTTTCACTTAGTTTGCCTTCACTGTTAATTCTGCACCTTGTGTCTCTGAAAATCAGTCTCTGGAATCCTGGTTCTGACACCATGTCGCTCATCTAGTCAGGATGAAGTAGACAAACGTGGGTTCTGTTCAAGAAGCTTTATTATACACAAACACAAACATATATACAAACTAGTTACCTCATGCGTTGATGTTCACAGTCTGCCTGTACTCACAAAATGGCACTGATCTAGCACATGCTTGCTATTTATATAAACGTTCAGGTTTTAGAAATGCTTCTTAAAGGTACAACACACGTTATTCTACACCCATCTAGTGAAGTAAGGGTTTAACCCCAGCTGGGAGAGTTTCTCAATGATACCTAAGTGGGGGATAGTGTCAAAACCCTAGGCCAGATCAAGATAGGCAGTATGAACTGTCTTACCTTCATCCAGCCCTATCAAACAGAATCAATGGGCTGTGACAACATCACAGATTGTGTATGGCATGACTCAGCACTTACACCTATCTGACATGGTTGAATACACACTTCAATACACTCTTCACATGGGCTATGTTTATGGCATGACTCAGCACTTACACCTATCTGACATGGTTGAATACACACTTCAATACACTCTTCACATGGGCTATGTTCCCATAGAAGGGTGTACAGCAACATGCATCCATCAGAGTTTGGGAAACAACACCTGATGCATGTATGTATAGACAAGTCCTGACTCTCCTCTGTGAGGTAGACCAACATGTCATCATGGACCTTTACTAAATGGACACTAGCTATATCCCGGCTGTGTGCAACAGACCTGTGTGAGTTGTTAATGCTACATCATGTCTGTTACATCTGATAGCTGTCCTCAAAGAGGTCATTGAGGGCTTGCATGATGACAACACTATCATCCTGTTGAATTTGACCAAGCCAAGGCATTTGACACAAATCCACACTGAGGTATTCGATGATCACTGTTAGATGTGGCCATGACCAGCTATATCACCAGGTGGGTAGACCAGTGGATTACATACATGGATCTGAATATGATGAAATGTATGAGGTGACCTACATCTCAGTTCCACTGATCAGGTCCATACATCAGGGCTGTCTACTTGGCCCTTTCCTGTCCATTATTTAAGTCACAGACATCACAAATGACATACACATCCTGTGTCCAAACAGCTGTTTTAAGGACTGCAGACTGCAGGTAATAATTAACTCCAACTGTGATAATAGTATAATACAGAGAGTATCAACACATACCAAAGACTGCTGCCACAGCCATGACAACACATGAGATGAAACAAAAACATGGGGTGATTTGTTACATCATGAAAACAAAATGCACAACCCAAGGATAATGTAGACATCACACCCTATAAGCAAATCAAGTGGTATGTGACCTGTGTTCTTGGGTAGATTGTATGTGGAATGTTCAGCAGCATGTTGTCACAGTGCTGACTACTGCCTTGTATGTAACATAGGTATTATGTATGTGTAGGACATCCACATCAAATGCTATAATACCGCCATAATTCACAGCCTTCATCACACCAATAACTGAGTGCAATGCGTCCTTCTTCATGTACATCTTCCAGTGATGTATAACTGAAGTGTACCACCTTTGCCACCATGAGTTGTCACACATCTTATTGACCATATCGCGGTATTCTTTTTGTTGCATAAACATTACTAACTGATGATGCAGAATCCCCATGAAGGTGTTACACCATATGCATGTGTGATTCCTGTTCCGGCACACAGTACATACATAGCTATGTGTGTGTGTGTGTGTGTGTGTGTGTGTGTGTGTGTGTGTGTGTGTGTGTGTGTCATGCACTCCAGTCAACTAGCCTGTATTGATCACAGTGTCACATACAGGTATAACAGTGTCCCTCCTAACACCTCCAGCAGATGTTACATTGCCAGGATGGTGTGCTTGTTTACCCTCATAGATTGATGACATGCCATAATAGATGTAAAATTGTGATGTCCGTACATTCACTATTGCAGTATTCTTCGCAGATGGGATTTGCTGCCATGAAAGCTCAAAAGTCCAGCCAGTCTACCAAAGACTACTTGTTGCTTTTAAAAGGTGCAGCAAGCATCACCCAACTTCTCCTTGTGTAGCATAGGGTATAAAGGTGACATTCAAGCCTACCACAATCAGAACTTCTTTGCTGCCAGTCTGAATATATATTTTTACCATCGGAGTGTTTATCAGCATCCATTTTCTTCCAGTTGAACACATTTTCATTCTCCAGTGACTACCTATGCCTGTTTGCTGACATCTATTGCACTTGCAGATAAGTGCCCCATTGGGGATTTTGTTTTCTTACATTTTTGTGCTCCTTAAGGTTAATGTCATCCAGGAGGGGTAAATGCCATAGTAGGAGATAGAGTCTCCATAAAGACCACCACTATAAGTGTCTATTTTGTCTATCAACTTCTCATGACCATACGCCTTGTTCTATTTGTCAGGCATTCATTCCGAAAACCCTTCACAGTAGACTTTCTTCCCTTTACTTGTATCTTGAGAACCAGCATCTTAAGCATCTCACTAAAGACACCATGGAAGGAATCTCCTGCCCCATAGGTCAGCCATTAGGTGAAGGAGAAGGAGAAAAAGGTATGACCAGAATCTTCCTCTGTCCAGCCTCTGTCAGGTGTTTCACCCTAGGTTGTAACAAACCCAGAGACTCGTCCAGCTGTGTTGTCAGATTTCTCTGCCACGACCATGTCAGAGGCTGGTGAGGGTCCAGCTGCCAGCATGTCTAAAGAGGCTTTGCAGATGTCCATCTCAGACATTCAGGGGGAACCACAGTTGATGTTTTTCGAGGAACCTATGGGAGTTCCTCAGTTTTTAGTTGGGAATGAAGTTCCTACTATGTTTCTCAACTGTTGTCCTGGGTATAAGCCTTCTCAGGTTTTTTGGAGGGGATGTTCCCTTAAAAAAGAAACTAAAAATTAAACATGTTTCATTTGCTTTTAGGGATCCACAAAGTGAGTGGAGGCCTTCACTCAGGGGCTATTTACTTCTTTAATATCCTTAAAGCCTCCTCAGAGGGTTTCGGTTCCTGCTCCTCCTTGGTCTTCTATTCCCCTTAAAAGGCCTAGAGAACAGGATTCTTCTGAGGATAAGTTGGATTCAGATAATAAATCCCTGACTTATTCTATTCAAGTTCCTTCTTCTTTAGACTATGGGTCAGAGGAGGATGAATCTATTAGTCCTGATGTTCCTTTTGAGGAAATTTCCTTTGGGGACACACTCTCTAGGATGATGGATTTTTTAAGTGGGATTATGCTTAGGTCTCTGATATCCATTAAAGGTACTATGAGTTGGTGCAGCTGGAATCCCTTAAACCTGCAGTTATTCCTCCTGTTTGGCTTTTTTGCTTGATACTTTTTCCAATGCCTCTCATGCCCTAATTCCCTCCCAAGAAGCCTGACAGGTTTTATGGGGTGCATGAGGATTGTTCTTTCCTATATAAATGTCCTGCTGCTAACCCCTCTGTAGTGTCTGTGGTCTCTGTTAAGCTGCCTCAATTGCTTCCTTCACCCAAGTTATTGCATTCTGACAAGGATAGAAAAACTATGGAAAGGATGGGTAAGAAGCTTACACTTCTGCTACCCTAGCTTTTAGGGTTATTAATTATCAGACTCATATGTCTAGGTATGTGTTTACTCTTCTTTCTCAGGCCTGTCAACATATTTTTGATTTTCCAGACTCTGAGGGTAAAACTTCTGTTTTTTCCTTGATAGAGACTTCCTCTCATGTAATTCGTCATTCTATCAAATGTAGTTATGATGCATCAGATGCTTCTTCTAGGGTTGCTGTTCTCTGTTCAGTGATGAGGACGTATTCTTGGCTTAGGTTTCAACCTCTACCTGGTGATATTAAAGCTAAGTTAATGGATGCCTCTCTGGATTCTAAACTTTAGATTGGGGAAGCTGCTCCTGGTTTAAGTCCTTTCAGGATAAGGGTAAGGCATTACAGGAGCTTAAACATGTGTTTTTTTTCCTGTGCCTAAATTTCAGACAAACTACTCCACTAAGCCTGCTTTTCTTTGTAGGCAATCCCACCCTTCTACTAAAGGTAGAATGAGTGGAAAACGGGTTTCTCCTGCTAAGGCTACTCAGTTTTTAGGGACAATGAAGCTTTCCCTTCTGGACAAACCAGGTGCTGTATGACTATCCATCTCTTCCGAACCACATTCCTCTTGATCTTCACCTTTCACTTTCTCTTCCTGTTTGGCTTCAGATCACTCAGGATGCTTAGGTTCTGTCAATTATGCATCAGGGATACTTCACGGTGTGGAAATCTTGTCCTCCTTTCATGGGCATTCCTCAGCCTCCTCGGGAACAGCTTCGCTTTTTCCCGGAGATTCTTCAACTTATCTTTTCTCAGGGTACTCTTCAAGTTAATAATACATTAAATTATTCCTTGACTGTGCCTTGAAGGAAGAACTAGACCTAATTATGCAGATTGAAAAATGTGTATCTGATTTACATGAACAGTTTTCTGTTGAACTGGCTGATAGATCGGCTACCACTGTTTTAGATGCAGCTAGTCTTTATGAAGAGATACTTTTGCACACTAAAATCAAGAAACTAACTAGAAACAGAAATTATTTTTTGAAAGGACATGTGTTTTCTTGGCCAAGAACAGCAGGGGTTAATGCTGTTGAGAAAACTATGGAACAGTCAACTGTGAATGTTAACCATGCTGATTCTGCTCAGCAGATGTCAGCTAATTCAGCATCCACATCTGTCTGTGATATATTGACTAACCGTGCTTCTACCATCACTGCTGATGATGTCATTGGTGTTTCCAGTGCATCTGCAAATGGTTTAGACATGGGAGCAATGAGAAAAACTTTTGTTGTAGCTGCTGAGATGCACAATGACCAGAATAAAACTGTTCAAGCTGTTGGTGAACAACGCAAGGCTAATAGCTTGAATTTTCCTTTACCTATACACCAGAAAACTGCAGAGAGATGACCAAGGTCTCAGAGCTGGACAAGGTACAAATGCAAGTTGAATCAGGACTCTGTAGAAACACCAAGCATAAAGAGGTACTGGCAAAAGACTTGATTTATAACTTGTCTAGTAAATTACTGAGTACTAAAGAATTATCATTGTTACAGAAGGGTCTTTCTTTTGTGCCCTCCCAGAGTACTGATATTACTGAGGTAATTTTTGATGTGAAAACTTCCACTAGAAATTTAATGTTAAAGTATATGTATACAGACAATGTAGTTACATCTAGTGAATATGTTTTTAGGAAGCCAAGCACTTGTACACCTGTTTTACATCCCTTTATTGAGGCATTTGAAAAAATATGTTTAGATGAAATTTATAAGGCTATGATTCTGCAAATAAGGGGAAACACTTTTTTTAATATGACTGTTAGAGAGAAAAAAGTGCTTGAACACTTGATGTGTGACCAAAGCATTGTTATACTGCCTGCCGATAAGGGGGGGGGGGGGCCTATTGTGATTCTAGATTCTTCATGGTATGCTGGCAAAATGAATGTTATGTTGTTTGACAATCCTTTTTATAGTAAAATTACACTATTTGATGTTAACAACAAGGTAATTTGTATTAAAGACACATTGAGTTGTATGATTTCATCTGGGCTGATAGATAGAAGTTTGTTTGATCTTTTGTTGTGTGCAACATCCCTTGATTCCCTTTATACAGGGCCTGCCCAAGTTACACAAGGATCCTGTAAATCCACAATATAGTCTCTGGTAGAAAATGGAGTACAGAGTCTATATCCATCTTTCTAGAAAAGCATTTTAGACCACTTGTCCATTTTAGACCACTTGTCAATACCAAATCACATATCCTGAGTGACTCCCGACAACTTCTGGTTGATCTTTTTGAGTTTACATAGGCTACATTTGATGTAGAGGGATGGTACTTGGTAACCTTGGATGTAAGTTTCCTCTTTACAGTTATACCACATATGTTAGGTATTGAATGGGTGGTACAATATCTGATGGAACAACATATATTTAGTGATAGTAAGGTCGAATTACTTCGTTATTTACTTGAGATGGTCTTATATAACAATATTTGTGTTTGATGGTAATTATTTTTTGCAAAGTGATGTCATAGCAATGAGCACATCCTGTGCCAACAGCTATACCAATCTCATCATGCTCATTTGGGAACTTAAGTACATATTGGGTGATATATATGTAAAACACATTTTATTTTACACATGTTTTGTAGATGATTTATTTTTGATTTGGAAGGGTACACGAGATGAGATGGTTAAGTTTATAGAAGAGATTAATGCTAGTACCACATTTCTGAGATTTACAGCTGAGTATTCCAAGGTAGAAATTAGTTACTTAGATGTACTTATCAGAGTGTCAAGCAGTGGACAGATGGATACTTCTCTATACAGGAAACTTTGTTACAGGAACAACTTTTTACACCAAACAAGCATTCACCCTAAATATGTATTTGAAAACATAGTAAAGGGCAAGGACTTACGAGTCTCAAGGGTGAATGTCAGTGAAGGCAATTTTATGGCTGAAATGAAAGACCTGGAGAATAAGTCTGTAGATAGGGGTTACAAGAGGTATAATGTACAAGTATTGAATAAAGTCTCTGAAGTTAGAAAAGGTAGAGGCAGGTCCTTCTTTTCTTCAAATCCACCTTCTATTCACCCCAAGAGACTGAGTGATGGTAAATGCAGGGTACTGGTGACTTATTCTTACACTGCAGGGTATGTCTTGGATATCACAAGGAAGCACTGGCCCATTGTAACAATGAATAATGATCTTAAAAATATAGCGGATGAACAACCTAGCTTTATAGTTAAGAAGAAACTATCTTTAAAACAGATGCTTTGTTATCCAAAACAGTTTACTGATGGTAAAACTACTAGGAATAAAATGGGTTCCACTTATAAAGGAACTAGAGCATGTCATACTTGTAAGTGCTGCAGTTATATTAACACCACTGGTATGTTTATACATCCAGATCAGGATAAACAATATGTGTTTGATCTTCAGGCTACTTGCACTTCATCTTATGTGGTTTATTGAGCATGCTGCACTGCCTACATGGAGTTTTATGTAGGTAAGACAGATGGACAGTTGAAGGAACATATAGTAGAACAATTAAGACATATAAATAATGGTACCGAGTGCAGTGCTCTTTCTAAACATGTGAAGCTCACCTCACACACACATTGCTTTAAGTTTCAGGTTATAGCACAGGTAGCAGCTACTAAGAGGCTGGGTGATGTTAGGAGTGCTACTGAAAACTCAGAGAGCAAGTGAATAGCCTGGTTAAGGGCTGATTATGGTTCAGGACTAAATGATAAAGTCCCCCTTAAACCTTTGTTACAGATGCTCACTTTTTAGATGAGCTTTACATACACTTATGTGCATTAGTTGATTTTATTTCTTATTTTTAAATATTTATTACATTTATTGTTTGCATTCTTTTAATACATAATTGCTTAATTGATTGATTTGCTAGTTGGATTTCTGTATAAATTGCCTTGTGTGTGGCTACATTTTTATACTGACATCTGACGAAGCAGCAAGAGCTGTGAAAGAGCTTACGTTGTTTTAAAATAAAAGACTGCTCGTTTTATGTTAAGAGCCTGGTGCCATCTCATCATTCTACTTTTTTGGACTGCTTTACTCTGGTTTATTTGTTTGGTGAGATGTTTACACAGCACAGGTTGGTCATTTTCTCCTGTTATTTTTCTAAAAGTGCCCTCCTTTCAGATGTTGTCCCTCTGGATTCTGTTTCCTCTCTTGCTCCTTCAGGCTTATATGGTGTCTCTGGATCTCAATAATGCTTATCTCCATATTCCAGTCCATTGTCTTTTCAGGAAGTTTTTACATTTCTCTGTTGCTTCCTGGCATTTTCAGTTCTCTGCTTTGCCCTTTGGCCTTTCTACTGCCCCATGGGTGTTCACCAAATGCATTGCTCCTGTGATTGCTTTTTCAGGCTTCGATGGATTCAAATATTTCCTTACTAAGACAATCTGTTGATTCAGGTCTCCTCTCCAGAGACCCTTTTGCAAAATATTTTTGCTGTTTCCCTTCTTCAGTGCCTAGGGTTCACTATAAATTTCAAAAAGTCTTCTCTGACTCCTTCTCAGGATCATGTTTTTCTGTGTTGCAGGATTCAGACAGTGCAAATGCTTGCATCCCTGCCCCCTCTAAAGGCCTTACATCTCACTTCTTTTTTTCAAACTCTTCTTCCTCTGGCTTCTACTACCATCACCAGGGAGTTTCTGAAAGCTCTGGGTTTCATGGCATCCACCATTCTGATACTCCATCTGGCCAAACGTCACATGAGAAATTTTCAGTGGTTTCTGAAGTCAGTGTAGCTCCAACATGCACATCAGCTAGGCTTTGTATTTCCTTTTCTTCCTTGTCTCAGACAGGAACATTCACTGGTGAATTCAGCAGTTGTCTCTGAATCCAGGGATCCCTTTTCATCCCCCTCTTCCATCTCAGGAATTGTTGACAGATGCTTCAGACATGGGATGGGGGGCAGCATTTCTCTCCCTAAAAGTACAGGGGGTGTGGTTGCCTCATCAGCAGAAGGAGCACATTAGTGTCAAAGAGATGAGAGCTCTTCTGCTGGCTCTTCAGTCCTTTCATCCTCTTTTCTGTCCAAGGCCTCTCAAGGTGTTCACAGACAATGCCATAGTGATGTGGTATATCAACAAACAGGGACGAATGAGATCTTATCTTCTTTGCTGGTTGGCACTTCTGGTATGGAAACTTGCTGTCAAGTGTTGAGTGACTTTTCAATAACTTTATATTTCTTCCAGTCAGAACATTTTGGCAGACACTCTGAGCAAGCCCTTAACTCAATCCCACAAATGGAAGCTTCACAGGGATGTATTTCTGGACATTATCCACCAGTGGGGTACTCCTCAAGTGGATATTTTTGCCTCCCTGTGAACAGATAGCTTCCTTTGTTTTGTGCCAGAGTCCCAAGTCCTCTGGTGTGGAAGGTGGAAGCCTTCTCATTTTCTTGAAAGGGGATGTTTCATTATGTATTCCCTCCCCTTCCTCTCATTCCAAAGGTCTTGTTCAATATTCAACAGGATGCTCCCAAAATCTTGTTGGTGACTCCCTTTTGGCCATGACAGCACTGGTTCCTTTTTCTTCTACATCTAACCAGGAGCAATCATCACAATTTACCTCACAGGGTGGATTTAATCACACCAGACATGGGATCTTTCATCCATCCCCACCTGTCCATGCTTCAACTGACACTGTGGGAATAAGAAATTCTAACACTTATTTGTCCATAAAGCGTGGATATAATACATGCCAGAAGCCTCCCCATATTTTATTCAGCACCAGGAATTTCAGTCCATTACAGAGTGGATGCATTCATCCCTGAAGCGTATCACTGCACCTCTGCATTTCTTTCTGTGATAATGCTCTTTGGGTCATCAAACACTACTTCTCTGTATCGGCCACCCCTTCCTCCTTGCTATTAGAATATTATTGTAGTTGATGTAAGTTAAATTACTTGCAAGTGTTTCACTTAGCCAGAGCACAAATGCTTGTTTGATTTACGAAGAGTGTAAAAGCTACTTCTTTGCTGTGACTCTGTTTGCGAAGCTTCTAGAGTAGCTACGGTGTAGAATGTAACACACGCCAATAAATCGACTGAGGGTGCTTTAGCTTCCCATCCAGTCAAATGTATATTGTGTAGCTGTATTAATACCTGCTCAATCAATTGCCTTTATGTATTTGCATTATCGACTCTTCATTCAATTCTATGTTGTGTATTGCTTATGTCTACCTACAAGCCTTCCTGGGTAAACTCGGGATATAGTATCCTGCCTGCCATTTTATTGCCTTATTTCTTTTTAATTGTATTACCATAATATTGTACTGTGATAACTTCCTTGGCTGACAGCGCCTAATTGTAAACTGCTAGGATCATATTAGTAACCATAGTCACCCATTTTTCTACCACCCTAGCCTTCCCTCTCTTTGCTTATGTAACTGTTTCTGCTGTATTTTTAACTACTCTTCTCTGCATTACCGATTGCTATTGTGTTTAACTGCAGGTACTCCCTCCCCAACCAGGTATACAGTGGTCTGACTGAGTCCTCCAACCCACAGGACATGCACCTGAATTTTTGCAAACCATCTTTGGATTCAACAGCCTTCCCTCTACTGTTACTTGAGTGTATGTTAAGCTCCTGCTCCTTGGTTCTTACCATATAATTATTTTTTGCCTATGCAAACGGCATGCACACAGGCTGTATAGAGGTGGTCTCCTATCCCCTACTTTTCCCCATCCGTAGCATTTTCCTCCCTGCTAGTATTTTAAATTTTCCAAATATTATCTTTACGTAGGTAAGCCACTGGATGGCAGCACAACCGCATTCTCTTTTTAACAACCTATTGTGCATTACTGCCCTGCTCCCTGTTTCTCTCAGCCTTTTTATTCTAAGTGTTTCAGTCTTCTCCTGCAGTGTACTTACCCTGTTAACCAAAACCTAATAACTCTCAGCACGCACTTTAGGCTTACCTGCAGCTTTATTCTTCCAATTGTGGCTGTTTTTCACTGATAGTTTTTTGCAGACATTCTCATCTTGTACATCCAACCTTTTTTGCTCTTCCCACTCCATTTACCCTCCGGGCTCACTCTGCTCCCCTACCCTGCCCCCAATTCTAACCTGCCCAAACTCCCTCGACTTTTATATCCACTACACCACTCCCACATCTTAATCAACCTATCATAACACACTACACTCGCATCAATATTACCTACCTCCCCTCCCCATCACTCACTGACTCCCCCTTAACTTAACTTCTAAACACTCCCTCCACTTAGTCAACGTATCATACCTCATGCCACCTAAATCCTTATTATCTACCTTCCCTCCCTCTCACTTATCGATTCCCTCTTACTGTACCACTAAGCTATCTCTTCTTCTATGGAATCCCTACCTTTTCACAGTTCACCCCACTTTACCTATCACTACTCACGCCTTACCTCCACACCACATTACAATAACCATGTGCATCACACCTGCACTTTTCATACTCCAAATACTCCTTCCCCTCTCTTTCTACCATTTACTACACCTAGCCTGTCTCCCTGACTTCCCTTATTCCCCACCCTTACACACAACCCCTATACACTTCAAAAAAGAACCCTCCTACTCTTCTTACATTTCACCTCACCTCTACCAAAACTAATGACTCTCTCCTCTTTTCCATAATGCTCTTCACTTACCCAACTATCTACCCCATCCCACACAATCCCTATGCATTATGCTTCCTTTCAACCCCAACTCTACTGGTGCCTCAAAACTTCTAAGCCACCTCCTCAAACTTATCTCTGTCCTTCTTTCAGGTGACATATACCTCAACCCAGGACCCCCTGTCAACCAGAAACCATATCATATTCCAACCCCTACTCCCTTTCAACACAAATCTCTAGTCTTCACTACCATTAACACCCAAAGCCTATGTAACAAACTGACTACCTTCCATGCTTGGCTCGACCATAACCACCCTGACATAGTGTCAGTCACCGAAACATGGCTCAAACCACATCTGAAAGTCTCCAAAATCGCCCCCCCCAACTACAGAATCATAAGAATTGACAGAACTCAAAAGATAGAAGGTGGAGTAGCACTACTTTTGTCCTCCTCTACAACAGTAAATCATTATACTAACCATATACCTAAACTCAGTACAGCTGAAATAACATTAGCCCTCATAAAAATCAACAACCATAAAAGCATAGTTATAGCTGTTCTATATATCCCACCTGGAAATAACATTCCCCTTCTGGAAGACATTCCTTCTTGGTTCTCAACTAATATTGCTAATGAAACAATCATCTTAGGAGATGTTAACATTAAGTGGACTTCTATTCAGTCAACCACCGCCTCCCAGAATATCAGCTTATACAACTTCTCTCAGTTAGTTAACTCTCCTACTAGACCTAACAAAGACAATTCTTCAGGCAGCATTCTAGACTGAATATTACTCTCCCATCCCAACAATATTTCTGACAGTGGAGCTTTGCCCGATTCCCTCAGTGATCACCTTCCTGCCTTCATTCGTTGCACTCCTTCCTCCCTACTCTTGCAGCATAATTATATCTTACCCCACGACCTCAAAAACTTCAAACCACAATCCTTTTCCAATAGCTTAAAACAGATGTACTAGAATCCAGTGAAAACTCTTCCTCTTGACAATGCTGTTACTTACTTTAGTACTACTTTCATTAATCTACTAAACTGCTTTGCCCCTCTCAGAGCAAAAAAAAAAGCAAAATCCATTACTCCCATGGCTCTCCAAAGAAACATTAACCCTCATGCATACCAGTGACAAATCATGGCAACTCCATCAAAAATATAAAACACCTAACTCCCTTACTGAATATAAACAACTTCATAATATAATTAAAAAACTAATTGTGTCTCACTGCAGATCCTACTACTCTAAGCTTCAAAATAACCACAAATTCATCCCCAAAAAGATTTGGAATAGTATCGCTACCCTCCTCAGTCCTGGCAGAAAAGACAATCTCTGCTTTGACCCTAGCTCTCCAGATCATATCATAGTCACCAAATTTAACTCCTTCTTCATAGACTCAGTAGCCAAGCTCACATCTTTCTCTCAGAACTCCATCATTCCTTCCACTCGTCTTACAGACAACTCATCTCACTCTACCATGCATACTTCCCACCCCTCTCTTCTCCTTCAAGCACATTCCAATCTCCACTATAAAAAAACTCCTCCAAAAGCTAAAACCATGCTCCATTGCCCCCGACAACCTTCCTACTAACTTCCTTAAGCTGGCTGCAGATGGCATAGCATTCCCCATCTGTATACTAATCACCCATTCAGTTCAAGAATCCTACGTATCCCTCCTCTGGAAAAAAAGCCTTAATCATTCCCTTACAGAAAGGATGCAACAACACTGACATCCTCAACTTCCACCCCATATCCATCCTCTCCCCTATCTCAAAAATTCTTGAAAAATGTATTCACCTCCAGCTTTTACCCTACCTTTAGTTAACCACCTGCTTACCCCGATGTGACAGGGATTCAGACCTGGACATAGTACGACCACAGCCCCACTATCCTTTCTCGAAAATATTAACTGTCCCTGTGATTCTGGAAATATTGTATCTGCTCTTCTCTTAGACCTATCTAAGTTCTTTGATACAATTTTGCACAGCTTAGCTTTATCTAAGCTCTCCCATTTTCATCTCTCTCCCTCCTCTTTAAATTGTTTTCCAGTTATCTCTCTAATAGACAGCAACCATCAAATGGAATAACTGCACCTCCCCATACCTTAACACTCTGACTCGAGTCCCCCAAGGATCTAGCCTGGACCCACTTGTATTTAATGTCTTCATAAATGGCTTCCATCACTGCATCCCTAATGCCAAACATGTCCAGTACACAGACAATGCAACCATTATCTGCTCTGGGAATCCCTTCCTAAGCTCATGCAAATAACACAAGCTGCCTTCAACAGCACTGCGATAAGGATGCAAAATAATCACTTAGCTCTTAATGCATCCAAAACCAAACTCATGATCTTTACCCCTTCTAAAAATACCCAAATAGACTCAAACTCCTTCTCTATAGTAAGTCAAAATAAAACTACCATCAAAATAGTCTCCCAAACTAAGCTTCTAGATGTCCTTTATGATGAACAATTAAAATGTGACATTCACCCCAAAACCAACATAAAAAAACCACCAGAAATTAGGAATGCTTTACTGGCACAATCGCTACTTCACTTTTTCATCTAAGCTTACCCTCTCTACCACATACCTCCTTCCCTCTCTCATGTACAGAGCTCCTCTGTTTATCAATCTGCAAGCCACCCTCAAAGCTAAACAGGCATCCTGTTACAATAACATCTCCAAGTTTGCTACCAGCTCAAAATCTTCATCCCATCACTGTAACTCCTTACACTCCCTGAACTGGCTGGAACTCCCTAACTAGCTCCCTTATATTCAACTCTCCACTGCTCATAAACTCATTTTCAATCCTTCTCCATGCCCCTCCCTCTCCTCCATCCTTACTATGCCCATTCCTGATCGAATCCTCAGCTCTTATAATCAAAACATCCTTGAAATGCATAAATAGTCACGTACCCTGGGCAACTTTTGTCTCTCTCCCTCACACGAAAATGGAACTCACTTCCTCCCCACATCTGAACTACACAGAATCTTTCCTCTTTTAAGACTTTGCTCCATTCATATCTCCCCACTGCCTGGGAATGCTCCTGCTCCCACCCCTCCTAACGTCCTCCCGACTCCTCCTACTCCTACTCCTACTGGCTTACTCTAGCTTAGGTAGGCAATCTGCCTGCCACATAAGATATAATGTATATTCTCTTTAGGGTTCTATACCACTTGTGTAACTGAGCTCTGTTGTATAACATTATGTATTAACTACTGCTGAGTTTGTTTTTGGAACATCCTGTATTAGATCTTGGTATTAATTCTTATTGATTGGAACTATTACTGTATTAACTCTTGGTATTACTTCTTGCTGAATATTTGTATATATATATATATATATATATATATATATATATATATATATATA
Source organism: Protopterus annectens (assembly GCF_019279795.1). Taxonomy (NCBI): domain Eukaryota; kingdom Metazoa; phylum Chordata; order Ceratodontiformes; family Protopteridae; genus Protopterus; species Protopterus annectens. Next base: position 740,171,418 of record NC_056746.1, on the reverse strand, counting down.
TGGGTGTACTTTCCTACAACAAAAATTCACTTTTTCGAAATGGAAAAGTACATCCCCACTTAAGCGTAACTGCACTTTCGCTTAAGCTCACTAGACCGAACCTACCACACCACAATGGAAGACATTGAAAAACGGGCTATGTCCTCCACTGTGATGTGATAGTCACAGACCTTAGGGTTAGGGCACAGGTCAAGGTAAGAGGATAGCCCTACTAACTATCCCCTTACCCTAACCCGTGCCCTAACCCTAAGGTCCGTGACTATCACACCACAGTGGAGGACATAGCCCAATTTGGAATGTCTTCCACTGTCATGCAGTAGTCACAAACCTTAGGGTTAGGGCAAGGGTTAGGGTAAGGGCATAGCTATTAGGGCTATCCCCTTACCATGACCTGTGCCCTAACCCTAAGGTCGGTGACTGCTAGCCCGTTCGGTCTAGTGGGCTCGTGAAAGTACACTTTCATGAAAGTGCACTTTTGCGTTAGTGTGGGTGTACTTTTGAAGTTCGAAGTAGTGAACTTTCGTTCTTCAAAAGTACACCCATATATATATATATATATATATATATATATATATATATATATATATACACACTGCTGCTCTTTTGTATGTACATACTATGGAGCTGTTACTGCATTAACTCCTGGTATTTCTTCTTTGCTGAATTTTTGTATATATATATATATATATATATATATATATATATATATATATACACATGGATTTGAGCAAAAGTTCAACAGTCCAAATCCACTATCACCGAACACACTTTAGCGAAAACTCTTTCACCGAAAAAGCGCTTTCACTAAAGTGTGTTATGCAAAACAAAAAAACATTAAATTAATGTTTTTGCAAGTGGGCAATCCCCCCTGTGCCCCCCACACCCCCCTACTTTAATATTCTCACTAAGAGATTGCACTACAGTGGGGAAAAGGGAATTTTCCCTTATCCGCACTGTAGTACGACCTCCACAACAGGCATACTTAAGCAAAAGTGCTTCTTCGGTGAAAAGCACTTTTGCTTAAGTATGCCCATCTGTTAGTGATTTGGTGATGTTGTCATTCAGGGATCTATACACTGTGGACCTTTTTTCCCCGGGCCTCCATTGAAAAATGACTCATCTTGGCCCAATGGACTTTCCCAGTTAACAAACTGCAAATAAATAAATAGAATTTTGATTCCTCACTGACACCTTTTTTCTGAGGGCATGCTGCAATTCCTGCAGGAGGCCAAGAAACCTACTACTAGGAAATCCTACTTATCCAGATGGAACAGTTTTTCTATTTGGTGTCTCTCTTGATCTGTACTTACTATGGATGTTCCTTTGGTTCTCTCTTGTTTGTTTATATGTGCAAGTTGCTCAGTGCTGGTTTGGCCTAGTCTTCTATTAAGGCCCACATATCAGCTAACTCAGCTTCTCTTCCTTTTTCTCCTCCTTTAGCCTCTAGATTTGAGGTGAAGCAATTTCTTAAAGGCAACCTTAATATTAGACCTCCCAGGAAGTCTGGTCCTCCTCCCTGGGATGTTAATTTTGTTCTGGAGAGTTTGACTCAGGTTCCTTTTGAGCCTGCTGCTTCAATTTCCTTGCTACGTTGCTCCTGGAAGACTGTTCTTTTGCTAGCTCTTACTTCTGCCAGATGGGTGTCTGGATTGCAGACCCTTATGGCTTGTCCTCGTTTTTTGGTCTTTCATAAAGACAAGGTGTCCTTCCACACTAACCCTTCTTTTATGCCTAAAGTGGTTAATGAGCTATCACTGAATCAGTCTATTGATCTGCCTGCATTTTTCCCCTGTCTACAATCTGGCAGACAGAGGGTGCTGCATACATTTGGATTTATATAGACAACTCAGGGTTTATTTGGATGACTAAGGTTATTAGAAAATTTGATCAGTTATTTGTTTCTTTTCATCCTTTTCATTCTAGATCTTTTGGACTTCCTGTATCCAAGCAAACTATTTCTTCATGGATTTCTAAGGCTATTTCATTTTGTTACATTTTTCATGGAAAGAGCCTTCCTTCTTCAGTTAAAACTCATTCTGCTAGGGCTGTGGCTCCTTCAGGTGCTTTTTTCAGTAGCTTAGATACTAATTCTATTCTTGAAACAGCTACCTGGATGTCTGTGCATACCTTTACCAAACACTATAAGCTGGATTGTATATCTAGAGCTCTGACTGGCTTTGCTAGTGGCATTCTTCATTGCTTTTTTGGGAGGCTCTTCTGCTCCTTCCCCTTCCCACGTTTCCTCCTAAGCTTTGGCACTTTCCTGTCTGTTAAGAATACTGCAGCGGTAAATGTAAGGACACAGTACAGTTGTGTAAAATCTTACCATAATGGTAGATGCCTTTGCTTTCACTGCTGCAGTATTTGCTCCCTCCCTCCATCCCCCTAGTCTTTTCTCTTCCTGTATACAGGTTCCCTCTTAGGTTTCTTGGACTGTGTTCCTACTGGGGCATTCAGTTCTGATTATGGTAAGCCTGATTGTCCCCTTTATGCCCTAGAGCATTTGGATGACATTCAGCGTACCTTTTAAAAACAACAAGAAGTTTTTGGTAGACTGGCCAGGCATTCAGGCTTCCAAGGCAGGGAATCACGTCTGTTAAGAATACTGCAGCAGTGAAGGCAAGGACATCTATTGTTATGGTAAGATTTTACACAGCTGTACTTTTGTACAGAATTATCTCTAATCACTCAGAATCACATATGTTATGTCAGAGATATGGAATTGCTGGTGGTATTATTCTGATATCGTCCTTGATTGTGCATGTTTTTTTTCCTGTAGTCCATGAGCCTGTAACTGTGTCCCACTTGTTGGAGACCCCTGCTGAGATTACACTCATATTCAGGCAAATCAGTTTGCACAGCTTTACAATATGCACCCTACCCCAATTGTATATAATATCCCTGATAGATGTTCTCTGAATGGTTCATGTAAGGATGGTTATCTCACAAAGACATCTTCTCCATTGTTATGTCACCTTTTGTGACAGTCACATGATACACATTTTCATTGTGCAATCTGTACTGTACCATATTGGTATGTGATTGGTGTTCCTGCTGCAACTGTCTTCCATTGACATGCCCTCATCTGTTGTACATTATTGGATGTTTCACTTACCCTCTTTCCCTGTGTTCATTCCTACAATTCATCTCTGTGTCCCTATCCAATACACACACTTCCCTGACTATTTATTTTACATGGCAGTCTATGTACCCTTACAGATCATTTATATAACTTTTGTACAGGATGCCTGAAATGGGATTTCACAATACTCTACACTGTATACACTGTTCTGTACTGTCTTTGGACCATATAGATAACTATATGTTAAGCCCTGGTAATCACTGTGGCATTTTGCCCAATCCTGCTAACCTACTTTTCTCTGAGGTATCCAGGTTTCCTATCCATGCTGCTTTCATGAAACTATGCTTGTTTACGTTTAAATGCTGTGCGTGGCATAAATATGTAATTAACGCTCCTGTTGCTCACCACGCATCATCAGGTAAACTCTCTGTAGGCTTTGTGCAAGGCCTACATGGAGTTTATTGAATCCCAGGTAAAGTCTAAACCAACTATAGCAGTAGTGAAAACAGTAACGTAGATAAAACAACAGGAAGTGGGATCTTTAGAAATGAGTAGGAGCAAATTACATAGACAAAATGGGAATTGTGGGAACAGTACATGCAGAATAATGTTTTGCAGGAGGAATGAGGTTTATAGGAAGGCAGGAACTGAATGAGCTTAGTAATTTTTGACTGACAATGACTCGATAAATTATGACTGATGTATAATGTTAGCAACTGAAAATATGTCAGTATGGTTTGTTTTCATTTATATAAATGTATGACTGCCTATAGTGATAATTAATAAAGATTTTTCTTGTTTTTTTAAAAAAGAACAGGAATATTTTATCCATCCCAATACCCAAACAGCTTTGACTGTCTGGATGATAGGGTCTTTATACATTTTAGGCACCTGTTTACTGAGACTGTGCAGGGGGTACTAATGGGACCTTATTCTAGAAAATAATGTATTAGCAAATGGAACATTTTTCTAGTTGGTGCCAAAATATAACCAGAACCCATTTGGAGTAGTGTTTCTCTTGTTTTATCATATTTGTGAGAATTACATTTCATTACATTTCTATCGACTGTCTTATTCCTCTATCAAGGTTTATTTTGTTTGACATTTTTTGCATGTCTGCCCATGAATCCCTCTCTTTCAAGGCATTCCAATGTCAAAATGTGTTTGAAAGGGGTTTTGCAAAAGAGATATCCAAGAAAATGAGCGGTTCCTCCTTGGGACATTAATTTTGTGTTACAGAAGCTAACACTTAACTCCATTTGAACCAGCTCATCTGGCTGACTTGAGGTTCTTAATCTTAACATGGAAAAAAAGTTGCACTGCTTGCTCTGAGCTCTGCAAGAAAACCATCTGGGTTATAAGTCCTTATAGTCAACCTTATTTAATTTTCCACAGGACAAGGATTCCTTGAGAATTAAGCCTTATTTTATTGCTTAAAGTGGTATCCAAATTTACTTAAAACCAAACTATCCATCTCCAGGTGTTCTTCCCTGACCCCCAAAATAAGGGAGAAAGAATATTTCATACCTTGAATGTCCATAGACAGTTCAGGTACTATCCTGACATTATAAAATCTTTCAGAACTTCCGATCAATTGTTTATTTCTTGTGAAGGTAAAGAGAAGGGATCATGTGTGTCAAAGCAGACTATTTTTAAATGGATATCTCTGGCTATTATCTTTGGTTATTCCCACTGCAACCAAACTATTCCAGGTAGATTCAAGTCATATTCTACCAGGGCCTTGGCTTCATCTATGGATTTTTGGAAAGGGTTGAATCCTAGCAGTATTCTGGAAGCACCAACTTGGTTCTCTGTACATACTTTTACAAAGCACCACAAGCTATATTCCTTCACCAGGTCTAGGTCAAGTTTTGCTAGGACCATTATCCAGAGGCTCCTGGACCCTTCTTTTTCCATCTCCCAATTGTTCTAAGCTATGGTAATCTACCTATACAGTTCAGGCTACTATAGAAATGATCAGTATGAAGAACATAGTACATTTGTGTAAATAAATTTAGCATAGCTGTAGACTCCTTCCACCCCCCCCCCCCGCCATATTTTCGGTGTGTTTTTTATGCTGTGTGTGGCCATTTGTTTTTTTTTTTTTGTTACTGCTAGCAATGTCTTCTCAGGGCTCAGCCACTCCCTCTCAGTTAGCATGAAATCTCTGAAGGTGTTGGCTCCCAAACCTGTCTTTTTAGCTAGTTCAGCTCAAGCTAATAGTTTGGGTGCATGGAAGTTACCCTGAAGCATTGCTGGATATAGACCTTAGGTGACTGCAGCAAGGATCATTTGAATGTCTACTGTTATAGTAAATTTATCTACACATCTGTACTTTTCTACAACCCAAAATGTTTACATGCAAATTTGTATTTTATTTCAATATTATTTTCTACAGTTGAAGTACGAGTTGGACTGAAATCTCATAATGCAGATTTAAGAAGCAATGTCTGTGACTGTGTGTATGCATGTGTGTATTCCTTAAATCAAACTCAGAAACCAGAGTTTATTGTCTCCAACATGTTAAGACATACCAGAGAAAGCTGAAGCATGGAGTCTGCTTTTAGTCTATTTCTGACTATAGTGCTGACAGCTCAGTGTATACTTTTTATTCTGCATTTAGAAATGGTCAACCTATCTTCACTATATCTACTTTCACAATATAAAGTGTACACTAGGCTGTCTGGACTATGTCCAGAAACAGGATGAAACCATAGAGTCCATGCCATATAGCAATTACAATTGTTGTTTAAGTGTTGGAATATGCAAATACCAAGCAGAAGTCAGAGTCTATTTATTATTTTTATTTATTTTACATTTGTTGACCGGGCTAGTGTAACTGGATATATGTCCATTTTCAGTAGAGGCCCGGGGAGAAAAGCTCCACATAAAACAGATAAAGAAACAGGACATTAAAACTTCAGTTATAGAACATTAAAGTTACAAATAGTTTGTCAGACAAAAATAAAAAAACAGGTGTTAGAAGGCAATTTAGCATACACAGAATACAGTAGAACATGTAGAACAAACATGAGTTAAGATAGCCCTTTTTTTTATTTTGGTGATTCCCAGCTCAAGGTTAAGTGTTAAGTAATATGAGAACAGACTAGTTAAAAACAGGATTGGAGAGTTAGTGTGGGGGGGGGACTCATAAAAGAGACAGAGAGATGTCAGTTCTGGCTTTCCTGGGTACAATAAGCAAAACTAGAAGGTAGAGGGCTTAAAGTGGCAATAAAATGAGTAATAGCATAGGAAAAACTGATAATGATGAAAATAGACAGAGAAAGTCTTAGTCAGGGTTAGTACAGGGACATAGCCAGTGGCTGGTAAGGTGTGATTTGAGTTTCCTTTTGGAAAGTGAAGTAGAGGACAGAGATGTAAGTTCACTAGGAAGTATGTTAGTGTTGACTATTAAAACCTCTGTCCTTTCTTTTACTCATTCAGCTTTTTAACACACAAGCTACCTTTGTGAATGTTGTACTCAAAGGGCATGCATTCAGGTGAAAGTCTATGTCCCATATGGAATGGGGTAATTAAAGGCAGTAGCTTCATGTATTATTTTAATAAGAAGTTTACACAGAATGATTCTTAATGCAACTACAGTTGGCCGTATATGCAGCTATTAAACACATATCATGTATGTGCATCTTTTATCCTAGTTAAACGTAGAAGAAAAAAGTAAAAATGCCCCTTTCAGGTCACTGCATGCCAATCTAGACCTTCCCCTCCCCAGCCTTCAGCATCTTCTGGGACCTTTGAGTGTGGAATATGTGTTATTAATGGATGACTTCTTTGAAGGTGATGAAAGGCAATTGTTATGAGAATTAAAATAACTGGAACATTATTTTAATTCTCTCACTATGTCAGAGAGAGAATAAAGGCATATGATGATTGTTTAATAGTGACCAGAAACATAAAGTTATAAAGAGACATTTTAAGAACAATGCAATGTTGTTTTTATTGCTAAGTGTTAGACTACCTGCCCTTGTGGGACAATTTATTTTTCAAAGATGAGACTCAAACCCTGCACTTTGTGTCTGTGAGGTAAACACCTTAACCATATGCCTACCTCCCAATCCTTTTTGCTGACCCCCAAGCCTTATGAATTTTCTGTTTTATAAACCACTTTACAAAAGCAGCCAACCCCTGAAATATGTTTGAAGGCTTCAACTAATCCACCCTTTATATAAATTCAACTCTGACAGAGCTAATTGTGTTATTGTGTTAATCATGCTGGCTGTGCTGTCTGAGTAGGTTGTTACACTCATGCTGCTAATGCTTGAAAGACCAAACAAAAACAGCTCTTTTGTCTTGCTGTAGCTTAATCACAGTACTAAATTTATGGATCCCAGTGCCATTATTAGGCCCATTATATGTAAGAAGAATCACTTCAGCTGGAAAAGAAATGCAAAAATGTTTACTGTGTTTCAGTTAAACTCGCATTTAATTTCTTCCTCAAAGGTCTAGGCAATTGAAATCCAGTCCACTGCTAGTCAGGAATATCATACTTGATTATGTGACTGCAGGTAAGTGTTAATTAGTTACATGGTCACAGGGATATGTAATTGGATTGTTCCGTCTTCAGTTAGCATATAATTAAGTCTTTGGTCATCAACTAAAACTCTTCCTGCATAATACAGTGTCAGAAGAAAAGTATGAATCAGCTACTGACTGTAAAAGGCTAGCTTAAAACTGCAATAAAATACAACTAGAGATAAAGCAGGAAATAAAACACATCACAATTTTTTTCTCAGTTCTCACTTCATTCTCATTTGTCTTGGACAGTGCTGTATGGTATACTTTACTACTGTTGGAGAAGGCAAAAACCTGAAAAACCCTGTGGGAAAAACAAATCTCTTACAGACCCGTAATGGGGTCACAGTACCAAGATAGCAGGTTCTAATCTAGTCTACACAGTAGGCTCATGCCTTAAATTGTCCTTGGCTCATTCTCTCAGCTTGGTATCTTCCTTATTATAATTTTTTTTTTTTAGGGAAGGGCTGGAGTAGGACTGACCTATACCCTCAAAACAATGCTGAGCTCCATTCAGTATGACCTTTTCTCCATTAAGTCTTCCTGACGTGATCTAACCTATTCACACTGCTCCTCCACTGTCATTCAGGCTACCCTGAGACGTCTATATCAATCTGAGATAATTCAGAGCCATTCCTTCTGAGACAAAAGTAATCTGGTGGCAACGTGTTTGCAAGAGCATACATCCTGGAACAGTGCATTAATTTTCTATACGCCTTGAACTCTTATTAAATGCTAAACCCCCTCTCACTCCCTAAATTAGATATATAATCTTTAATCTATAAAGACATTCTAGCTTCATAGCAACTCTCTCATATATTACCTGGTATTTCAACTCTGTCTTTTAATAACGTCATACTCGAGCTTGAAATATACCAGCTTTAACCCCATCACAAGCACCCACTCAAATCTTAACCAGCAGCTCACTTCAGCTCTTTAAAGCTACAATTTCCCAGCTCTATTTCCCTCAATATATATATATTGTTTTTTTCCTTCATAAGTTCTAGCTATATTTTTGTCCTCATGAGAAGTTTCCAGGCAGATCTGATAAGGCATTTTTGTTAAAGCATATGAGCAGGGACGGCTTTAGTTCTTTTTTATTTTCTGAGCTGGAATTATACAGATGACAAGTGTTTAATCTAACTTATTTTATATAACAATACATACTCCTCCATCTAGAGACCAAACCAAGTGAAACCAGTGAAAAATGTTTATTTTTATTATTCCACTACACCCCCCACCCACTAGCTTCTGCAACTTCTATTCAAGTGCTTTAATAAAGTTTATAACCCCCCTCTCTCTGCCACTTGCATTGTTCTCTTCTTTCACAGCCAAACTTAAGTTTCCAATGAAAAATATGGTTTATAAGATTCAATAATGTATTTAAAACAAGAAAGTGCGTGACTTGAGTGACTGGTTTCTTATTAATTAATTAAGTTAACTTAATTTAATCTTAAATGTACACCTTGGTGCCACTAAGTTGGAGCCTTTGCAGATTTATTTACATAAATGTCAATCAATTAACACTCCCACCTAAGTGTTACACAAAATGTTTTCCTCTAATGTTTTGATTTTAAGAATCAGCATCAGACTTGTAATTTGAACAAATTGACCTACACTCATCTGCCTGGAATTATTTTTAAATTTCACTTTACAAATGAAGAATTTTAACCATGATGGGCTACCAGTCTTCTTTCTTCTTTGCCTGAACAAAACAGTGTAATTTTTGCTACAGATTCAAATACCAGATGTTTTGAAGAGGGACCCACAATGGCTTTTAAGAACACCCTAACTTACTAAATATCAAGGGTAACAGACAAGGTAGGTCACATGTAATTTTTAACATGCTTAGTATTTCATAGTTAAAAAAGAACTAACAAAAAACAAATTAAGGATGGAGTTTAAATGGCCACAGCCATTTATTTATTATACCAGTTAACCAATTTCTGATAATCATGTCTTCTTTTGTATTCAATGTTCAGTTTTGGTACTTAATTTTATTTAATTAATAAATGTATTTATTTATTTACATTTTGTTGACTGGGTTAGTCTCAGTGAGTCAGTGAACACTTTTTAGGGGAAAACAAGATGACATTTATACTGATAAGTGTAGACACGGCTAGGGCATTGGGGCAACTTCATCTCCTCTTGTCATTTCCATGTTTCCATGATGGGTCCTATGGTGACTGTGGTATGGAACAGGTAGGCGTGGTGTCCACTGAAGTGCTTTAAGGGGAAATTTAGCAAAAGCATGACTCTGTGCATTACTGTGGTAGTGGGTGGATGTTTACTGACTGTAAACTGGAAGAGATAATACATGTAAGTGAAGCTTTCAATACCAAAGCCTCTTTGTAGATCTAAAACATGGAGGACTGTGATTACAGGAGCAGGCAGTGATTGCTATGGAAATGTTGTAGAAATATGTTAAAGTTCGACCAACATGCGAACCTTCTGTTTGGTGGTCAGATGCAAAACAAATTGAAAAGGAAGAAGTTCAAGTTCCTACTAAACTTACAAACATATTTCACACTCAGGCTTAAAAGGAGACAAAACAATGAAAATGACTCTAATTATTCATAGCCCCTAGGTATGGTGATGCGTATTTCATCAACTTCATTTTGTAAAGGCTCAACCCACACCCACTGGGAGTTAAAGGTACACACTCAAAAGAGTTGTATTGGAGGGAGGGAATTAAATGTTAATTGTATTATTAAGGAAAATGCAGGCTTACTTTGTCAGAATTTTGTAGGAACTTAGATGCTAGTATTATATGCCTGCTGGTTGTTAGAAAGTTAGATACTTTGCAGATAGAACAAGTAGAAGTTCTGTGGGGAACATGAGGTACTTTGGAGTTTTGGAAGAGATTTATGTGTGGTGTGATGTCCTCCCTCTAGGCCGGTAATCAAAGAGCCTTAATCCCCACCACTGACACCAGTGAGGGATGTTCACTTGGAACAAAAATAGATACACACAGTATTTCCAGATGCAGCTCTCTGTGCCAAGCACAATTTCCCTTAAAAGCATACAGGGAACACACTCAGCCCATGGTCGGGGTTTCCCTCTCTCTTTTTCTCCAAGCCCCCATTAAGACTCCCCCCTGGCACAGCTAAAGAGTTCAGTACTCAGATGAGTGTCCAAGGCCAAGTCCTCCACCACCCTCCCTGTGAAACCAGTGCTCTGTTTCCCTGCTCCAAGTAGCTGACACACACAAACACACTCTCTTTGAGATTTGATTTTCACACACACACACACACACACACACACACACACACACACACACACACACACACACACGCAGGCATGCACGTGCATGCACGCACACACACACACACACACACACACACACACACACACACACACACACACACACACACACACACCTGGGAAAGGCTAGAGCAGATTTACTAGCTATGCCCCTATACCCAGACTATAAGTTAGTTACTGCCACCAGGACACTCCAAAGCCAGCTACTCTAAGGCTCTTACAAAGATACCCAATTATACAGAATGAAAGTAATATTAATACAAATGGTAATGCTGACCAAATAGCAAGGCTTTCAGGAGCAGTGACAGTGTCACCAAATAAATATAAGTACTCTCAAAGGTTACAATACTCTCTAAAGGTTGAGACACAGTGATAAGTTTAAATATATTTAATAATAAATAATAAAAGAATGCAAAAATATTAAATATGTATTTACAATAAAACCAGAGTTTCAATCCCAGGAAATATTACAATAACAGATGAATAGATTCACACAGATACAGAAAAACAGCATTTAACTAATTTCACTATATTTTCCTGACTGATCTAAAGAATTACACTTCCCTGGTTACTTACTAAGGCAAGACAAGATCCTTTTATGTCAGGTTTGAAAAACAGACTGCCCCAAGAATTTAGTTTAGTGTCTGATTCTTGATTTACCCTTCCTCTTCTTATTAGTATTTGTATTACTGATATGCAAATGCCATATAGTTCTTTACAAAACTCCAGCTAGCTATGCTGGCATATGTTACACATCCACTGCCCTACTTCTCCTGGCATAGCTGGCAATACCTCACATCGTCACATGTGGGATTTCTGTCTTTGTAAATCTGAGTTAAGTATTTTAGTTAGAATCATAGGTGTGCCTGCAAGACTTATGATATGCAGTTTCAGAATGCAGATAGCCCTTATATGCACTATATTTATATATGCTCCTACTGCAAGGAAATAAAGGGAGGACTGATTTGAACTAGTAAAGGCACATAAAATTACAATTGATCTTAATATAAGATTTGCATTGTAATTTGAGAAAGATGACTGGATAAATAAATAAGGATATAAATGTTTTTAGGAGAGCATTACATTGTGGAAGAAGTGTAGCTAGGGTGGGGTTTAGGGGACTGCTACCCCAGCTGGAAGGCATTAGTGACTGCAATCAGCAGACGCCAATCAGGTGCTAATGCATTAATTTATGTACTGGCATTTCTGACTAAAGCACTTAATTTATGTTGCATGTGTGGTATAACTTGTAGCGATCTGCCTTCTACCAATTGTTTTCTTTGTTCTTCTAACTGAGGAGTGCAGCAGCCCTGATTCCCATTCGGGGACAAGTGAGGACAGCAGACTAGAGGACTGAATATTTTGTAGATTAAAAAAGAGTGAATATAAAACTGTATGTTCACAATATGAAAGTTCATTAAACAGCTATTGCTTAAGTAGTAATCCAGAGGCTGAAATGTTATTTTGGATGGTGCAGTGATGCAGCTGTAGTGTTGTTGCCTCACAGCAAGAGGTTCTCTGGTTCAAATTGGAATGGAATCTCGGCTGGAGTGCCTTCTGTGTGGAGTCTGCGAGTCATCCCTGTGTTCATGTGGGTTTCCTCTGGGTGCTCCGGTTTCCTCACACATTTCAAAGACATGCATCTGGAGCATTTCTCCTGGGCCTCCGCTAAAAATTGGCTGAGTTCCAAGTTGGACTTTCCTGGTAAACAAAGGTTAAATAAAAAAAAAAAAATAAAAAAAAATTCTCTCTGCAGAAAAATTTAAATTGTATTGTATAGACAAAAGTATATTTGTTCATGGAACAAAACAGGAGGTTTCATATTTTTCTTAGTAAAACAGGAAATACTTATATAAATGGAATAAGAAATAGTGCTGATACTGCTATTCATAATCAGTACAGAAATGTGCAAGTGACTGAAGAATATTTATAATAAAGTATGCAAAGTTCAGAGAGTAACAGCAGAAGATAATGCAGTTTTGGATAGAGCCATAACTTTGGAGGAGTTCAAAGTATGAGCAACCATTTTTAGAGATACATCCCTGAGTCTTGGTGTTATTCCTTATACTGTTAATAAAGGCATGACTTTGTAGCAAAAACAGATATTCTTAAACATTTTGAATGAATATGTAAATAAAGACATAATGATAAAAAAAGTATCTGAAGGTGTCACTAAAGTTATATATATATAAAAAGGGACAGAGAAAAAATTTTTAATTGGAGACCATAACATTTTAACATACAAACAGTATATACCTATAGATAGATGTTGTTGTGTCTTTCTGCTTTTCCCGGTTAGGGGTCGCCACAGCGGAACTCCGGTCCACTAATGATTGGCAGTAGATTTTTACGTGCCGAGTTGCCGGCCCTGATGCACAACCTTCAACGAAGGTATGGCCATTCACGCATGTCTCCACACAGAAGACGCTCTAGCTGAGAATCGAACAGGACAACGTCTTACTGTGAGGCGACAATGCTACTGCTGCACCACCAGCACAGTATATACCTATAGATAGGTACAGATAGATAGATACTATAAGGTAGATTAATTAAAGTACTGTATAAATTTTTTCAGTTTGGAGTTTATGGGGTGTATGAAAGTGTATAAAGTTATTCTGACTTTGTTAGGAGAAGTTGTTGATAGAATTAGTAATCCTATTTGTTAACCAGGTAAGCTCACTGGACACACTGTTCCTTTTCAGGGAGCAACATATGGTTAAGTAACTTGCTCTAGGTCATACAGGAAGCAAATGAAGTCTGAGGGAATCGACCTTTCACAACCTTAACCTCTGTGTCAGCTGTTAGATTAATATCAGAAGTAATGAAATGTGATGTTATGGCATATTGAATCTTTTAGAAAGTTATAGTAGTAGCAATAATGTCTGGAAGGTTATGAAAAATACTTATATACATTCATGGATAAGGCTGATGTATACAAGTAAAGAGAGAAGCAAAACAGTGATTTATTGTCTGGACTGGTTATGATTGTTATTATTGAAAAATATACAAGAAAATGTCCTGGGGCAAGGTGGGAAATTGTCCGTCTTATGCAGATGACTAGAGTATCTGAAGGTGTCACTAAAGTTATATATATAAAAAAGGGGCAGAGAAGAAATGTTTATTTTTCTGAATGGTGTTCAAAAAGAGTATTTCAGGATAATGAATATCAACCAAATGCAGTAGTTTTATGTTTAAATCTATAAGGGTTTACAGAATATGATCGGGTACTTGAATTTATGGATTTTGTGAAAGATAAGATAAAATGTTATGGATTACACTTGGAAAGGAGATGGATTTCCATGTGCAATGGAACAATACTATTTTTGCCTGTGAGAGCACCACTGATAAATGGGCAATATTTAAAATGTCTTTTACAAAGAATATTCAATACCTGAAATACTTTCAGGCATAATAAATGGTGCATTAAATTATATTCCCTTGGTTGTTGTCAAGCTCCAGAGCTATATAGGACAGCCTAACATTGTATCTTGGGGAAATAAAAAAAAGGTGCAACAAATGCTCTTTCTCCAGCTCACTCATAAGATTTTTCTTGATTCTCTCTAGAAGCTTCGATGTAGATTTTAAATTCTTTTACCATCTAAAACCATCTCATAGCATTCCTGCTGCTTACTTATTGGGGTACTTATCTAGCTATGGTATTAAACTTGCATTTTTACTGGTGACAGCAAAGCTGCAGTTTGAATTCTATAGCCCAGAATAGACTGGCCCTTTCCTTGTATTATGCCTTCGTTTGATAACTGACAGTTTAGCACATTGGAAATGGTAATGAGTTAATAATACGCTTCCTCTTGTAGTCCTGAGTTTGATTATCTCACTCTTCATTTTCCTACCGTCACTTAGAGTTTTCTAGGACTACACTGAAAATGGGCCTCAGTCCAGCTGGGCAACTCAGTTAACAAACATGGGAAAAAAGTCCCACTTTACCACACATTATGGATTCATGCTATAATCTGCATTTCACATGCATGCAGTCACCTGCTTTGAAAACAAAATATCCATGATCTGATATTTTAGGTAACTGACACTGACATTCTTGACATGTATTGTGTATATATATATATATATATATATATATATATATATATATATATATATATATATGTGTGTGTGTGTGTGTGTGTGTGTGTGTGTGTGTGTGTGTGTGTGTGTGCATGTGCACGTGTGTGTGTACATTTAACCTTTCTACCTGACAATGCCTTTTGTTTCACTGTGAATCTACAATCTGTAGTCTGGTGCACTAACCCAACCAGAATTATCACTTACAGTTTACCTATGTTCTTCCATGTCCATGGCCCCCTGTACCATCATACTTATATGTGCTAACTATAACCTAACCCTAACCCTGCCCAACCCTAACCCTGCACATTACATTACTAAAAACACATCCCTAACAGTCCCACTATTCAAGACAAAAGGACACAGAATACAGACTACAGAAAGCATGCACAACACAGACTCTGCCCCCTTACTTAAACTTTACTGACCTGTGAACATGTGCATATTCACAACAACTGCTGTAACACAGTCTTGCACATCTTCACAACCACCACTTTTTCACTCTGACATACTTTTCTTGCAAACTCGTACTTACCTACACTACATAAAACTAAATTCAACCATATGTGATTCATTCAAATGATCATTCATTCATTTGTGCATTCTCTGTTTGCTTTGTACACACACATACATACAATTAATGTTAGTAAATATGCAAAAAAGCCATATAGTTCAGTACTTGCTTCATTTCAGAGTATGGCTGAAATAAATCCCGAAACATTCAGAGAGCAACACTTAACAAAAATGCTTTCAGACTGACAGGCACTCTGTCACTAAAGGAAAAGGAGCTGCAGAGGTATGGCACACAGCTGTGGTCATTGAAAACAATAGCTACATTGCTATTTAAGTCATGTCTTTTAGATGGTTGTCTGACTCACTACTTTGATGAGTTTGTTTGCGTTTTTGTGAGATCTGCATACCAACAACAAAACAAATACAATACACAGAACTGACACATTGCATGTAAGTAACAATTCTTCCATTTCAGCCATGACCCAGGCCACAAGAACAACATTAAATGCCTGTCTGCATATATATATATATATATATATATATATATATATATATATATAGATATATATATATATATATAAATATATACACACACACACACACACACACACACACACATATATATATATATATATATATATATATATATATATATACACACACACACACACACACATATATATATATATATATATATATATATATATATATATATATATATATATATATATTTATATATATATGGGTCTACTTCATAATATTGAAATTTCATAACATTGAATTTCATAACATTGAGACCAAAACATCTAACTCCCAAAACACTGAAAACCCAAAACATTGAAAACTCAGAACATTGAAAGTGTGCTTCATAACATTGAAAACTACAACGCATATGTAAATAACATCCTCTCCACCTATAACAACACCTAACTAACAAACACACTTTCTATTACATTTCTGCAGGGGGGCGAGTACCCCTGCACCCCCCATGTGAGGGGGCAATGCCCCCCACGTAAATTAAATATACCAACTCCGAGACTGTACTGCAGTGGAAAAAAGTTAATTTCCTAACCTCACTATACACTGAGTTTCACTCTCCCATGCTAGAGTAGTGAGGATGTCATTTAACTGTTGTTGGAGTGCAAATATGGCATTCCATGCACTACAAAATAATACATAAATGTCAGGCACAGAAAGTTTATTAATACAGTAACTGTGCTCATTTACTATTAAGGGCAAAGGAATTTTCTTTAACTTCTAGGTATACAGGAATGCAGATTAGCCACTAGCAGTGATTCTGCCAATTGTTTACTAACATATGAACCTGAATGGCAGTCTGCCGTCTTCATCTGCACACCCAAAGCAGAAGTTTTTTTTTAATTGAAATAGAAGGCATTATATAATGGTAGGGTTGTCCAAACATTCACTCTTTCCTTGTGAGGGACCATTTGAATTGCAATCTAAGAGCATATGTTTAATATTTATTTGTTTTAAATTGTTCTTTGGTGCAATGAACAGGGAATTACATTTTTGGATCAATATGCAGTTCCTGCTCACAGTCTTAGCTGTTGCTATATATATATATATTTTTTTTTTTTACTTTAAGCTAGGAATTTACTGGTTCTCCCTCCACCAGAGACAAGTATCTAGAGACAGAATGAGTTTTATTGCTGAATTAGAGAATGATTAAAGCAAGGTAGACCAGAGCCTAAGATTCTGTAATGAACATCAGTTTTCAATGCCCAAATAAGCTGTCTAGTGTCGTTAACATAAGGAACCCAAGTGTGAATGAAATAATCATTGAGCAAAATAACAGTGAACTTCAATAAAGATATATATATATATATATATATATATATATATATATATATATATATATATGGGTCCCCTTCAAAACATCTAAAACCCATAACATCTAGTTTCATAACATTGAGACCAGAACATCTAAAACCCAACACATCTAAAAACTCATAACATTAAATTTCATAACATCTAACAGTACAAATCACACGAAAATAACATCCCTCCACATATAATGACATATAATGACACCAAACTACCAAATGCACTTTTTACTATGTTTCGGCAGGGGGGCTTGATACAGTAGGGTTAGGAAATTTACTTTATTTAGTGCGATCTTGGAGTTGATTTATTTAATTTACAGGGGGTGTGGGGGCAGAGCTCCCCACATGGGGTATGCAGGGGGGCTTTCCCAGCTGCAGAAACATAGTAAAAAGTGTGTTTGGTAGTTTGGTGTCGTTATATATGGAGTGGGATGTTATTTTCTTGTGATTTGTAGAGTTAGATGTTATGAAATTCAATGTTATAGGTTTTAGATGTTTTGGGTTTTAGATGTTCTGGTCTCAATGTTATGAAATTAGATGTTATGGGTTTTAGATGTTTCAAAGTAGACCCAGATATATATATATATATATATATATATATATATATATATATATATATTTTTTTTTTTTTTTTTTCAAACTGGTACAATCAAATTACACAAACACAAAAAGTTGTTTTGGCCCTGACTTACTTATATCCACCAGTATAAGGCCAGTCCAGAAAACAGGTATACTTAAATGTTGCAATTGTTTGTAGTGTGCCAATATATTAGTCATTGAACATTTCAAAATCAGAGATGATTGTTATCCAGTGAAGGAATATTATACTTGTTATACTAAAAACATGGCATATGTTGCTTTATGTAATTCTTGCCCAGCCTTTTATAGTGGAAAAACTTCCACAAAATTAAAGGAACAGATATATGAGCACTTATTGGATATTAGGAAGTGTAAAAATATGAGTATGTACCTCATAAGACATTTGCAACAGCTAGAAAGGCCCCAGAAATACCTCACTAAAAGAATCACAGGCCTAAAGCAGATACCCTATGCTGACCATCTAAAAAAACTCCAGCTATACTCTGTGGCATATCGTCTGCTCAGAGGTGATCGCTGCTTAACATACAAGGCCATGTCAAACCCTGAGCTGCTGGACATACTCAACTTAAAGAAATCCCAATCCCTCAGAGCCACATGCTCCAGGGATCTAAACCTTGTCATTACAATGAACAAAACATGCTGGAGGGATAGGTTCCTGACCCAGAGACTTCCCATGCTCTGGAATACACTGCCCATACATGTCAAGCAGAGCACCTCCTTGGCCCTTTTCAAAAGGAACCTTGACGATTGGATGGAAGATAGGAAATTCACCCCAGGGATCACGTCAGTCACCCTGCTAGACAGGGTCCAGGGAAGTAAATATTGTGGGAAGAAATATGCAGGGAATTGTTTGGCTAGACTTGTATAGGCCCTAGTCCCGATAGTGTAGTACCAACCTATGAACCTATAAACATGTTAATGAATTTGCTACACACAAATTTATGTTTGTTGTGTTAGAACAAGTTAATGAGGACCCTAGAGGGTCATTTTGGATGAGCATCTTTTGAAAAGCAGGTTGAAATGGCAAATGATGTTTGAAGCAATGATTCTTCCAGGTCTTAATGAATGTTGTTCAGTTAATTCTTTTTTTAAGTCTAAAATATAAGATGCATAATTAATTAATTTGTGGAGGGGTTTCAGTGGTTATTTTAAATCATGTGACAGTTTGAATTTTATATTAATTAAACAAGTTAGGTTGTTCTTAATTGTTCTGAAGAAGTTCCATCAGATACAGGAACAAAAGCACTGAACATTTTTAAAAAGTCTCATTTTTATCTGGTTTCACTGAATAAAGCTGTTTGTGTATGGATTTTAGTGGGCTGCCATTCAGTTTCTCCCCTTTTTATCCAGTTCAAACTCTTTATCCTACTCTTTTTTACTTGCTAGGCCATCTTCCCATTCTGTCTTTAATATGCATTTTTAAGGAGTCCAATAGTATGACTTTACTAACCTGACCATTATAATTCAAAGATAAAAAAATTCTCAAATTGTTCCTTAGGGTGACTCTTAAATTCTTTTAATTTCATCATATATACTCAGAATCTATAAGCAATCTGAAATGTCCTTATATCCATTAATATCTTAATACTTAGTGCATTATGGTCAGATAAAGGAGAAGAAATACGTTTAAAATAATTCACTTTATTAAGTAAATCCTATCAATACTTGTTTGCATCCCATGCTCATAAGAAAAAGACCGAAGAACAATGACTTATCTTCTGCTTTTACTATTAAATAAACTAAACTATTATTACTAATTAAGATGTTTAGTGCTTTAGCTTATGCCAGTTATTTTATCTCTCTTCTGTTCACTTGTATCTTCTATACTAGATATGCAGTTAAAATCCCCTGCTAAAACTCATCTACCCTTCCAGTGACTTTGTACTAAGTTTAAATGATCTTTAGTCACTTTTGCACCTATTCCAGAATCCAGTAAAACTTAGCTTGTGTAGAGAGTTTGCCATTATATTTAATTATTACAAAGGTATACATTCCTTTTTGATCATTAATGGATTCCATGACCTTAGGCATTGCAGTAGATTTTCTCCAAAGTACAGCAGTTCCTCATCTCCTTTTGTTGAAAGAAGCAGACGGTAAGATTTCCTAACCTAAGTATTTAAATGTTGTATATCTTTATCTATTAAGTGAGTCTCCTGTAAGAATATAAGGTCTCCTCTATTTAATTTTAGATATCTCATTAATGATTTCCTTTTGTTGCCATTATTTAATACATTTTCATTAATAGATAATGAATTAAAACTATCCATACTGTGTATAAAAAAGATTTATTTTAAATTATAAAATGATACATTTATTCATCACATTAATTTAATTTAATTATGTATAAGACTCTAATGCATTCCTCCAGTACTATTTAACATTCCACATTTTTTTTGAATTCTTCCTTTCTGTAAACTAAACTACCAAAGCTCATAAATAACAACAACAAAGATATGCAACTATAATTGTATATATTGCTAATAAAACACAACTTACCATGGATACCACAGTTTATAGTTTGACTATCAAATAGCTAAACTACTATACTATCTCTCTATCTACCAATACCTAAAAATTCATAAAAAACTAGCTAAAAGCTACTGTGACTTATAAATACTTATAAACAACTAGTATAATATTATATATAAGTCAAAATTGGTAAGAGACTATTAATTTAGTTATATATTTCACCATTTAATACTGTTTCCCCATTACTACAAAAAAGTTTAATAATCCTCTTTTATTAATCACAAATATTAAATATTCCAACAAATAGTGTACTATATACCTATGTATGTAATAGTAGTATAAATTATCCATTAAAACATTCTTAAATTATTCACTCATTCAACATTATTATAACAGTCTCTAAAGTAATAAGTAGACCAGAGTGGGACCTGAAGAGATAAAGATATCTGTAAAATGTACAGGTGACAGGTAATCTTATCATACTAAACTATTACAGAAAAGGGGAAATCAATACACGTATATTTATCATACTAAAAGACATATACATATTTTATAGCTCTAACAAAAGCTCTGAATTAATTTTTAAAGTACAATTGTCTATATCGCAAAAATGGTGTAACACTCTTAGGATGACAAATATCAAAATATTTAAAAGAGAATGTCATGCTATTTCTATGGAGTAAAAAAATGTGCAGTCTGTATGGATTCAGAAGTTACAATGTGCTTAATTCATATCCCATTCCCCTTCCCAGTTTCAAACATATTGAAAAATCTACTTTACTTTCTATCAAAATGGATGCATTGATTCAGAAATATAACACTCATATTTCAGCTTTGAGTTATGAAATTAGTTATTTTAGGTAGTCTTAATTAATCTAATAACATACAATATGCAAAAAGCTTCAACGTTCACATGATCAAGCTTCAAATTTTTAAAAATATTTCATATGATTTACTATGTAAATTATAACAGATCTTGTGCATTCACATTTCTGCCACATGGAGTATATGTAATACATATCTTTCTTATAAGCAGTTTGTTATTGAAATATATTTTTCTGTTTTACCAGTAATATTTTACCTTATTCTATAAACTTGTATTTCTACAATCTCTCATCAAAGAGCTATTTAATCAGCCATACTCCTTTAAAAAATAAAGTTTATAGTATGTGTATATATTTGTTAACTTTCCAATACTGCTGTTTTATTAATCTTACATATTAGATATTTCATTCCTTGTACATTTGCATATTATTCATAAGATGTTTACTCTTCTTATTAATTCTAGTATTACAAGCAATCTTGACTATATAAATTTAAAAGAATTCCTGCTTGTTTAATTTAAATGTGTGTTTTTAGCCATTGTGAACTTTTGTTCTGATCTAAGCTTCACATTCTGATGTTAAAATTTGATTACAGCTTGTGAAAGTGACAACTTACAGCACATAGCAAACTGCTTACTTCCTAAGTTTCTCATTCTAATGACTAACAAACATCTAACTTTACTTATTTTCATTAATATGGACAGTTAGAGTTGATAACACTATAACATAAGCTATAAAAATTCAGCAAATTTAAGCAAATTATATGTCAGCAACAACTCAGTATAAAAAAATAATATAGCTTTTGTTTTACCAATTCTTCACTTCTAAGAAAAGAAAACAAATATGTTATTTTGAGTAGATTTCTCACATTTATACTTAAAAAAGAAAGAAAAAGAAAGTTCCTTTCTATTTTCATAGACATCAGTGATGAACTATGACCTAAATTTTCTTCAGAATGGCTCAAAGCAGGAAGCAAGGCAAGCAGGAATCTAGCATTTTGACACAACTAAAACATTCTTTTGTTTCAAGCTTTCTTTAAGTGTTACTTGCTTCATAAATCACCCAAGGAAACACATTTGTTACACAGGAACAAAGAAAACAAAATCACCAGCACTTTAACACTCTTAATTAGCATATTAGATCTGACATTCAGTTAATCCAGCAATGCACATAATAAGCAAAGTTAAACAAATAAAAGTCTTAACTTATATCATCTTAAAGTTACCAATTCTATTGCTTATAATTTAATAACATTATCTTACATAATGCATTTAATATTATAGTAAAACAGTAAAACTAACTGTTGGTATTCCTCATCATGAAAAATGTTTAGCTTAAAATATAAATACATACTTACATATATTTTGAAGCTTAAAGTCCAATACAAGCCTGTAACTTAATGGGCAAATCTATTGTTTCAGAAAATAAAAGTCCTGCAAACAGAGAGTAAAAGTCACTTATTTTTAAGCTTTTTAATTTTAGAAACAGTTTTCCAGGAATTCAGTTTTCTCTGTCACTTGAGGGATATATTGTTCCACTCCACTTCTTCAATATTATTAATGATTTTATTGTTGTTAACAAAAGTGGATGTGTTTCAAATATTTTATTTAATTCGGAAAGAAATAATTTGATCTTTGCAGCAAATACCAAAATGGCTTTAATATTATTATTTTTATGTTCCTTTGTCAGTGATAAATAGGAATTTCTTTTCCTCATAACCTAACTGGAATAATCATTGTCAAATCTGACTACATGTTCACTTATTTTAATAGGTGGGCTGGATCATGCTGTTTTTACATTTGATCTTTTTGTAAGCTAGACATAAACTTAAATATAATTGAACATGGTGGTGAGTTTTCCTTCTTCAAATGTGTTTTCAGGGATCCATTTGTCCTTTCATTTCCAAAAGATAAAGTTTCATTTAGATTTAATGTTTTATGTAGCCAGGGTGTTAAAAAGTTTATTATGTTGTCTCCTTCATACCTTTCAGTTATACCATCAGTTCTAATGTTATCTCATCTCAGTCTATTTTCTAAATCATCAACTTTATCTATGAGTCAGTTGTTTTGTTTTACAATAAATTCAGTCTGCGACTCACCTTCAGATATTCTCCCTTCATGATTATTTAAAAGTTCTTCCATACTGCTGATTTGTCCTCTTTGTAGTTTCATAAGAATTTCTAAATGTTCCATCTCCATTCGGGTCTCTTCTTAGAAACTTTCTATTTTTTTATCAAGTTTGTCAATTTTAAGTAATACATGCCATATGCTAGATATTATTGACTGGATACCATTTTTAACACAAGAATCATGAGTAACATTTCTTGAGTGAATTATGTTGAAGTCTCTTCTGTCTTAACCAAGCGGGTGAAATTCTGACTGTAAAAATATGGCTTTTGAAGAACTTGAAGCTGTAAATCTTTTCTCTGACTATTAATGAATACAATTTGCTAATAAGTATCTCCAAATTTTGATAATTGCTTATATTTTCTGGAGAGAAAAGTTTTCAGTCACAGAACTTTCACCATTTGCTACTGTCAGTTAGCCATCTAGGCCATGCGTCCATACTTCTTATTTTTAGCATTATTAATGTTTTAAGATTCAAATATGAAGACAGCATTCTGTTTTCCAAAAAAAATAAATAAATAAAACATTACATTTCACTTACTGCATCATAATCAGCTCCATTTATAGTGCAGTATGCTGCCCCATTAAATGGTACTTCCATCCTATTGCTTTTAAATAGTTGTAGAGTATGAAGAAATTGCATTCTCCACCCTCAGTATACATTAGTGCACACTAATGAGGTAGGCCACTGCACTGTGTGCCACAAATGGACTAGATATTTAGTAATAAAAAGCTAAGGAGCAAAGAAGCTAGCAAAAGCTTGGCAAAAGCCTGGGCTAAAGCAAAAGATAGCCAGTTGGTTGGGCAACTTGATGAACACTCACAGAAGAAGCATGAATGCCAAAAAGCTTTATGGTCTAAGGAATTATTTGAACCACAACCCTTGTAATGGCAATAATTGTGTTTATCAGGACCAGAGCAGCAAAACAGATCAATTTATGCAGGTACTTCTCTGTAGCAACCATTTCAACAAATAAGATACTCTACCAAATTATAAGTTGGTATAGATTTGCCTAAGCTCAAGTTATACACTTGGTGCAGTGACTGAGATTTAGTCCTCAAACTGTAACATTATTTTTCAAGTTACACCAGAAGACCTTCAATAACTAGAAAGAAAGTAAGATAGGAAGATCAAAGTTAAAGAGGGAGGAAAATTGGAAGAAAGACATTGGATACTCATAACGGTGTGTGAGATATATGAGTAGCAGAACATTACTGCACCTCACAGGCATGTAGTAGGAAAGAGGAAAATGTGGACTTTGGTACAGTTTAAAATAACTAGAGACAGAACAAAAGAGACAGAGTGAGAGAGAGAGAGAGAGAGAGAGAGTGAGAGAGACTGAGAGAGAGAGAAATGACAGCTGAATAAGTTGGTGGTAGTTCTTAGTAAAGGACCACTACAAAAAGGAAGACTGATGAGTACAAAGAGACTAACATGAAAAGGTCAGAGTTAAGAGGAAACAAGCATAGGGAAGTAGGACAGTTGGACTCCAAATGAATACAGAAATGGAGATCAGGTGAGGACATTGATGAAGGCAATATCACAGATAAAGGAGCAAGCAGCCAGGAGAAAGCCTACAATGAATCAAGGAGGGGCTAGAAAAATACCAGAAAAGAAAAATAAAAGCCAATTGCAAATATCATGGAGCTTCTCTGTAAATGTTTAATTAGCTGTATGAACTATGTCCTTGTGTAACATGTGAAATGTAACTTGCAATTATTGTGGAGCTTTTCTCCCCGGGCTTCCACTGAAAATGGGCTCTTCTTGGCCCAGTGGACTTCCCTGGTCATCCAACTTAAATAAAAATAAAATAAAAATAAATACCACTAGGCAACATTGAACTTTTAGTGGAGGTTTACATCTTTGGAATGGGTATTAATTGATCTGTCTGATCCTTGAAGGCGAAGCAGTCTGAAAAGTAAATGATCTCTCATATCATGAAGCACTAGTGAAAGATCACTTCTCAGGACCATACCTCTCAACCTTGCAGTGAAGAAATCTTAACAAAGCCCAAAATAATGGGGAGACAAAGTCCCAAAAATAGGGACAGATTTTAAGCACTGCTATTATAAATGTAGGAAGTTGCATTTTCTGAAGTATATGAAATCTGAAACTCAATTGTCTGTCATTATTTAGTGACTTTTGTCAACAATGACTGGCCAGAAAACTATATATGTTATTAGGAAAAGATCAATAATATGAGGCAAAAAAAGAGCATTCTGTGAAATTCAGACAGTCCAGAGGAAGCCTGTAAGAAACTCTGTAGAGGAACAGATATTTTAGACTATGATGGTAGCCTAAGTGGTTTAAACCATAGATTTTTCCAGTTGAGTATCTGTGGCTTTTCGAGTTGGTTAAGATGCTTAGAGAGACATATTCCAAAGGGAGCATTGTATTCAATACGGGGTCAATGAAAGAAGAGTAAAGGGGAACAAAGGCATCCTTTGACCTAGAAGCGATGGCTTGTCTGATAAGCTGTGAAGAGGTCTTTAATAATGGTGGCTGTTTTCAAAGGAATGGTAGCAATATGACAACAAGAAGAGAGAAGGTTTTACTGACAGTAATCATGCTGTGTTTCTTAGCATTAGGGTGAATCTATTTAATACACTAGGTGCAGGTCTGATCTACATCTCACTAGGCAGTTATGGCATCATGGGGTGTGTTGGAAACAGCTCCCAGTTTGCAGCTGTCCACAGACCTGGTTACTTATGGACTTTAAAATTCATGATTTTACCTCTGAGATGTAAATGACAAGTAGGATGTTACCTATGACTTAACCCTGTAAAATGTTGCTATTACCATTTCTAATTACCTCTGGAAGCTTTATAACAATATGCCCAATGCTGCACTTTATACAGCTAGTTTTAATTCAGATGTAAGATTGGTTTGACAAAGGAAACTCTTTCTTCTTCCTTCCTCCTCTCATGTGATGTGCAGGCATGTACAGTCCTCTGTAACCCAACAGACTAGAACATCAGGCCATGCAACAGGTCTTCATTTATAGCACAAGCAGTCCCACCAAAACAGTAATGTGTAAAACAGAACAACCATATGAGCGGCTCACTGCAAAACAACAGGGAAAGATGGGGACTACTCCTCCTCTCATCAAGAACAGTTTTCAGCAGCAGTCCCAACTGCATCAGAGAGCAGGCAGATCCTGGAGCTTGCTTCATATGTATTATTTTGAACACAGATGTAAAAAAAAAAAAAGATTTGATAGAAGGCTCTCTTTTTCTTTCCTTCCTTCCTTCCTTCCTTCCTCCCTTCCTTCCTTCCTTCCTTCCTTCCTTCCTTCCTTCCTTCCTTCCTTCCTTCCTTCCTTCCTTCCTTCCTTCCTTCCTTCCTTCCCTCCTCCCTTCCTTCCTTCTTTCCTTCCCCTCTTCCTCCCATCCTTCCTTCTCTCTTATGTGTCATTCAGGTATGCATAGTGATCCACAGCTCAGAAAGAACACAAGACATAGCTGTCCTACAGTCTTTTTTATAGCAGACAAGTTCCTGCACAAACAGGACTACTCCATTCAGGAAAATAACAACAGGAACACCTCAGATCAAAGCAGCAGGGAAGGAAGGCAACCATTCCTTTCAGACACAATTATCAAACAACAGTCCCAATCCATTTCAGGTAATCTGAACCTTGATGTAATAAAAGAGGATATGATATCAGAATATTTTCCTTCTTCTTTATCTCTTGTTTGTTGAACAAGTTGTGTGTGCTGATCCTCAGCTCATGTTCTATTTTTCTATAATAATGTTT
This sequence comes from Protopterus annectens, assembly GCF_019279795.1. Lineage (NCBI taxonomy): Eukaryota > Metazoa > Chordata > Ceratodontiformes > Protopteridae > Protopterus > Protopterus annectens. Next base: position 740,144,331 of record NC_056746.1, on the reverse strand, counting down.
TTTTTATACAGACTAGGCCTTATGTTCTGTCTTTGCAGGACAGTACTAAGAGCTAGGTATGACATTTTAGACATAAGCTTCAAGGGAGTGTTAATACTGTTCATAGTGCAGCATGCATCTAGTGAGTGAGAAACATACTTCTCTACTGTCCAGATTTTGGAGGGACACCCTTCATTTTCTTCTTAAACTTTTCTTCCATCCTTCCTAAAGCTGGACATTATTTTGAGAAATTTTAAGTTAATAGTACCAGCATTTAAAAAAATTCCCTAATTCAGGGCCTTTTCTGGAATTATTTTGTGGTTCTGTATGTAACTCTGGAGGTAAAATTTGAGAGGTACGATGGAGATATATGAAAGAAGGGGTCCGGGAAGTTTCGATAGTCTAAGGAGAAGGCCTTCCCATTATGCACTAAAACAGATGAGATCTAAGTGGTAGGAGCCTCTGAAGTCAAATTTATATGAGGTGAGCAAATCAAGAGTCACAGGTTTAAGAGGAAAACAGGAACCGATTTAGTAGGATGGAAACATATCCTAAATAGTCACAGAAGCAGTCACAGTAAACTGGCAAAACTGACATATGAAACTTTCTGCTGTTCTAACTACTTTAAAAACTGCTACTTCCCAGCTCCTCCCATAGTTCAAACAGACTTAATCCCCTGCAGTCAGAGAATGCAACACCTATCTTTGTTATGTATCCCTTTGAAACTTTCATTGACAAGACGTTGAGGACCCACATTATCAAATACACATGCCTGAAATACCAAATGGGTGAAAATACAAACTGCAAGCATTTTTTTCTACAGGAGAGGCTCTCATTAATCAATTACATGGGTGGCAAGTCCTGCACATTCCCAAAATTCACATATACCAACTCCACTGTTACACAAACATGAAGAAGGGAGAACTCTCCCAAAATAAAGGGCCGACTGCTGGTGAATACTTGGAATGTGTATCGGCAGTGATTTAATAATATAATTGCCATTCTATTCTTTGGCATCTTCTGGTTTAGACATTTGATGTTCAGGAAGTCTATCCTTGACCATCTGTAGATATGTCATTTGCTAACTAACCCTAACTATGAATTATGTTAAAGCTTCAAGAAAAAACATATAAAATAAAACAACATTTAATTTAATACAAATTTCAGTAAAACAAGAGCAAAGTTCAAGAAACAGTACTGGTATGCATAGTGGTAATCAGAAGGCTTTCTATGGAAAAAACATCACTACTAGTACACTGCAAATGTCAGTGCTACGACCTGCTATGTCCTTGTAATGTGCTACACATAAATTAAGGGCTGTGAATGGGCTATGAATGGGAAGCCAGCCTGTAAATAAATTAAGGAGCTATGAAAGTGGGCTGACAGATATCAGCTAAAATGTAATATAGACACATATAGAGCAGCTGTTCTGTGATTTAAAGTTAATCAACAGCCACAGAAAAGATTCCTGGGTATTAGCCATCGTGGCAATAAAATACTGGGAAAAAGTGAAAAAAAAGCCAGCAGCCAAGCTGTAAGGGCTACATAACATGAGTGAAAGATGATGGGAATAGGAAAGTAATGATGCAGACTACTGTAAAACAAACTTGTGAGACCACAGCTAAATTTAGAACAAAAACAAAGCACAAGGTGACTAGAATGGTTAGATAAATGGAATGAACAATGCATATATATATATATATATATATATATATATATATATATATATATATATATATGTATATATATGTATATATATATATATATATATATATATATATATATATATATATATATATATATATATATGTAAAGAGAAACCAGGTACCTGACACCCTGCTCACCCAAATCTGGTAAGGAAAGAGGGGGAATGATATGTGTGGCAGTTTAGTCAAATACTGAACTGTTACAACCCAGTTCAGTAAAATAAATTAGCTAAATTTTGTGCATTGGCTTCAGCACTCTTACAGTCATACAAATGTATTTTTCTGCTGGGGATCAAAGGTTTGCCTTCTTCACCAAGGCTGTGTGATATCTGAGTTGGAATATTTAAGCTCTGGTGTATAACAGGTGAAATCCCCTTGTGAAGAATACAGGGAGGCTTGCACCCCTGCAAAACTTTCTCATAAGAGCGTGTATATTTGGCAGATAGCACAAATGAATAAGTTACTTCCTATGCCAAGGTTACAGGATTTGAATCCCTCCACCTTCATTTGCTTACTATGTGAGCTTGAGCTAGTCACTTAATGAGACAGTGCTTTGGGGTAATTGGGAATTTGGTCTAGGCAACTTAATGGTATCCTGGATGGATCTAACCATAATCATCAAAAGAAATAAATGTCGAACAGCTATTTAATGAATGGAAATCATTGAATGGCCATTCACTGAATGTGCAGTTGTGAGATGGGGAAAGTAACTACTTGCCCAACACTTCCCTGTCTCATGCACTACAGTATTTCAAACAAACGCAGTTGGGGGCCTTCACCCCCCACACCCACTAACTATATATACCAACTCCGAGACCACACTACTGTGGGGAAAATGGGATTGTAATACTACCATGTACGAGACGGGGAAGTGTTGGCCAATTACTTACTTTCTCCATCTCACAACTGCATGTTTGATGGATGGCCATTCAATGATTACCATTCAATCAATAGCTGACTCAAGAAATGTTTTATTCTCTCTAGCGCCTTGACCTCAAAGCCTTCAAGGAGTACAAAACATCACTTTACTGTCTACCACAAATTCATAAAGGTTTACATAATTTGCAGGGGCGACCTATAGTCTCTGCATGTAAATATGTTTTATGTAATATGGGTATATTTTTACACAAATATTTGTTTACATATGTACAGAAGACTTCATCTTACATTACAGATGCACATGATTTTATTGAAAAAATATCATATTTAAAGTGAGAAAAAGAAATGTATTGGATAGTTCTTGATGTGCAGAGTTTACATACAAATATAACACATGAATTTGGTGTTCAGACACTACAATATTTTTTAGGAGACAGCCCAGTTTATAATTATGTTATAGAGTTAGTTTATTTTTGTTAAGAAAATATTTTTTGTCTTTAATAATGAGGTTTTTCATCAAAAGCAGGGAACAGCATTGGGGGCACCTTTTGCCTCCATGTATGCAAATTTAATGATGGCCTTCTTTGAAGTAGAATTTTCATTTCGTAATGAATATTTTAAGAAATATGTTTGCAGATACTTTAGATATATAGGTGATTTGATTTTTATTTGTAAATATGGTTATAGTGAGGTTTGATCATTTGTAGAATCAATTCATGGTAACAGATGTGGGTTTAAATTTGACGGTCTGAGGTGGGTGATCAAGTGAACTTTCTAGATTTGGCTTTGTGGGGCAAGGAGGATGGTTTGATTTGTAGAAAATGCATAGAAATTTTGAAGGAAGTTCACAGTTTTTATATGGCACTAGATGCCACCCCCCCCCCCCCATTTAATCATTCCTTGCCATATAGTGAATTTCTATGGTTAGAAAGACTTTGTAATATGGATTTGTAATTTTGACAAAGAAATATCACAATCTTCTGAAATATATATACAGAGGGGATATAATAAGGATGAAGCAGAGAATGCTTTAAAATAGGGTTTTACAGAAACATTATAAAGTGGTAGATGTAATTAAAAAGTGCAATAGGTGAAATAAAGTAGACAAAGTTAGTATGGCTGAGTTTCCTTTTTCTGAAGTAGTAAGAGTATTTAATAGGGGAAGCTTGAATATTGGTAAGAGAAATGTATATTTTGTAACTGTTTTAATATTTTAAGCGAGAAAATTACACAGTTGTTATATTATTTCTGGCCTATGTTATTTAAAAAACCTAAATTAAGTACTATTTTAAAACAAAAACCTTTGATCTAGTATAAAAGGGGCCGTAGTATATCAGATATGGTGGTCCATACTAGACTTCAGATTCCAAAAGCCCGAACTGGTTCAGAACTTTCTATTGGCACGGTTTCATTTTCATGTGGGAATTGCTCAATTTGTCCCCATATAGTAAGAAGCTTTTCTTATATTAATGGTTTAAAATACAAGCTTAATCAATGTTTCTCATGTAATACAGCAGGAATAGTATATATTTTAAAATGTCCATGTTGCAAGTTCTGTGTGGGGGAGAGCATAAGAAAATTTAAGGTACAATGTCAGGAACATATTAGGGACATAAAAATAGTAATTGTGAGAATCCCATAGCAATACACTTTTGAAAATATTATGCAAGTAATTTTAAACTTCTTAGGGTATGTGTTTTGGAACAAGTACAGGTTCAAAGGGGTGAACTGACAATTTTAAAAGATAAATTGCTGTATAAAGAGGCACTTTATATTCTGAAATATGATACCTTAAGTTCTATGGGACTGAATGTTGAATTTAATTGGAAATAATTAAGTGAAGTAAGTGTTAACAATGCAATTGATGTGAGTATATATGGATGTGTTTTTTTTTTTTTTTTTTGATGTTTTGTACTCCTGAAAGGCCTTGAGGCTGAGGCCCTAGAGAGAATAAAACATTTCTTGAGTCAATATTCCTGTGGATTTTGCTGTTTTCCTGTGGCAGCATTCCTGTGGTTGTATTTGGATTATTCTGGTTCATTTAACTGTTTGCTTTGTGTCAGGCCTTCTTGGAGGGTTTCTGTGTCTATGGGGGATTCTTTGACCGCACCTAGTTTGCAATCATCTGTGATCTTGGCCAGCCAGAGGTCCTTGATGCTGACTTTAACCTCAAAGAAGTAGATGTCAAAAAGTAGTAGCTCCCTAACACCAGATCCTGAGGACCTCTGCTAGTAACTGACCTTTTTGTAGTGGTAGACACCCCTATCCTAACTTCTCGGGTCCTATCTTTGAGCCAGCTGGCTATATAGCAGATAGCACAGGGGGTTATACCCAATTTCATGAGTTTGTCTATAATGCATGAGTGGAGTATTTTCAGCACAGAAGGTTACAGAGTTACTCATCACTGCTACTAGACTACAAACCTAACTCTTCAAACTTTAAATCACTGAAAGAGTCTAAAAGTGCAGTAAGTAAACGTAAACAGTAAACCAAGTTGAAAGTGCAGGAAATAATGAACTTACACAGTAACTCAAGCAGCAAACACTTAACATAGGCAGAAATGCAGAATTCAACAGTTTAAATGCAGTGGCAAAAACAACAGCACTCGAAAATTATATAAAGTGCACATTGCTCCTTCTCTCACTAGAAGCAAAAGAGGAGTACTAGTCCCAGTCTGCTTCTGAAGCAGTAGTATTAATCAAGAGGGTCTCAACAAAACTGCAACCAGACCACTCAGTGAAGTCCCATACACGCTGCCCTATCAGTGACCAGCAAGAACTAATGTCCCTCTACTCCTTCTCACCAGGAGCGAAGCAGCAGCATTAATTCCAAGCTGACTCAGAAGAAGCAATTTTCAGGCTTTTCACTCAGTAGTGATCTCTAGGAATGCAAGGAAATATTGTCCCCCTGCTCCTTCTCCCACCATCTGATTCCTGAGAAGCAGTTTATGGGGCTCACCAGTGATTCATAGCCTAGTCCCAGATGTTACAGATTTTAAAAGTAAGATGGAAAATGATTAATACCCTGTAATTTGCAGTGTGGATTAAGTGAGGGAGATGGAATGAAACATAAGATAATGCAAACTTTAAGATTCTAATAGCAGGGCCTTCCTTGTTGATCTCTCAGAGAGATGTGACTGGGAGGGGGTCTATATTAGAATCTCGAAAGGACTAAACAGCGAATGCTCATATGAGCGAAAATGGAAAATATTGAACTCCTTATTGTGGGGGCTGTGCCCCCTGCTAACTATATATTCCATCTCCAAGATTGCATCACAGTGAGGAAAGGGCAAATATACCAATCTCCACTGTACCACAATCTCAAAAGACCCCCTTCAACGTCTACTGTTTTCACTCATATGAGCGTTTGCTGTTTAGTCCTTTCGAGATTCTAATATAGACCTGACTGGGAGGAGTATAAATATCTTTAGATAAATAGTGATATAATACTAAAAGTCTGTATCTGAAAATAACCCACACAGCACATGGTACTATATCTAAGACTTATTAATATAGTTAGAGAAGTCCATCAGTGAAACTTTACACATTTATTGTGTCAAAATAATATTGCTGATTTTTTTAATTTTATTTATTAACCTGGAAAGTCCGACTTGGGACGAGTCAATTTTCAGCAGAGGCCCAGGGAGAAATGCTTCAGATGCATGTCTTTGTAACGTGGGAGGAAACCAGAGCACCTGCAGGAAATCCACATGAACGCAGGGAGGACATGCAGACACAGAACGCACACCAGCCAAGAATCAAACCGGAGAACCTCTTGCTGTGAGGTGACAACACTACCACTGTACTACTGTGCCATCCTAAAAGAAGTATGGAGGGCTTATGGCTTACATATGAACAATTAAAATGTGGTTATAATATTGTCATTAATTAGTTCTTTTGTATGTTAAATCATTAGAAAATCCAAATGATACAATAAAATGAAGTAGAAACGAATAGCCATTAGGTTCAAGTGGTTTTATGAGTAGTGTCTTTATAATCCTCAGTATAAGCATTTTTAGATTTTACTTAAAAGTCTTAGAAGAGCACATATTTCAGGGTTACAGTAAACAAAAATACAGAAATAATTATTTATGGACAATACAACAGGCAGTGGGGACTCTTTCAAAAGAAGAAAAATGGCAAGCTATCATTATAACCTGCCATGTAAGATAGAGTGGTTCTTTTTTCTCAATGATGAGCAAATTTAGGGCTCAACACTGCTTAGATAAGGACTACGGGGTCAAATGCAAAGTATGTACAAGTGCAAAGTGATAAGATAGTCACTTAAGCCTTGTAGGATGCAATGGCACCCAAAGAAAGGCTTTGTTATAGAGGAGGCATATGCAAGGGTAAATTCTGGAGGGCATGGAAGGGAGAAGCAGTGAGAAGAAAGACCGAGAGGGAATGTCATGAGATACTACTGTCAGTGTGCTACAGAGAGTTATTGTGCTTGCTGTAAGCAGCTGTAAAAAATATTTGAGTATTCCTAACAAAACTGTTTTCAAGAGAAGTGAAATGGCTGCCATTTAACTAAAACTTCAGTAAATACCTGCGGGCAACTTCAGAAGTACAGTGACAATCCTAAACGCTTGATTAGAAGGAAAATGTCAGATGCAGCTTGCAAACGCAGAAGTTTCAAGGTCAACTGCTTCAAGTATTTTGTTCATTGATTCTTTAATTTTTAATAACTTTAAGCACATGCTGAGTGATTGCGGGACACATACTGACAAATGTTTTATCCTCTGTGTCCTTCAAGCTTCTTAAGACATTGCCTTGATGGAGCTTTATTTATGCATGCAGAGAATGAATAAGAAACATGTCTGAGAATGCTGAAATGTCCATGCTGTCATATGGCTTAAATAACCATCAACATTCATCTCCCTTTGTAACACTCACTGTTTTTTTTTTCTTTTTGAAAGGATGTAAAATCAATCTGGACTAAGGAAGAGATTTGGCATAATTTATGTATAGACGAAAAGATTGTATGAACATTTTGACAACAACAATGTTCATTATGGTTCTGAAATAATAACGCTGATGATCTCTAACAAATACAACACATTCAAATGGAGTGGTTCTCCTTTCGACTCTCTGCCTGTAGTGTTTTTGGTTGTCTGCATGTCCTTCATTCATTAATGTAATGAAGCCATGCACTTAATGTTAGTGGAAACTGACTTTTACCTGTAATTTAATATTGATCTTTGTGGTGTTCTTGTAGAATCAAAATCTGAATTGTTTACTGTACTTTATTCAAAGTGACTGAATAATTGTATATGAATTCAGAGAAACATTACTGTAATCAAATAAGAATCAACAAACATTAAATACTTCTGTTAACAAAGTGAAGCCAAAATCAATTCTACATTTCAAAGTCTTTTTTACACAGCAAAGTACATCATTTTAATTGTAGAACATCTTATGTCAAATCGCCCTGATCCATAATATCTAGACCCACTATTTCCAATTAGACTTTTTTAACTTAATCAGATTTTGCCACCAAATTTATCAATGAATCTTTCAGAAAACAAATTTCTTACATGGAAAACACCTTATGCTTTTTTCTCAGTTGGGAAACTTACCATTTAAACATTATGAATGGAGCAAAAATACTGCTGATTCAACGACCTCATTGAATGCTGTACATGTGCCTCTAGAATAAGAATGCTAATGCAGCAAAGGTAACATACCTCCGATATTTACAGTTACACAATATGAAAACCAAGAATAGTGTTCTAAAAAAGAAACTAAAAGTGCTCACTCAGAACACAAGAATAGTCAGTAAGACAGCACAATCCCACAAACTGTATGGGAAGTGCTTTCGATTCGCAATATGATTTGAAATTGAAACTACTCCTCTTTGATGGCTCAGCTCCTTAGAAATACATGAGGATGATATCCAGTTTCACTTGGTAGGAGCCAGCCTGAACAATAAGCCTTTTCTGATATGCATACTTCTGTAAATGGTTTATCGATAATAATATGGGCGGACAAGCACTGAACAACAATATATTTTAAACTTGCATACAAGTTTGTAATGTAAGAAAAAATTTGCTTTCACAGTAGCAATGAAAAAAATTATAGACTTAGCTTTTAGAAGGGAAAAAAGGCGGCAGTTAAATAATATAGCAGACATACAATAATGTATATTTGTTTTTCTATTAATAGTGGTCACTAGTGGTACAGAGATGCATTGATTAGCGTTGTTGCTCACAGAATTTGGTCCTGTAGTTTGGTCGTTGGTTGAGCTGTGGTCAGTGTGAAAGCTACATATCCTTCCTTTGACCACTTGAGTATTTAACAAGTGCCCTGGTTTCTTCCAATATCCCAAAGCATGCCATAGGTGAAATGGTAAACTTATAAACCTTATAACCTGAGCCATCCCATTCAGCACAATCTCCTGGCTAACTCGCAGGATGGTTTCAGACCATTTCACAGTACAACCATGGCCCTCCTCTCCTTCTCCAATGTTATTAATCACAACTGAAACAATAAGCTTTCTTCTGCCCTCTTTCTTGATCTCTCCAAAGCCTTCAATATGGTCAACCACCAACTACTCATACACACACTTAAAACTATTCCCCTAGATGTCCAGGCTATCCAATGGTTCAAATCTTATCTGGCTGGTAGACAACAGGCTGTACTATGGCAGAACAAACCATCTTTCCTTCTACCTATCACCCTCGGGGTCCCTCAGGTCTCTATATTAGGATCCCTATTATTTTCTGTCTTTATTAATGACCTGTACACAGTCATCCCGACAGCCACCTGCATTCAATATGCAGATGACTCCACTTTGATTTGCTGTGCCACTTCCCCTTTAAGTCTGCAGACGCTATCCCAAAATGTTTTTAATACTGTTGAAAATTGCTCTGTAACTGATGTCTCCTATTAAATCCTAACAAACCAAAGCTACTGCTTTTCTCCCCCACTCGTAAAGCCTCCGTTCCAACCTTTACTATAAAATCTAACAATGGCACTATCATTGTCCCAGATCCCTGTACCAAACTCTTAGGTGTAACAGTTGATAACAACCTCAAGTTTGATATGCATATTAATCAAACTATTAAAAAAGTTAATAAAAAACTTTACAAGATCAAACCTTTCATCACTGCACTACCTAGGATGGTAATTGCCTGTACACATCTACTTTTCACCCTCCTTTATGCATCCCCTCTCTTCACGAACTCGAGTAAGTCTGACCTTAATAACCTCTCTAGCTGCTTTAATCATATTGCTAGATTTGCCACTGGAGCAGCATACAGGACACACCACTGAATGAACCTAAAGAATCAAGGGTGGCTAGAATTGCCTATCCAACTTCAGTACAATCAGCTAATAGTAGCACATAAAATTCTCTACCAACCTAAAATACACACTCGTACTTACAAAAATGATTATCCCTTACAGCAACCTCAAGACACTTCACCAATCCAACAAATTACTAGTCCAAACCCTCAAAAGCAACAACTCATCCAGAGACTCTCTATATGCCAACTCTGTTGGTAAAAATCTGGAACTCACTTCCTGCTAAGCTTACTTCAGAACCCATTCTAACCCAATTCAAAAAAAATCTAAAACAGTACTTTAAAAGGCAATGGCTATTAATATCTAATCCTGACTAACTCTGGCAATATAAACATTTGCTAAAGAGGTCTTTTGGCCACTCCCACATTGCTTCCTAATTGTTACTCTATAACAAATCAGATTTATATATAACAGAATGAATTATTTTTATCCTATGTATTGTATCTGTAACAGTGCTTTAACTTCATCAATGTGACAGTTTTTCTGTATGTATGTATGTATGGAGCTTTTTTCCCCAGGCCTCCGCTGAAAATGGACAAGTATCCAGTCAGACTATTCCGGTCAACAAATGTAAAATAAAATAAAATAAAAATAAAATAAATGAATAAATAAATTGCCTTTAGGTGTGTATACTGTGTATAAGTTGTTGCATGTGTACATCCTGTGATAGACCAATGCCCGCTACAAAATTTGTTTCTCTGCCTTGCACCCACTGAATGATAGGATAGTCTCTGGTTCCCCTAGAGCCCTGACCTGGGTAAAGCAAGTGAACGGAAAGTAATAAATGGTGGTTATTACAGGCAAACTATATAAAATATACTACAATACTAATTCCAGATGTTGTTAAAGATTCCATGGATATGATGCATTCTAAGACAATTGTGGAAAGAATAGGAGAGCAAGGTATGGTAATAAAAACTTAATTGGGAGCAATGTAGGAAATTGTCCATTAACATTTAAGTTAAAGTTTTCATATATAAACTAAACTATTCAAGGAACATTCAAAAGTATGGTTTATGCCTGCATACTTCTATTTAGTGTACTTCTTAATAACTGACAGTATTTATAAATATAAATAATATGTATCAACTCAGTACAAATCAGAATATCTTACTACTTTACAGAGAATAGCTACATACTCTCCATAATTGCCAGTAGCAAACTGAATGCAGTTGTTTTCCTTTTTTAAAGGTTTTATTCATATGTAACAGTATGCATAACAAGCACATACTTATTTTGACGTCTACTGATATTCTTTAAGTGGGGTTATAACACAAACAATGAGAACATATTTCCATGAATGTTGTCTCAATGCAGCTAATAACATAATTATACATGACTATACTATTTTTCAATAGGAATAGTTATTTTCAAAATACATCAAACATCAGACAATGTTTTGTTTGGAAAATAGCAGTGCCCACCCATCTAAACTGAAAACACTGTGACCCTTCGGGAAGATGGATGTTTCCCAGCTGTAAGAGTCTTGGAGAAAATAGGTTGTTTCGACACATAATAAAACATTTTAGTACAAAATATGGGCTGAGGTAGAAAGTGCAGAATTCTTAATTAGTATTACTTGAACATGGGCATTACAGCACTGAAAATATATCCAAAAATTCTGTTGTGGTTTTTTTCTTAGGCTGCAACTGGTGAATCTATATTCACTATATACATTCTAAATTTTATGTTGATTTTTAAGACCATATTATTAGTTTTACATTCTCTACTTTCAAAGGATTGTCCAGGGTAGAAAAGCAAACTTTACTGTTCTCGTATTATTTTTTAGAGCAGGTTGGCTGTTAAGTGTTTGCATCCTGCTTAACTGCATGTGAATTCGTACAGGAGTGTAGGACAGGTAAATAGCATGGCTTATTTTTAATACTAAGGAATCTCCAATTTCAGTGGCTTAAACTTCATTCTGAATACAGAACTGATGGCATAGCTTTTATCCCAGTCTGTTACTTATGAGTATGTAAAGACCACATTCATTCTGATTTTTATATTTACTTGGTTTCATATTTGCCAAATTATTTTATTATTATTAGTTAGCTTTACTTTCTGCAGTGTTTAAAGTGATACTTGCAGAAAAGTGGACATGATTTTTCTTTTATTATGTTCTATAATGGTTTGGGTGGAAATAACCTGCTTGTCACTTGATTATCTTTGAATACGTGGAGGAGGCTAGAAAAGTTTTGTGGTGTGGCTTGTTTTAAATCTAAGGAATTTGTGTATTCAGTAAATACCCATCATAAAATTGGCAGACTAGACAGAAGCACAGGCCAGTGTGAGGTAGCATTCTTGTAAATACAGCATAGTGCAGGAGATCACAGCAGACACAGGTACATCAGAGATTAGAGCAGGATAACATGGGACAGAGACAGGGGCTGAAGAAGGACAGAGTAAGAAGTAAGGGCATCTAGGGGGCAATTAAAGTAGTATGGCACTGAATGAATAGATAAGTAATCTCAGAGCTGGGATGGCACAGGAGAGGTAGAAGAGAAGGCTAATCTGGAAGAAGTGATAAGCCTAAAGGAAAAAGGGAAGGAAGCCATGAAAGGAAGTAGAGTGAAGTAGAAGGGAGGGAGCAACATATGTCAGAGAAGAGGGGTATTGATCACATGTCTGGCATAGGGAGGTTTGGGTTATACGGAAAAGCCAAATTTACAGGAGAGTAGGGGAGCTTTAGTAGAAAACATGTGAGACAGAGATAGAGGTCGAGGGAAGTAGGTTGACAAAGCTGGAAAGAAGAGAGAGATAAGTTGGACAGTAGAGGCAGCAGAAAAACTGGAAATAAAACTAGGTAGGAAACATTTGAAAGAGAAACAGGCATAAGACTGTAGCACATGTGCAAAAATTGCTGGAATAGGGGCAAGAGTTAGCATTCCTTTAGGGATACTAGATTCTTCCAATGAACCACTGCAGATTCCTAAGTATTTCTTGACACTTTCTATGTAAAATCATTCTTCCTATCAAAGCCTTTACCAGTAGAATTACCACCTATGTGCTCAGGCATGACCCCTCAGACAAAATCTAAGAGCGGTCACTAAAGACTGTTTTATTTCATACATCATTTCTTTAATGCTTTCATAGCTGCGTTTAGTATTTTCTTTTGTTTTGAAAGTAAAAGTATGCTCTATTTATTGCTACACCAGCAGTTTTCTACATTTCATTCATTAAAATGCTAATATTTTATGTAACAAGTCTACGCTTTGATTTGACCAACAAACTGAGTTGAAATTAAATGACTAGAACTGGCAGGAGGAGCACTGGACATGATGACAAATCAGTGAAGCAATACAACATGTCAGAGGAGGGAAATGAACTATCTGCATTTCATTTGTTCAGCATTTACACCTCCACCCTCAACTAAGCCAGTCCTCTGATTTGCACACCCTTGAATACATCTGGAAATACCCTTCCAAACTATCATTGCTATCTACATACCTACTTCATTTCAAGCTCTCATTCTTCCAGCTTGGCTCTATGTAAGTTTGCATACACAAAAGATCAAGCCAACAAGACAGTCAAAAAGTGGTTCACATAGTGCCACAATCCCCAACCACACAGTGCAACATGTTGAAATAACTTGGATATTCAGAACAAAAACAAGAAAAGTGAGAGTACTTAAAAAAATTTAATATACAGTTGATAAAACCACAGTTTAGCACTTTCATCCCTAACACAAATGTGACTTCTTCAAAACAATATGTCCATCTTAAAACATAACTGAAATATCTTTCTCATTCTGTCACATGCAAGGACATAAGCCAATCACAGATCAGTTAATTTATTTTAAAAAGACTATTATTTATTAGCACTTTACTTTAATAATGTTAAAATATAAAACCTCTCTCAAAATGCAATATGTAAAAAAAAAATAAAAAAAAAATAAAAAAAATAAAAAAAAAATAAATAAAAAATAAAATAAAAAATGCAATAAATATTAAACTAACACATCCTAAACTTTATTAATCCTGATTTTTAATACTGGGGCAATAGAAACTTGATCATTCAAGCCATACCCCAGGTCACGCCAAACCTTAATTTCCAAATCAGTTTTCCTTATTCTAATTTTAGTTCTCAGGACCCTCCCCTCACATCATTCTGCACAACTTTCTGGAGCCCAAACTGAAATTTAGCAAAATTACATTCCAAAGTGTGCTTAAATAATACATTGATAACATTGTTTTTTGCAATAACATACTTTTTCGAAATGTTCTTTTGGTCTTTTCCACATAGAATTTGGAGCAAACCATACAAATAACTAAATACACCACTCCTTTAGTTCCACAATTCCTGAAAGCAAGATATATCCTATGGGGGAAATTGTGAAAAAGGATTATATGCTGTTCCAAGATGAAAGGGCATTGATTATATGTCCCACATTTCTAAGTACCTCTACAGTCTTTAATATTAACATTTCAAGGGTGCTCAAAAAGTTATTTACAATTCCTTGCTGTCTTAAAAACAAAACTGGGTTTTCCACCAAGTGTCTTAAAAATGTTTCTTTACCTTTAAAATTTTCAAATTATTATAAACAATATTTTAAGTTTATTTGAACAAGAATTAAATGTGAGAACCAGTGAGTTAGTATAATCATTCTGAACAACTCCTAACAAAGGGACATATCTAGTACCCCAACCTTTAACAACTTCTTTGATGTCATTTTAAAAAAAAAACTGGATGGGTAGTTACTGTAGAGAAATATATCAACTAGTTTTTCCACTTCAGTCAAAAAACTGTAAATTCAGAACATATCCTTGCTGCCCTTACCAGGTGCCCCTTAAAAATATTCTTCTTAGTGTGATATGGGTGGCAACTTTTAAAATCCAAATACATTTATGAACTAAAACTTCCTGTATCATAAATTCTTGTATATGTTTCGTCTAGATAATCCACACTATCACTAGAGTGGTAGTAAGCAAATTTCAGAAGTGATATTGTTTTATCAATTTATGTCAGGAATTCCTCAATTTTCATGTCAGTAGTCTTCCATAAAATAGACTGATCATCCAAAAAGCATAGTATATGCATCAATAATTACTAACATATTGTTTTTCCCAGCTACACATAACCATGTTTGCAAATATGGGGGCACAATTGGCACCCATAGCCACTCCTTTTGTTTACCAAAAGAACTCCCTTCAAAAAAGATGTACTTGTTAGTCAAGATAAGCTCCATAACATAAACAATAAAATTAATAATCCCATCCTCCAATTTTGTGAGTTCTACAATATCAGAGAATCCACAGCATCTGTTGTAGAAAAACTAGCCTGTATGTTGAAAAATTGTGGTTGAGTCTTTGTAAGAAAACGCGAAAAATCTCATAAAATACGTTGCACATTGTTTAGAGACCCTTTCAATGTATGATCCACAAATGTAGCTAATGTGCATATTTTCGAATTTTTGCCTGAAAAAAATCAGTCTATAAGGGGATGAAACAGCACCTGTATGAATGAAGATGAAATCCTCCTAGGCATTGTTAAGGTACAAAATAACTTTCAAAACAAAACAGTTCAGCAGAGAATAATAATCACTTTTATAGCAGAGAGCAACACGTACATGGGAGACTAAGAACTCAAGGTTCTGTCTCCTGAACAATAAAATCATGCCTACTATTAAAAGCAACATTATTGTAACAATTAAAATACAACCACTGACCAATAAAAATGAACACAACGGAATTAGGTTTGCTAAGATTTCCTGACTCTCAGTCTATGCCTTCCCATATTAGGTACAAATTCCAAATTCCATAAAAGAACTTTCTACAAGGAAAATACATTTCTACACTCTGCCATGTTAGCACTTTCATGTTGGCAGGAATTAAATCATCAGGAAGAAGACTGCAACAATCAGAAATCCATCTTGAAATGAAAGGATACATTCCTCCATCTGATGCTATGAAACATCATTCAAGTCATATATTTCTTTATGACTGGACAGCATACCTCTCAACCTCTTAGTGCAGGAAATCTGGACAAAGGCCCAAAAATGGGGACATATTTTAAATATTGCTCTTATAAACTTTAGAAAGTTGCTATCGTAACATGATTTGTTTTATCATACATTTTCTGAAGGATTTGAAGTCTGAAACTCAAATATATGTCATTATTTAGTGACTGGGCTAAACTCTTAGCTGGGTTTATAAGGACATCAGGGCCAATATCCTTGTAACTTCCTATGATCATATGATCCTATCTACATATACACACCTAGATAACCATGCACGTATACAGCCATACTTGGGCGATGTCACATTTCTGCATTGCCACTATGCCATCTTGAGCTGCTGTATTGGCAGCAGTTCTCCATGGTGTAGACACGCAGACACCTGGAAGCGAAACAGACTAAGGTCTGGGAGGCCGCAGTCAGTCAGCATTACTAACAGCAATACAGCATCATGGCACAATGGTACATACACTTTGATGTGTATGCATGACAGTTATCAGCAGACATCACCTTACAGGGCATGACACTACTTCATAGGTTCATAGGTTCATAGGTTCATACTAGGCTATCTGCCCTAGGGCATTTATAAGCCTAGCCAGAGTGTGTGTGGCTTTCACCACCCCTTAGGATGAGAATACTATACCCATTAGTTTGCTGTGCCTCTGTCCAGCAGTGATGCAGAGATGATTCCCGGGTAAACCTCGATCACCCATCCACTCGTCAAGATTTCTCTTGAACAGAGTCAGTGAGGGGCTCTGCCTCACATGGACTGGGATTCTGTTCCATAGTGTAGGGAGTTTCTGGGTGATGAATCTGTCCCTCCAGCACGTCCTATTTATATCCGTGTTGAGGTTTAAGTCTCTTGCTCTCGTGGCTCTGGTGGATTTGGATTTTTGAGGTGGAGCATGTCCATTAATTCCGGGTTGGACATGGCCTTGTATGTCAGGCACAGATCACCTCTGAGCAGATGGTATGCGACTGAATAGAGCTGGAGTTTCTTCAGTCGGGCATCGAATGACATATGTTTGAGCCCCTTTATCCTTTTGGTGAGGAACTTTTGGGGTCTTTCCAACTGCTGCAGGTGTCGGGTAAGGTACATTCCGAATGGGGCGTTGTACTCAATCATTGGTCTGATAAGTGAAGAGTACAGGGGTACAATGACCTCTCCTGATCTGGATGTGAATCCCTTCATGATCAGGTGGGCAATGTAGAAGGTCTTCCTAACCACTTTGGCAATGTGAGTGTCAAAAGAGAGGTTACTGTCAACTTGGGTCCCCAGGTCCCTGATAACTTCTTCCGTGTTTAATGGATTACCACCTATGTGGTAATTAGGGGTTACCTTGTTTTTCCCAAAGGGTATGACTATACATTTTTTGGCATTTAGCCTAAGGCCATGGCTCTGGCACCAGTTATCCATTTCTATGAGACCTTTCTGGAGGATGTCTGTGTCTGATGGAGTGTCAATTATGGTGCCCAGTTTGCAGTCATCTGCAAATTTTGTCAGCCACAATCCCCTATGTTTGCCTGCACTTCAGAAAAATAAATGCCGAACAAGAGGGGGCCCAGGACTGAGCCCTGTGGGACACCGCTCGTGACCGGCTTAGAGTCTGACATGGCACCAGCAACTCTAACCCTGTGTGTTCTGTCCTTGAGCCAGTTTGCAACCCATCTTGTGACATATGGGTTTACATCTAAGCTGGTGAGCTTTTCTATGATGCCCGAGTGGGGTATTGTGTCGAACGCTTTTGCTATGTCAAGGTAGGCTGTGTGAACTGCCTTACCCTCATCAATGGTCTTAGTGACTGTTTCGAAAAAGTCGACCAAGTTCAAGAAAGCCAAATTGGGTAGGATCCAGTGTCTGTAGGTCCCCAATGTCTTTATTTATGAGTTCCATTATGATCCTCTCCATAGCTTTGCAGACAAGGCTCATCAAGCTTATGGGGCGGTAATTTCCAGGGTCCGTAGAAGCACCGCCTTTGTGGAGTGGGACCACAGTTGCCGTACGCCATTCTTTGGGTACGTATCCTGTAGTAAGGCTAAGATTAAACAACAGCCTTATGTGTGGGTTTAGTTCCTCATTGAGTTCGTGTAGCACACAGCCGGGGACACCGTCCGGTCCCATTGATGCTGTGTTTTTTGCTTTAGAGAGAGCAGCTCTCACCTGGGCATCTGAGATGTTTGGGAGGCTAGACTCTGGTGGGATAGATATTTCTCCTTTTGGGGAGGGAAGGGAGAAATTTGCACTGAACCTGTCTGCCAGTATGTTGGCAATGTCTGTGGGTTCAGTGATTTTTTTATCATTTTGGACTAATTCTGAGCATATCTGGGAGTTTCCACCCAGGTTTCTAACATAGCTAAAGAAGGCTTTATGATTGTCTTTTGTATCATTAGCGATTTTTCTCTCAAAGTTGGCCTTGGATGATTTTATGAGTGATCGTAGTTTTTTGCTAGTATTGATCAGAGATGCCTTCCCATTTAGGGATTTTGCTCTGTCATGTAGTAGCTTTCTCCTCTTGTTGTAGAGTTTGTTTATGGATGGAGTCCACCAGACCGGGCGCCTGCCTTTGGTGGAAAGTGTCTTGATTTTATTAGGGATTGCTTGATCCATACATTCCTGGAGGTGCTTGTAGAAGGCATTTGTAAGGGTTTCAGCAGTGTGGGTTGTGGTTTCCACTGGCTCGGGGGCCATGAAGGATACCACTCCAGTCTTAAGAAGTGTGAAGTTTGCTTTTGAGAAGTTCTTTACTGTGGTCTTTTTTGCTGGGGGTGGGGGCGGGATGTGGATCTCCAGTGAGATTAATTTATGGTCTGATCTCACCAATGAGGGATATACTTCCGGTGTGGAGCATTTTGTCCCCATGTTTGTGATGATCAGGTCTAGTATATTTTCTCCTCTTGTGGGAATGGTGACTAGTTGTTCCATAGCATTTGAGTTTATGAACTCAAGGAACCTTTGGGCTAGGGTGTTGGGGCTTGAGTAATGTTCCCAGTCTATGTTTGGGTAGTTGAAGTCAATTTATGTGACAAATATGTCACTTCAGTCAAAAAACTGTAAATTCAGAACATATCCTTGCTGCCCTTACCAGGTGCCCCTTAAAAATATTCTTCTTAGTATGATATGGGTGGCAACTTTTAAAATCCAAATACATTTATGAACTAAAACTTCCTGTATCATAAATTCTTGTATATGTTTCGTCTAGATAATCCACACTATCACTAGAGTGGTAGTAAGCAAATTTCAGAAGTGATATTGTTTTATCAATTTATGTCAGGAATTCCTCAATTTTCATGTCAGTAGTCTTCCATAAAATAGACTGATCATCCAAAAAGCATAGTATATGCATCAATAATTACTATACTCAGAATGTAAAACATATTGTTTTTCCCAGCTATACATAACCATGTTTGCAAATATAGGGGCACAACTGGCACCCATAGCCACTCCTTTTGTTTACCAAAAGAACTCCCTTCAAAAACGATGTACTTGTTAGTCAAGATAAGCTCCATAACATAAACAATAAAATTAATAATCCCATCCTCCAATTTTGTGAGTTCTACAATATCAGAGAATCCACAGCATCTGTTGTAGAAAAACTAGCCTGTATGTTGAAAAATTGTGGTTGAGTCTTTGTTAGAAAATGCGAAGAATCTCATAAAATACGTTGCACATTGTTTAGAGACCCTTTCAATGTATGATCCACAAATGTAGCTAATGTGCATATTTTCGAATTTTTGCCTGAAAAAAATCAGTCTATAAGGGGATGAAACAGCACCTGTATGAATGAAGATGAAATCCTCCTAGGCATTGTTAAGGTACAAAATAACTTTCAAAACAAAACAGTTCAGCAGAGAATAATAATCACTTTTATAGCAGAGAGCAACACGTACATGGGAGACTAAGAACTCAAGGTTCTGTCTCCCTGAACAATAAAAATCATGCCTACTATTAAAAGCAACATTATTGTAACAATTAAAATACAACCACTGACCAATAAAAATGAACACAACGGAATTAGGTTTGCTAAGATTTCCTGACTCTCAGTCTATGCCTTCCCATATTAGGTACAAATTCCAAATTCCATAAAAGAACTTTCTACAAGGAAAATACATTTCCACACTCTGCCATGTTAGCACTTTCATGTTGGCAGGAATTAAATCATCAGGAAGAAGACTGCAACAATCAGAAATCCATCTTGAAATGAAAGGATACATTCCTCCATCTGATGCTATGAAACATCATTCAAGTCATATATTTCTTTATGACTGGACAGCATACCTCTCAACCTCTTAGTGCAGGAAATCTGGACAAAGGCCCAAAAATAGGGACATATTTTAAATATTGCTCTTATAAACTTTAGAAAGTTGCTAGCGTAACATGATTTGTTTTATCATACATTTTCTGAAGGATTTGAAGTCTGAAACTCAAATATATGTCATTATTTAGTGACTGGGCTAAACTCTTAGCTGGGTTTATAAGGACATCAGGGCCAATATCCTTGTAACTTCCTATGATCATATGATCCTATCTACATATACACACCTAGATAACCATGCACGTATACAGCCATACTTGGGCGATGTCACATTTCTGCATTGCCACTATGCCATCTTGAGCTGCTGTATTGGCAGCAGTTCTCCATGGTGTAGACACGCAGACACCTGGAAGCGAAACAGACTAAGGTCTGGGAGGCCGCAGTCAGTCAGCATTACTAACAGCAATACAGCATCATGGCACAATGATACATACACTTTGATGTGTATGCATGACAGTTATCAGCAGACATCACCTTACAGGGCATGACACTACTTCATAGGTTCATAGGTTCATAGGTTCATACTAGGCTATCTGCCCTAGGGCATTTATAAGCCTAGCCAGAGTGTGTGTGGCTTTCACCACCCCTTAGGATGAGAATACTATACCCATTAGTTTGCTGTGCCTCTGTCCAGCAGTGATACAGAGATGATTCCCGGGGTAAACCTACGATCACCCATCCACTCGTCAAGATTTCTCTTGAACAGAGTCAGTGAGGGGCTCTGCCTCACATGGACTGGGATTCTGTTCCATAGTGTAGGGAGTCTCTGGGTGATGAATCTGTCCCTCCAGCACGTCCTATTTATATCCATGTTGAGGTTTAAGTCTCTTGCTCTCGTGGCTCTGGTGGATTTGGATTTTTTGAGGTGGAGCATGTCCATTAATTCCGGGTTGGACATGGCCTTGTATGTCAGGCACAGATCACCTCTGAGCAGACGGTATGCGACTGAATAGAGCTGGAGTTTCTTCAGTCGGGCATCGTATGACATATGTTTGAGCCCCTTTATCCTTTTGGTGAGGAACTTTTGGGGTCTTTCCAACTGCTGCAGGTGTCGGGTAAGGTACATTCCGAATGGGGCGTTGTACTCAATCATTGGTCTGATAAGTGAAGAGTACAGGGGTACAATGACCTCTCCTGATCTGGATGTGAATCCCTTCATGATCAGGTGGGCAATGTAGAAGGTCTTCCTAACCACTTTGGCAATGTGAGTGTCAAAAGAGGTTACTGTCAACTTGGGTCCCCAGGTCCCTGATAACTTCTTCCGTGTTTAATGGATTACCACCTATGTGGTAATTAGGGGTTACCTTGTTTTTCCCAAAGGGTATGACTATACATTTTTTGGCATTTAGCCTAAGGCCATGGCTCTGGCACCAGTTATCCATTTCTATGAGACCTTTCTGGAGGATGTCTGTGTCTGATGGAGTGTCAATTATGGTGCCCAGTTTGCAGTCATCTGCAAATTTTGTCAGCCACAATCCGCCTATGTTTGGCTGCACTTCAGAAAAATAAATGCCGAACAAGAGGGGCCCAGGACTGAGCCCTGTGGGACACCGCTCGTGACCGGCTTAGAGTCTGACATTGCACCAGCAACTCTAACCCTGTGTGTTCTGTCCTTGAGCCAGTTTGCAACCCATCTTGTGACATATGGGTTTACATCTAAGCTGGTGAGCTTTTCTATGATGCCCGAGTGGGGTATTGTGTCGAACGCTTTTGCTATGTCAAGGTAGGCTGTGTGAACTGCCTTACCCTCATCAATGGCCTTAGTGACTGTTTCAAAAAAGTCGACCAAGTTCAAGAGGCAGGATCTGCCCTTGACAAAGCCAAATTGGGTAGGATCCAGTGTCTGTAGGTCCCCAATGTCTTTATTTATGAGTTCCATTATGATCCTCTCCATAGCTTTGCAGACAAGGCTCGTCAAGCTTATGGGCGGTAATTTCCAGGGTCCGTAGAAGCACCGCCTTTGTGGAGTGGGACCATAGTTGCCGTCGCCATTCTTTGGGGTCGTATCCTGTAGTAAGGCTAAGATTAAACAACAGCCTTATGTGTGGGTTTAGTTCCTCATTGAGTTCGTGTAGCACACAGCCGGGGACACCGTCCGGTCCCATTGATGCTGTGTTTTTTGCTTTAGAGAGCAGCTCTCACCTGGGCATCTGAGATGTTTGGGAGGCTAGACTCTGGTGGGATAGATATTTCTCCTTTTGGGGAGGGAGGGAGAAATTTGCACTGAACCTGTCTGCCAGTATGTTGGCAATGTCTGTGGGTTCAGTGATTTTTTATCATTTTGGACTAATTCTGAGCATATCTGGGAGTTTCCACCCAGGTTTCTAACATAGCTAAAGAAGGCTTTATGATTGTCTTTTGTATCATTAGCGATTTTTCTCTCAAAGTTGGCCTTGGATGATTTTATGAGTGATCGTAGTTTTTTGCTAGTATTGATCAGAGATGCCTTCCCATTTAGGGATTTTGCTCTGTCATGTAGTAGCTTTCTCCTCTTGTTGTAGAGTTTGTTTATGGCTGGAGTCCATCAGACCGGGCGCCTGCCTTTGGTGGAAAGTGTCTTGATTTTATTAGGGATTGCTTGATCCATACATTCCTGGAGGTGCTTGTAGAAGGCATTTGTAAGGGTTTCAGCAGCGTGGGTTGTGGTTTCTACTGGCTCGGGGGCCTTGAAGGATACCACTCCAGTCTTAAGAAGTGTGAAGTTTGCTTTTGAGAAGTTCTTTACTGTGGTCTTTTTTGCTGGGGTGGGGCGGGATGTGGATCTCCAGTGAGATTAATTTATGGTCTGATCTCACCAATGAGGGATATACTTCCGGTGTGGAGCATTTTGTCCCCATGTTTGTGATGATCAGGTCTAGTATATTTTCTCCTCTTGTGGGAATGGTGACTAGTTGTTCCATATCATTTGAGTTTATGAACTCAAGGAACCTTTGGGCTAGGGTGTTGGGGCTTGAGTAATGTTCCCAGTCTATGTTTGGGTAGTTGAAGTCACCCAATATGATGGTGTTTGGAGAGACATTTATACTCTCCAGTGTCTTCAGGAAGGCTGTGTGGGGTTCCTGAGTTTGAGAAGGTGGTCTGTAGCATGTTACAAACTGTAGGGCAGTTTT
This sequence comes from Protopterus annectens, assembly GCF_019279795.1. Lineage (NCBI taxonomy): Eukaryota > Metazoa > Chordata > Ceratodontiformes > Protopteridae > Protopterus > Protopterus annectens. The sequence goes on along the minus strand of NC_056746.1, from coordinate 740,121,087 downwards.
ACCTATGGTTAATTGCACCTGGATGGTCTCCGATGCTTCGTGCGTTGCCACTAACCTGGAGGTGTGGGTATCCTTTATGAATATGGATACTCCCCCTCCTTTTGTGGTTCGGTCTGGATTTTGGGGCCGGAACGCATGATATGAGGTATAACCTGATAGTGCTGGGATGCTTTCAGGAGCCTTGAACCAGGTTTCAGTCACAGCACAAACATCGATGTTCTCCATACTGAGGAGGGCTTCGAGGGCGTGCATCTTGAGGTTTAGACTTCTGGCATTGAGCAGTATTACCCTTAGTTTTTCTCCATTTTTGTTTCTAGGGCGGTAGGTTTATCATTTGAGCCTTGCCTAAAAAAGGCACTATGGGGGTGGCAAGAGCCTTTGCCAATATCCGGAAGCCCAGGAGTGACAGGTGCAAGCCGTCCCTTGCAAAGCAGCGTGGCTTGTCAAGCATGTCATCCCAGGCAGACAGACATTGGATCCCCTTAGAATGACACCAGTAATTAAGCCAATTATTAAAGCTGATCATTTTGTCTCTGTATTGTGGCATCATTCTTGGTGAGGGTAGGATACTGCTCAGGGTCAGGGTCATACCGGCCTGGGCTACATAATCTGAGAGCTCCTCTATGTCTCTTTTCATGTAGTCCAGGGAGGTACGTCTCAGGTCATTCACACCGGCATGGACAATGACTGAGTCATACTTGTACTTGCTGTGGAGTGCCCTGAGTGCTTGTGTTATGTGGCGGATTCTAGCGCCTGACAGGCAGCTAACTGTGATCTTCTCCTTGTTCAGTCTGGTGAGTGGGATGTCAGTGTGTCTGACTATGGAGTCACCTATAACAAGTGTGTCTGGCATTGTGTTTGGCCTTAAGGGCTGTGACTGTTTAGCACACTGACTTTGAGAACTATGTGTTGCATGTCTTATGTCTTGAGGTGGCAGTTGCTTGGGTGTCTGCTTTGGAGGCCTCTGTAGTTTTGGTAGATTTTTGATCAGTGTCTCCGTGTATGTCTTTGTGTGTTTATGTGTTTGTTTTGCAGTTGTGATAGTTCTATGTGAAACTGGGTTTGTGGTGTGCGTGGTTTCCTTCTCCTCCTGTCTGGTCTTGCCAGTCCTGAGTTGAGAGAGCTCTGCCTCCAGTTTGGCTATATAGTTGCATCTCTCACATGTATTTGTGTTTTGTGGGAGAAGGAGTGGGTTGTCTGTGTACATGAGGCAATTGTAACATTGCCTCAAGATGCCCAGATTCACCAGCTGAACAGGAGAGGACGCTAGCAACTGACCCTTCACATGCTAGAAAAAGTGAAAAGTTTGCTGTGTAACTGAGTCAGAAGGGACCTATAGGGAAATGGGTACTCAAGGGGATTCTAGGCTAATGTAGTACTTTGTTTAGTATACAAGTACTTTACCTATATAAAAATGCTTTAGGAGCAAGTGCTGAGCTATTGAGATAGAGAATAGACTGTTTAGATTGCAAGTAGAGAAGTTCTAAGGGAAAAATTGAAGAGCAGACTTTACGGAGCCAGAAATAGTTTAACCTTGTTTAACCGGCGCTGCCCGATGGTGCTCTATGGGCAACTCCGAGCTAAATCACGCAAAAGCGAGCTAAAGCGGGCTTTATAGCAGGGGGTTGAAAAGACCTAGGAATTGACCCAAAATGGCCAATAGACTACAAGTTTCTGGCTGGAACCACTGCTCTAGGGACAAATAGGCTGCTCAGTGCTCCCCACTCCCACTGGTGAACAAAGAAGCTTCCCTTTATCCAAATAAGGGTGCACTGCAAACTGCTATTAACTGTACTATATTCACCCTGTGCATCAGATACATATTAGCATGTCCCTGCATCAGTGGTATGGATGACAGGGATGTGGCACAGGTATCATCACATGCACAGGATGTGGTGTGGGGTTGCAAAAGGCCTAGGGTGTGCCACAGAGTTGACATCATCTGTGTGTGTTTGGAGCAGTGCTAGTCAGCTGGGCCATGGAGTGGAGCTGTGTGTGTCTGGTGGTGACCTGCGTGTGACAGTGATATATGTGTGTGTGCATGTACACAGTCAAGCCATGTGCCAGCCCTGCATGAGGTTATGTTGGACAGCTGTGGACCATACACAGCAGAATGTACAGTGCACCGTCTCTGGTCACAAACATGGGAACTGGTTCCACCGGGAGTGGCACTGGCACCACCATGCCCAGGGCCATATGCGGTACTACTTGCTGATGGAATGGTATCTTCTGGGTCTGTGTCCCTCACAGGACTGCCCAGGACCATGTTCCCATGGCCTGCCATGTTGTGTTGTGAACAGCACGCTCCCTTTGGTAGTGCTGGTGGTACTGCCACTACTGGAGTGTGACTGTCCACAGCCATGTGGGCTCTCAGCTGATGTTGTTGCTGACCTACATCCATGTGTCTGACACCCTACTCCCACCACATTTTCAAGCACAGACATTGCATGGTTAAAGACTGACAAAGTCTCACCCCACCATCTATCCACTACATCAGCAAAATGACATAAAGCATTACCAATGCAGTGGATGGAGTCATGCATGCCAGGCAGTGTGGCATCCATGACTCTGAGAATCCATCTTGTGTACTAGTCACAACGTGCCTGTGCCTCCATGATGGACCAAAACATGTGTCAGGTGACATTTGCTGTGACATCTCTGACAGGTGCAGTCTTCCTTTGAGCACTCCTGTCAATCTGCCTGTGTGGGACCTTGCCAGCTCTCTGGCTATGGCTAGTGTCTACAGTCAAAGATGCCATAGTTTCCACACTTTCCTGTTCAATGCCACCATCCTATGACTGTTCAATATCTGTGGCTGCTGGGGACTGGGTATGTGTGGGCATACTGACTGTGTGCAGAGACATTGGAGGAGTAAGTGAGATGTCAACCAATAGGACAGATTCAGTCCCCAACAACCCCACCTGTGCCTCACTATGGCCACCATCATCATCAGAGTCTGATGAGACACTGATATCAGGCTGTGAGAGGGACACACTCCAAACCCCATGGTCAACTGTGAGGGGAAGACAACATGACTACATTAATTCCTGCACTATAATGTCAGCTGATCCACACACACACACACACACACACACACACACACACACACACACACACACACACACATACATACAGGTGAGCTGCCACAAATGCATTAGACAGACCACACTTTATGACTGATGCCATGTACAACACACAAACAGACCACAACAGACACACAAGACAGGCCCTTGACAACATGCAGTGCAGCTATGTCTAGTTAATGTTGCTAGTACTATACACCTGTGAGATAAGTGACATGTCAGTGTATGTGATGGACCTTCACAACAACACAACAACACAATGCACCCGTTTCCACAACAGTATGTACCCCTTTATAGTAGACTGCCAACACCTTCACAAAAATATGTGCTAATATGTTACAGCTCCTACAATATGCTACTGTGATTACTGATGTAATGCACTACAGTGCACCCCTCCACAAGTGAACATGCATGTATTGCAATATGGCTAAGCTTAACAGTTGTGTCCATGATAAACTGGCAGCTCATAACATGCCTAGGGTATAGATGAGCCATAACAAAACAGTTCCACACTCACAGGCAACAGGATGATGGACCCCAGATACACTAGAGGAACCTAGAACCTATGGATTTGTGGGGGATACCCAACTTTTAGCCTCAAAAAACATTTTGACTACTACTTCAAAACTCCTCACTATTACAACCCTATATTAACCCACGCATTAATAGATGGCGACAACCACCCAAACCCTGGACCTAAGCTATCCCCACCACCCTCCAACTGCCACCACTTTAAAATCCAACCAACACCTCCTACTAAACCCCCCAAATCACTCTCAATTGCCCATTTAAACATACGCAGCATTTGTAGTAAAATACCACTAATTCATGCTCTCCTAGATGTCCAGCAGTTTGATATCCTCTGCCTAACAGAAACATGGCTTAAACCTTCAACACAAGAGAACAAAGTTATCTCCCCAGGTTACAATATTCTAAGACAAGATCGCTTAAAGAAAAAAGGTGGAGGGGTTGCAATTCTCTATAAATCTGGACTGCAAATAACTAAAGCAAGCTAGAACCCACCATTTGACAATAATGTTGAAATAATTATTTCTAAACTTCATCTCAATCCCCATAAAACAATCAACATTATCTGCACCTATCTTCCCCCAGGTAAAAACCTCACTACACTAGAAGACCTACTAAGCTGGCTTTCTCTAAATCTTCTACAAGAAACAATAGTACTAGGTGACTTTAATATTGACTGGAATTTATGTAAACAAACCAATCCATCCACCCTCATTAACCTGCATGGCTTCTCTCAAACCATTAACTCCCCAACAAGAAAAAACAAACCTAATCATAAAGAAAGTATCCTTGACTGGATACTAACAAACAGTCCTCAGCAAAAATATACAACTGGAACCCTCCCAGATGACCTTAGTGACCACTTACTAACATATATTATCAGGCATAAAACAAGTATGACCATACCTACCCAAGTCAGAGTATCCCGTAACAAAAATTTTTTGACCCCCAATCTGTTTCTAAATGAACTTAGGCAAGTCAACTGGTCACCCCTTAAATCTATTCCCATAGATGATGCTGTTAGTTTCTTTAATATCACTTTTCTAACAATCCTTGAACATCATGCACCTACGTGTGAAATACGAGTTAAATCTAAAACAGCCCAATGGCTCTCAGACAATACAAGGAAACTAATCCTTAGTAGAAATAAAGCTTGGGCTAAATGGCGAACCAGAAAAAACACAACTGATCATCTTATCTTTAGGCAACAAAGAAATATGACAAAAAAAGCTATACTGCAGGACAAAAATAATTTCTATACTCAGTTACAGCAATCATCCCTTCACCAACCAAAAAAATTCTGGAGTACCATTAACATGCTAATATCTCCTGGGAAAGTGGTCACACCAAATCCTTTAGGCTCAAATCCTGATTGCCCATTACAAACAGCTAATGACTTTAATAATTTCTTCACTTCTGCTATATTAAAGCTAGCAAATCAACAAAGCCCCGATACCTCCAAACTATCAAGCCCAAACCCAATTCCTCCGCCATTTCACCTCAAACCCATACCCACCTCTTATATACTGTCCTTACTTCAAAAATTAAAACCCACAACCCCCTCAGCTGATAAACTACCAGCAGAATACCTCCAACTAGGTGCAAAGCTATTGCCTACCCCATCTCAACACTGATTAACAGGACCTTAAAAGAAAGTACAATTCCATCAATCTGGAAAATCTCACACATCACCCTCTTTTCAAAGGAGGTGACGCTACTGAATATTCCAACTTCCGCCCCATAGCATTACTATCTCCTCTTGCAAAAATAATGGAGAAATGCATCCACAAACAGTTACTTAACCACCTATTAAGCCACAATCTCCTAGCTAATTGCCAACATGGTTTTCAGCCATTTCATAGTACAACCATAGCCTTACTATCATTTACTGACTCTATTAACAATAATCGCAATAAGAATACTCTTTCCTCAGCATTCTTTGTTGACCTGTCTAAAGCCTTTGACATGGTCAATCACCAACTACTCCTCCATCATTTAAAGTCCCTCTCCCTAGACAATTCAACCTTAAACTGGTTTACATCCTATCTATATGATCGAAAACAGGCAGCTCTTTGGCACAACCATCTCTCTGATCTCCTCCCCACCTCTATAGGTGTCCCTCAAGGCTCTATATTAGGTCCTCTACTGTTCTCCATTTTTATAAATGACCTTCATCTAACCACTTCTCTATCAACTTGTATTCAATATTCAGATGACACTACTATCATTTGCTTAGCCTCAACACAGTCGGAACTTCATTCCCTCACACAAAAAACCTTCTCGACAATAGAACAATGGTTCTCAAATCACTGTCTCCTCCTTAACCCCAAAAAACAAAACTCTTGCTTTTTACACCTACTCACTTGCCTCCCTCCCCTAATTTTACTCTTATATCTAGTAATGGTACCCTTATCTCTCCAGACCAGAATACCAAACTCTTAGGCATTACAATTGATAACCAACTAAAATTTGACACTCACATTAACGCTATAATAAAATCTACTAATAGAAAACTTGGCTCTCTATAGAATCAAATCCTTCTTAACTCCTGAAGCCAGAACTACTATAGCTAGAACCGACTTAATTTCTACCCTATTATATGCCTCCCCTATATTTACTAATCTTTCTAAGTTTAATCTGAACAAACTAGCAATAGCATATAATAGTATTGCCAGATATGCCACTAACTCTCCATATAGGACTCATCACTATCACAATCTAAAAAAACTAGGCTGGCTTCAACTACCCCACCTTATTCAGCTTAACCAACTTACTATTGCACACAATGCCCTTTATCACCCTGACAACACTCCAATGCTCTCTACCCTCATAAAACCTTACACCAATCTGAGGAACCTACGCTCCTCTAACAAAGTATTGATTCATACCTCCTTATCTAATAACTTAGCAGGTGACTCTATATTTTCCAACTCAGTTGGAAATATTTGGAATCAACTACCTCAACACCTCACAACCCTAACATCACTCCCACTAAAACTAACCTAAAACTCTTCCTATCCAACCACTGGCTCTGCTCGTGTAATAACCCTGACTAATCATCTTCATCAATAAGCCTGACTAATCATTTTAATCTTCATTTCCTTTATTCTCATTTATTTGATTTATTAACATTCCTTCTTACTTAATAAATCTAGGCTACTAGATTTTCATCACCACACTTGATTCTGATACTCCCTCTACTAAATGACACATATCTTAATTTCTCAACCTCTAATGAAATTGCTTTTAGAGTAAACAATGTTCATAACTCCTATATTCTCCAGTACTTCACTATTCTGTATTCAAATGACTTCACATCCTGTTGGAGTGTTACAATTCTGTTTTTTTCTGTATATTTTTACCTGTTTAGAAGTATTGTAGTAGAACATAGGCTTACAGTTCTGTGTATTTTTTTTTTTGCATATTTCTTGTATAATCTAATATCTTGAATTTTTGATATTTTGCTAAAATTTTTAATCTCGTTAGTAGTATTGTAGTGGAGCTTTTCTCCTCGGGCCTCCACTGAAAATGGACATGTATCCAGTTGGACTAGCCGGTAAACAAATGTAAAATAAATAAAAATAAAATAAATAATGTGCATATATCAACATGTACAGTACAAACTGTGATACCACCCACATTGCTGACATTCACAATACGTGTGCACACATGTGCATTACACCCCCCCCCCACAAATGTAGATTGAAATGACATATGTGTACATGTATGCAGAGACTGTCACTATGAATGCCACAGTATTAATGTGATGACAACTGGAGGCTTACTTGGATTCTCCTCAGCTATGCAGACTGTGCCACCCACCTCCATGACATATGGTGTGATTGATTCTTGTGAGCTGGTGGCTGAACCCTGGTATGCCAGGAACTCCTCTGTGGCTGAGAGTGGTTGTTGTGTAGCAGGCTCTCCACCAGTGCCAGCATGGTCTCTAGCCACAGCTGTGGCCCTTTGCCATGCAGGATGTATCATATCAGTGGTCCAGTGTCAGACCTGTTCATAGCTCCTGTCATGTTGGCCCACATGATTAACCGATGCCGCAAGATCTGCCCACAGTGCAGCGCATTCTTGCTGGTTATGGTGACTCCTTGACAGGACCTGGTGATGGAGTCTCAGGGCATCAATTATGGCATTAGACTTTGCTTCTGAGTAAGGTGGATTCCTACGGAGGTACATCCCTCTTGAAAGACATGAAGACAAGAAGACATCACAGAACCACATACATTGCTCGCCGTTATATACACACCCTGCACATCCCCATTTGCCAACACTATCCACCACTAACTCACACATCATACCCTGCCATCTATGACCACAGTATGTATATGGCTATCAGCAACATAGTGCCAATACATCATGCATCTCCTGATCTTGATGTTTCCTGCTACTTGTTGCATGTCCTATAAGGTGTTCAAATGCCTTTTCCTGTTCCATCTATTACTGCTTGTTCATAGCCTGTCTATATTGTATGCAGTGGTGTCAACCTCCTATTGTTGTAGTAAGCACCTGGGCTGTAGGCCCATTCCTTAGGTCTCCCTGGCCTTCCTCCCTCAGATATTGGAATATGTGGCTGGACAATGTCCTACAGTTTCCCCTGCCAGTTTGGTTGATATGGGCATCCTGAAGCAGTGTAGCACCTGCCTCATGCACATGGATTGACAAGAATCTACAAACACCATCAAGGAATGCACTGTGTGAGAAATACAATGACATTAGGAATGCACAGTCCATGCTCTCTCCCTGTCAAACCCGTATATCTGTCCGCGAACAGGTTATCAGCACAATCAGTACACCTAACACACCACCCACACCTATACAACACATCAACATACACATCCACAAACAAAAGAGACCTCCGAGGCAAAGCCACATGTGAGTGTCACACCCCTACCCAGCACTTACTACACATACCCCCACAAACCTGTGTCCCACAGCCATAAAGGTGTCACATCACCACATATCAAGCATATTACACATAGGATACTCCATTGTGAGACACACTGATGTGCCTCTCACCAGGCTGTATATGTGGATGGTCACAGTGACTTGTATGCCAGGTGACAGAATCCACCATATCCCATATGCACTGCTGTTTCTTACCAACAGGTACTGTCATGAGCCTGTCACAGTCCATGTTGGCATGCTTTACCTCAGATGTACCTCCCTGGACTACATGCAGTGTGACATGAGTGAGCACACTGATTATGTGTCCTGGGAGGTATGTCCCTAGCCTTAGGGAGCATTCTGCTATCACCCAGACTGATGCCACAATAGAATCAGGAAATGACTGACCTTCACTTGCGGCCTGTTATCTTGTGATATTCCAGGGCATTCCAGAACCTGAAAGCCTGGGATGATATGGTAAACAGACCACGATGTTTTGCCACAGATGCCCTCCAGCTGTCTCAACTGGCCTTCACGCATCTGGCAATGGTTCTTGCCACCCCCATATCACTAGCAAAATACATCTGTCAGCGTAGCACACATTGAAGGCCATGCTGCTAAATGCTAGGAGTCTACACATAACTCTGCCCTGAGGGCAAGTATCCTTGGCCCTGGAAATGCTGATATCTGTGCAGTCACAGACACATGGTTCAAAGCTGTAGAGAACACCTTAGCCTTACCTGGTTATATATGCGACACATACACACCTCCCCACTGTACTGGCAGTAAGATGCACAGGGGACACTGCAGGGGCACTTCACCAGTGTGAACACACTTATTCAAATCATAGCCAGCTACCGGGCTGGTAGCCCCACATGTGAACAGGAAGCCCATTCTGCCTATACGGACCTCATCAACTGTATTAGGATTTGGGTCTGTACCCTGATCCTGGGTTTCTTGAACAACCCAATGATGCACTGGAAGACATTTCCATGCTGCACACAAATGGCCAGAGAGCTATCAACACTGGAATTACAAGCACCTTGGTGTAGCTAGGGGCTACCCCCACATGAGGTGAAAGTGTGTTGGAGTTGATATTACACAAAATTGCTTACCACTGCAGCATCCCTACATAGGTTCATAGGTTCATAGGTAGGTATTAGGCTATCAGTCCGAGGGCCTACGTAAGCCTAGCCAACAAGGTTCCCTGGCTTATGCCCCCAAGAAAGTTAATTTCCTGTGCCACTGTCGAGCAGTGACACAGAGGTGATCCCCGGGGTGTATTTCCTATTTCCCATCCACTCATCAAGATTTTTCTTGAAGAGTGCTAATGAAGAACTTTGCTTGACATAGATGGGTAGCCTGTTCCAGAGTATAGGAAGTCTCTGGGACAGAAATCTATCCCTCCAGCATGTCCTGTTTATTGTGGAGACAAGGTTTAGGTCCCTAGAGCATGTAGCTCAGATGGATCGGGATTTCTTTAGGTGTAGCATGTCCAACAGCTCTGGGTTTGACATAGCTTTATATGTTAGGCAGAGATCACCTCGGAATAGGCGATATGCTATGGAGTAAAGCTGGAGTTTTTTGAGACGCTCAGTGTAGGGCATTTGTTTGAGGCCAGTAATCCTCTTTTTGAGGTACTTCTGTGGCCTTTCCAGCTGCTGCAAATGTGTGGCCTTTCCAGCTGCTGCAAATGTCTTGTGAGGTACATTCCAAAAGGGGCATTGTACTCTATAATGGGTCTAATGAGTGTCAAGTAGAGAGGAACAATGACCTCTTTTTTTTCTGGATGAGAACCCTTTTATGATGAGGTGTGCCATGTAGAAGGACTTCCTGACTACTGTTGCGTTGTGACTATCAAAGGAGAGACTACTGTCCACCTGGGTCCCAAGGTCTCTTATCACACATTCGGTGTTAAATAGATTGCTGCCTATGTGGTAGTTCATGGGTACAGAGTTTTTACCAAAGGGGATGACACTGCATTTTTTGGCATTGAGCTTGAGGTCATGGCTCTGACACCAGGCATCTGTCTCAACGAGGCCCCTCTGTAGGATGTCCACATCATTTGGGGACTTGACTATGGTTCCTAGTTTGCAGTCATCTGCAAACTTCATTAGCCAGAGGTTTTCTGTGTTAGCCTGTACTTCAGAGAAGTAGATACCAATCAGGAGAGGTCCCAGGACAGAACCCTGTGGTACTCCATTTGTCACTGCTTTGAGGTCAGATTTGGAGTCTGCAACTTTTACAGTGTGGGTTCTGTCAGTGAGCCAGTTGGCAACCCATCTTGTGACATAGAGATTTATGCCTAGTTTTGTGAGTTTAGTTATAATTCCAGAATGGGAGATGGTGTTGAAAGCCTTTGCAAGGTCAAGATAGGCTGTGTGAACCACCTTACCCACATCTATGGCTTTGGTGACTGCCTCAAAGAAGTCGATCAGGTTCAGGAGGCATGATCTACCTTTCACAAACTGGATCCAGAGTTTGTAGGTTACCAATGTCTTTGTTGATGAGTTCCATGATGATACGTTCCATGGCCTTGCAGATCAGGCTTGTCAGGCTAATAGATCAATAGTTCCCGGGATCAGTGGTGGCTCCCCCTTTGTGGAGTGGGATAACTGTTGCTGTGTGCCATTCAGTGGGCACAAAGCCTGATGCAAGGCTATTATTGAACATGGTGCTTAAGTGGGGAGCCAGTTAGTTCTGACGTTCATGTAAAATACAGCCTGGGATGTTGTCCGGTCCCATGGATGCTGTATTTATGGCTTTAGAGAGTGCAGCTTTTACCTGCGTAGTTGTTATTACAGGGACTCTGCATTCTTCCTGTATAGATATGGGCCCTTTAGGGGTGGGGGGGTAAAGTTAGCACTGAACCTATCTGCCAGGATGTTGGCAATATCAGTTGGTTCTGTAATTTTCATGCTGTTGTGCTGTAACTCAGAGCAGATCTGGGTGTTGCCATCAAGATTACTTACATAGCTATAGAATGCTTTGTGGTTGTCCTTAGAATTAGTGGCAATTTTGTTTTCGTAGCTAGCTTTGGAGGATCTTATAGGGGATCGCAGCTTCTTACTGAGGCTGGCCAGGGAGCTCCTCCACTCATGGGATTTTACTCTCTTTTGTAACAGTTTCTTCCTTCTGTTGTACAGTTTGTTTATGGCAGGGGACCACCAGATTGGCTTCCTTTTTTTGGAGGATAGCGTCTTGGTTCTGTTTGGGATAGCATGATCCATGCACCCGTGTAAGTGCTTATAGAGTGCAATTGTGTAGGATTCAGCAGTCGTAACTGTATTGTCCATCTGTATGAGTGTCATGAAGTTCAACACTTCTGTCGGAAGTATGAAGTTGGCTTTGGATAAATTTTTTTCCGTGGTTTCCTTAATGGGGGGTGGGGGTGGGATGTGGATATCAAGGGTGATTATCTTATGTTCGGATCGGCCCAACAAGGAGTTGACTTCAGGTGTGGAACACAGGTCACTCATGTTGGTAATGACTAGGTCTAGGATATTGTTGCCCGTGGTGGGGGTGTGGATAAGTTGATCCAGGGCATTGGAGTTTATGAATTCAAGAAAGCGTTGAGCTAAGGAGTTGGTACATGAGTAGTTTCCCAGTTAATGGTGGGGTAGTTGAAGTCGCCCATTATTAGGGTGTTTGGTTGAACCCTAATATTTTCGAGTACATCATGAAAAGAGGAGTGGGAATGCTGGGGCATGGTGGGGGATCTATAGCAAGTTACAATTTGGATTGCAGTTTTGCCCAGAGTTAGTGGCACTTGGATAACCTCGGATGCATTATGCTGAGCAACTAGCCTGGAGGTGTGGGTATCCTTAATGAATATGGACACACCTCCGCCTTTGGTGTTTCTGTCTAGGTTACATGGCCGAAAAGTGTGGTATGAGTTATAGCCTGGTAGTGCAGGGGTGTTCTCTGGAGCTTTGAACCAGGTCTCAGTCACTGCACAGATATCAATGTTCTCCATTTTAAGGAGTGCCTCGAGTGAATGCATTTTGAGATTTAGACTTCTAGCATTGAGTAGCATTACTCTCAGTTTTTGCTTGCCTGTTCCTGCTACGGTGGTGAATTTGTCATTTGAACCTTGCCTAAAAAAGGCACTATAGGGGCAGCAAGAGCCTTAGCCGGTATCTGGAATCCCATGGGCAACAGGTGCAGGCCATCTGTGGCAAAGCATCATGGTCTGTTGACCATGTCATCCCAAGCAGACAGATACTGGATCCCCTTAGAATGACACCAGAAGCTTAGCCAATTGTTGAAGTCAATCTTTTTGTCCTTGTACTGCGGTAGCATTCTGGGTGATGGCATAATGCTACCCATTGCTAGGGTCATACCTGCCTGGGCTACAAGATCAGAGAGCTCTTCCATGTCTCGTTTCATGTAGTCCATGGATGTACATCTCAGGTCATTCACATCAACATGGACAATGACAGAGTCCTATTTGTACTTGTTGTGGAGTGACCTGAGTGCATGGGTTATGTGGAGGATCCTGTCACCCGACAGGCAGCTGACAGTAACCTTCTCCTTGTTTAGCCTGGTGAGTGGGACATCAGTGTGCCTAACTATAGAGTCACCTATGACTAGTGTGTTGGGTATGTTGTTTTGCCTTATTGGCTCTGGTTGAGTGGCATACTGAGTCTGTGGGTTATGTGTCATTTGGGTTGTGTTGGGGGATGGAGGTTGCTTGTGTTTCTGCTTTGGAGGTCTCTGTTGCTTAGACAGATTATTATTGAGAGCCTCTGTGAATGTTTTTGTGTTACTATATGTGGATTCTGGTGGTGTAGATTTAGTGAGAGTATGAGATGAGTGTGGTGTGGTGCAAATGTTTACCTTTTCCTCATGACTGTCAAGTTCAGTCTTGGTTGGAGAGAGCTTTACCTCCAGTTTGGCTAGATAAGTGCATCTCTCACAGGTCATGCTCTTTGGAGAAGCAACCATTATGAGGTCATGTTTGCAGTCACCATCTCCCACAATACCCATCTAGCTAGAGTCAGACATACATACACCTCCAATGTGGAATACAGCCTCCTGTGGGGTGGTATACACAGGTTCACAGCCGCCAACCCCTCTGTAGGAACTTGCACCAATATCCACACATACACACAAGTGCTATATGTGCATTTGTATAGTTGCATGGAGACAATTATACCCGACAGGACTACATCATCCTCAGCAAAGATATGTACACCTGTCTGGTGGACATCTGAAAGAAATCATGTCTATAACAGGGATGACATACCAGAGTCTGAGACAAAGTATAAGTAGGTGTCCAGTTTGGAGAAATGTCTGCTTAGCATGAACAAGCAAATGGGATCAGTCCTGGAAACCTGCACAGCAAACACAGAGCCTACATTGTCAACATTCACTCAGAAAATCATCTCCCCTTCTGCACATATGTCTGCAACATCAGAGGAAGCACTTCAATCTGCTCACTTGTGGTGGACAAGGACACCACCTATACCAGTGCTGTAGGTATAAATGATGCCTGATGGAGTCAGGGTAGGCTTTGCCCCCTGTCACCCCTATCAGTACATCAGGATGTTCCCAGTACCTGTCCCCTTCTCATGTATGTAGTGAACAGGTCACCACTGACATGTGAAAGTCATGGGATACAGCCACCATGGGAGCCTATTACATCACAGGATGCATCCTACATGACCTCAAGGATGACCTTGCAACACCTTAAAGGCACAGTATTCAAAGAAGGTCTGATAACCTTTGTCTCAGCCATGTGAAGGACAACCACTGTGACCCCTTTACACTAAGGTGGGGGGGGTCCACCAATGTGTCACATTATACACCCATGAGCCTAACTAGGCTGATCTGCAAGGCCATAGCACAGTTTATAGTGAACCTCATTAACAAGAACATAGGTGACCTCCACACACTCCATCATGCGCAGTTAGACTTTGTCAAGGAAGGGATCATGTCTGTTACACAGTTGACCTCTTTGACACAGTCACCAAAGCCATGCAAGAGGGAGTGAGAGTGCACACTGCCTAACTTGACCTGGACAAAGACTTTGACAGTACAACCCACTAAGTTATAACAGATATACACTCCCAAGTATGCATCACGCTATATGTTTCCAGAGGGGTAGCACACTGGTGTGCTGACATGACCCACCTAATCCACATAGGGGAATACACCTCAAGTGGCTGACCCATAACTAGTGGCACCACCTAGTGTTCTATGTTTGGGACTCTGTTATGTGTGATATACACTTCTGAGGTGCAGAGCACAGCCATTGGGCTATGGCTGACCATGTGTGCAGATGACTGCATGCTCTGTGCTGTCACCAGATTCCCTAGTGATGTGGGGACCTGCCTCGGATGGTCCCATGCAGACACATGACAGGGGTCAGAAACACAGCTTCAGGCTGCATACCAAGAAATGCAGTGTCAACCCCTTTGAGGAGACTAATGTCCACACATATTATCACAGTATTAACAACATCATAGGCAAACAATCATTTGTGAGGTATCTGTGCAAACAGGTTGATGGCAACATGACATTTCACCACCATGTTGATTCTGTTGTAAGGTAAACCTTCTACATGACCCACCTCATACATAAGGGTATGCCATCCAGGGACATGGCGTCATAGCATCCCTGTATTCCCCCCAATAAGGCCCATTATTGAGTATAATGCCCAGTTCATCAATCACCTCACACAGCACATGTAGCAGCTTGGGAAATCACAGAGGTTCCCCACCAGTGAATACCAGGGCCTCAAACATCTAGCATACACACATAAGCTATAAGCCCTTTCTTCTACTTAGTTTCATAATACTCCTCAGAGGTGACCTCTGCCTGGCATACAAGGCAATCGTGGACTCCACATTTTTGGGACTGCTTCACAAGTGCAACTGAAGCTCTACTCCATTAACCCAAACACACATCCTCAAACTGGTGCGTGACATCAACTGGGCTTTTTGGTGGCTCAGATGTGTATCCCATACACTCACCCTGCTGTGAAATGGACACCCTTTCCACATCAGGCAGGGTAGCTATTTACACCTTGGCAAGCATAACCTGAATAATTGGATGGTTAACAGCACATACACCCTTGGGATACCACCTCTGTCCCTGTTGCTGACTTGCATACACATGGGCTAACATTTGGGCTATACTTATGGGTGCTCAGGGCTCATAGCCTAGTAACCTTGCATGATCCTAGGTATAAAAATGATGGCCCGTGTGCTGTGACAGGCTTTGTTGTCATGTGTCCACACCCATCACTGCCATCTACTGTGGTGTGTCACCTATTGGCAACATTACAGTACCATGTCATACAGCCACCATCCGATAAATAAGTGACTGGTACTGCAAGTGTATGTGGACATTCCAGCAACATGTGTGCTACACAATACCTGAGAGCAGTGCAAATGTGGTGTAGGGTTTCCTCCTCTTAGGTGTCTGACATCTGCAGTACACAGATATTTGTGGAATGTGGATATTTATTTTATTTATTTTATTTGCAGTTGGTTTACCAGGATAGTCCATTGGGCCATTTGAACCCGTTTTCAATGGAGTCCTGGGGAGAAAAGCTCCAATAGCACTCTATGTTACAATAGTTTAAAGATTATATTTATACAAAGGTTGCAGTTTTGAACAAGACCTTTACAATTAATACAGAAAACATTGCAAGTAATACACACTAGTGATGAGGCTGGAGTTAAAACTAACTGGCAATGGAACATTGCATTGTACAGCAGAGAGGCATTTCTTCTTAGGAACATACAGTTCATAGTTACAGTCTGATTCATTGTTTACAAAACGCATATAAGTAGCAGCAGTCTGATGCAATATTTACAACTAACATATAAGTACTGGAATAAAAGTATATGGAGAGATGAATAGAAGGAGAAAGTTTTAGATGAGAATAAGATTGAGAGAGAAGTGAGAAAGAGAGAAAGAAGGAATCTAAGGCCTTGAATGAGGTGAAAAAGGGGTTTGTTTTCCATAGAAAGAATGGAACAGGAGTTTGATATCATTTGTTATGTGGGGAGAGAGCAGGAGCATTCCCATTGGGATATTAGGTGTGAGTGAAGAGATTTTTTAAAAGAGTAATGGTTAGAAGTAGTACGAATGGAAGGTGGTAGGGAGACGTGCTAAACCATAAGATAGAAGATTTTTGCCTGGTGGACAGGATGGTTTGTGCACTTCTATTAGATTTTGATTATTGGACCTTAGTACTCGATCAGGAAGGTACATCTTAAAGGTAGAAGAGAGTGAAGGACAGAGGGTGGGGTTAAAAATGAGCTTATGTACAAGAGTTAGTTGTGTATAGATGAGTTGATTTGGTAGTTCTAGCCATTTTAGTTTTTGGAGAGAAGGGCAGTGATGGGAGGATGACTTTTGTCTGGTAGCAAATTTGGCAATTTTGTTGTAGCAGGAGGAAAGTTGAGATTTAAGAGAGGATTGTAGGTTAGTGAGAAGAGGAGCTCCGTAGAGAAGGGAGGGGATAAGAAAGGAAGTAGAGAGAGTTACTTTAGTGGCAGGGGTAAGGTAGTTATTTTGTCAGTAGAGCATGCCTAGTTTTTGATGGGTCTTTTTGATGTTTAGTTGTAAGTGAGAATGGAATTTAAGCTGGTTGTTAATTTGGACCCCAAGTAATTTGGTCTCTGATACCAGTTCCAGAGGGATATGTGCCTGGTATATGTGGATCTCCTGCCAGACAAATGTGGATGTCTGGAAACCAGTTGGACAATATGTAATGATTGTACCCAGACTGTGGGGAATGTGTCTGTGAAATAGCAGACCCCTCAGAACACAGTAATAGTACATTAATATCCGGTACTGTATTTATTCTCTTACATTGTATGCTCAATATGTACACAGTGCTGCTGAGGCACAGCCTGCCCCCCCCCCACTACTGCTACCTATAATCTGCTGTCCTGCTGCAGGGGGTCACCAGATATGCTAGCCATAGCTGTCAGGCAATGATACCACGTGTGGAGCACACATTAACCTAGCCAGAGTACATCAGGAACAATCAGGGACACCTGGACCATGTTTGAACTATGCCTGTATGACATTCACAGACTGAGAGGGGCTCACTGATTGTGCATGATGAGATATGCCAGCTGTATCCCCCAGTAGGTGCTATCACTATTGTACAATGGACAACCCAGTAGCATTCGTACTTTGAGTTGACCATTGCTGAGGGGACTCAGGGACCAGAGCTGTGATCTATGTTACTGCAGACAGAGCCAAAAGGGAAGATTCTAGGTGCTTGACACTGACTAAGAGCAACATGTCATTCCAAGATATGTTGTTGAGACCTACTGTTGGAATTCCTATTTTCCATGACTGCACCCCCCATCTGCATTCCATTACATGGGGAATTCTATGACATACCTGGTATATTGCTGTACTTCTTTGTGAGCAGCAATCCACTGGTAGTTTTCCTAGAAAAGCACAGTCTGTCTTCATGAAGAAAGTCACAGACCTGTTTACCATAGGCAGCAGCTTGCCTTTTGTAGGTAATGCTCATGAACAGGTGACTGCCTGTGCACCCATCTGTGACTCACACTTGCTAATAGCATCCAGAACAGCTGGGTTGCATTTTCATTAGCCAATGGCATGGCAACAGAGTGCTATAATTAAGGCCTTCATGTAGGTCTGGCCCTTTTCCTGGCCTGTGAGGACATTATCGATGTGTGGGAGTTACAGAATCATAGGCGGTAGGTAGAAATACTGTCCACTGTTTGGATGGATGTCTTATGTCCACAGTTTTGCATGCTATGTTTGGCCATTGTTAACAGACTTTAAGATTCTGTGGCAGTTTACTGTTTAACAATGTGTGTTGGGGTCAGTAAGGAGACAAGCAGATGTGAGTGTTATACATCATTTTTATCTGAATGTGCATACGGCTGCAGTTGATGCTGGTCTATCAGCTGTGTATGTTTGTAGGAGGAGACTGTGACACATGTCCCTGTCACCTGACCATCCCCCCAACCTTTTATGTATGGGTGTTGTGTGGCTGGCCTGTTCTCCATGTTGGGAGGTATGTTAGGTCTGTAGCAGGTAGCTGAACATGCTGCTGCACGTGTAGCAGGCTGCAGCTGCTGCATTCCGGCCAGGAGTAATACTGGGGATTGTGACTCCACTGGGGGACAGCAAGCTGTATATGTGAGTGAGGGAGCAGTGTCAGCTCTGTTGTGACAGCATAGCCATGGTGAGGATACCAATAACAGTTGAGGTGAGGCATGTGCCTCTGGTACATATGTTGCATAATAGTGCCATCCAGAGAGTGGTATGTGGCATTTAGGACATGTATTCATATTTGTGACACATGTCCCATCCTACAGGCCTTTGACATGCCACAGTGGGTGGCAGTGACTGCACTAGCAGCAACCAGTTCTGCTGGACATTGCAGGGCTCAGTTATTTATATGTTGTACTGATAAGCATGTAGTTGTCAGGCAACAGACTGGACTGTGGGCCAGGTCTGTGGGTGTCCAGATGTTACACGTGCTAGGTATGTCATAGATAGAGCTACTGACACATTATTATGGCAGGTGTAGTTGCAACACATATGTGCATGCATATAGTGTGTTACACAGAATTGGAATGAACATGTGTGTTCGGATGGGTATGACATGTGACACTGACCTGTGCAAGTACTTCAGCACAGAGAATAGGTTTTATGACAACCATGCCATAAGTAGTAGCATAACTGTGGACATTCTGCAACAGTATGTGAAGTTGTAAGCTCTACCTGATATTGTAGGCTTCACATACATCCATCAACATGTATTTCACTGTTTACTGGTTTGGTGTCTGCATCACAGACCCAAGTATGCTGTCATTTATCCCATTATATATAGAAGTAGTGTGTCACTGGCAATCAGGATATCTTTATAAAAACACCAGTTTTCTTCACAGCTGAGTGGCTTAGTGGGCTAATGCACTATTCTGTAGTTCAGAGGGTCCTGGGGCCAATACTTGGCAAGGGGTTGTATATTTGCTGATGTGACCTCACTGTAATGCATGATATATTTATAGAAACACTAGCTACTCTCCAAAGTTGAGTTGACCTAGTGGGCATTATGCTGTAGTGCAGAGGGTCCTGAGTTCGAGACTTGGCAGGGGTGATTATTTTATTGATGTGCATTAACAGTGTCAGAATCAGTTAAGGTGATTTAAGCAGTTTTAAATGGGTTTGTGCAGGTTAGCGCAATGCGCTACGATGTTAAGTGGCACATAGTCCTTCTTAAACCTGCACTATTTCAAAAAAAGAAAAGAAAAAAAAGTGGTGATAGGAAAGTGGTAAAATGGGGGCAAGCAGGGAGAAAAACAATATGAAAGGCAGGTAGGGATGTGCAGGACGCGTGTAGGAAATGATCATAGCTCTCCATTTCTTGTACATTAATGGCTGTGCATGTTGTGGACAATTTGGAATTCGGAGCCTCACATCCCACAGGGAGGGGTGTGGGATGACTATGTGGGGGTGAAATGGAGACCTATGCATGGGGCGATATCTGTTTTGCGGGACAGATGCTTAGTGGAATGCTGGGGAAGGGGCTGTAGGTATGTTTGGGGAGGTAAGTTGGGTAGGAGAGGTTGCATTTGCAGACAGACCAGACAGCCAAGACAGTGGACAGGGGTGGTATATGAAACATGAGGGTGGTAAACACCTTGGACAGGAAGGGTGTTTGGGAATCGCAGGACCAAGTGCCCCCATATGGCAACAGTGGGACTGACCTCCCTACCTATGGGCAGTCACCACTGCTCCTTCATGGCCCAGAAGGTGGCTGTGTGGGAGACTGGGTGCTATGGCCATCCTGTCCCTCCAGGTACACCAGTCTGCCCTCGATCTCGCTCAGTCAGCCATCCAAATCGCACTGGATAACCCTGCACACCATCCCTGGGAACTGATTTTGGGTGACCACATCCTCTCTGCACCTGTGCCTGGGGGATGGACCCCATCCCCTGAGGTGTATCCACCTACTGGTGGTGCAGGACATGTTGGGACCTGGTGCCATGGCCAGATGGGGTGGGATAGGCAGATCCTCTGGAACCGGCCTACCCAATCATGGCTATGGTGTTGAGGTTTGTCAAAGTATATTGGTTAGTCATGATCAGAACATTTCAATGTTAGTTAAAACAGCATGCATGAGTTTTACAATTAACCTAGAACAATAGAATTGCATAGCATACAAAACACAGGCATAAATGGAATAACAGTCATTATTGTTACAGAATGCCAGTAACATTTATAGCAAAAGACCAACAACATTGGTATTTCAACAAGGTATGTTAGTATGCAACCATTGTAATATATAACCAATAATAAAACACAAGGCCCATAATTAGGTTTTGAAAGCAATATATGTGAAAATGGAACTATACCTGTAGTATAAGAATAAGAATTTGTGATGCAGATAAGGGGTGGGGGAGAGAAAGACATTCCATTACCAACTGTATAGGCTATATTTTTCACAACAGTACTGCTCAATACTTTACAGGTCTGCCCTTACTTTTCGCCTACAAGTGCCCTGTAGCTTCTGTAGCATGTACATACCTCTCAAGCTATTCAGATGGGATGGTATGGCCAACCTGTAACACCTACAGGTACATTGCTACAGGTGATTATTACATGTCAGGGGAACATATATGACTACCAAGGTGTACTCTGCACTGATGTTGTGTGAGTGTTTTACTGGCATACTTCAACTGGGTTTATATCTGTGTCCAAGATTTTTGGCAGCAGTTATCACTATCTGTGACAGCGTGATACTTGAGAGACATGTACTGTGCACAGTACAAAGAGTTATCACTTATCCTGCTGTCATTGGCAGGCATGGGGTTAAAATATAAGCAGACATTCACAGACACACCAGGCATACAGCTGTAACAACAGTAGACCATTTAATTTGTCTTGGTCAGAAATGCTGTTTATGCACTACTACATCTGGACACAGACATTAGTATACTCTTCATACAGCTACTACAGACATTTATTTACTTGTAAGTCCTGTGGGGAGAATATCTATTAACAATACATAACTGTTTCTATAACTAGTCATTACTGCTTGTCTGTTACTATAAATATATCTTAGTACCTGTCTCTGGATTCAAACCGCGGTCTGTATGTGGCAAAATGTACAACATATATATATTGCTTATCATACTGAGCTAGAGGGTCATTGCTGTATGTTGCTTGAGTGATTTGTACCTAAACCTCACCTAGTAATATAGGTAGAGTGTCACACAAGACTGCAGTGGCAGTTGAACATACATGCATGATATTCATGCATGACAGAGATAGTAGTTGAACAGTATATTAATTCTTGAAATGCAGGTGTACACAATTAACCCCAGTGGATGGGAATATGTGTGATCTGTACAGACCATGTTGGGCTGCTGGGTTGCCTACCTGACCCATATACATTTGCAGATGGGATATTTGCAGTCTACAGCTATTACAGTTTCATACTTACCTGCATCAGTGTACCTATATTCAGGGATGCATATAGCTGAAATGCAAAGGTTAATGCAAGACAATCCTGGAAGAAACACACTATAACACCTTAGACAGTGCTACTCTGTTGCAGAACAAATATTATATTGCATTATATATTGTAGTACAGCTCCACAGCTACACTTTAGCGTAACAGTTATTTATTGGCCAACCTTCGGTCACTTCATGGTGTTATACCATGTTTACTTCACAAAACCTGTAATATTTGATTTCTTGAACAGCCCAGAATACAAACAACAATTGGCAGAACACAGATTTATTGAGGGTGAGATGATACAGTGATTGATATACAGCTGACAATCTTTATTGTGCTACACTTTAAATAATGCAGGTGTTGGAAAACATCTGTTATTACACAATCTATGCAGTACTACCTTTATTTCTTCACAATTCTGACTGCAGTTGTACTGTATTTTCTGTAGATTGGGAATGCAGTTAATTTATTCCCTTCACATTTTCAATGCCAGTGTACTTTATTACCAGAACATGTATTATTAATACAGTATACATGTTATTTCCAAATATTATTAATGCTGTATCAACTTTCTTCCTATTAACAGTAGCATGTTTCATGCTTTCATCTATATTGAGCTGTACCTGGCAATACTCACATATATCAGTCCAGGTCTATATACACATTCATTGCAGTACACTCACAACAGACTATACCTACTGGCAGGTACTACTGTAGTTTTTTTTAATTAGATTACTATACATTGTAAGATATGCCTGTACTCACCACACTCTCAATGCATCCTATCAAGGCACCCTGCATGGGCCTCCAGGTTGTGAGCCCTCTCCCCCCTGCAGCTGTAGGGAGAAAATACACCATTATGCATACCTGTCAACCAGATATCCATACTAGAATTTGGTAAATCAATAGTTCTCATACTTACAAACTTCTGGGCCATTGCAGTCCCAAGCATCTTGGATCCATTGGGCCAAGTGCTCCCCCTTCCTTCATTTCTGATCATCATAATGATGACTCACCTGCTCTCCAGTGCGGGGGATTCCAGTTGCAGTGGTGAGGTCAAGTGCCAGCCGGTCCCTGGCCTCTGACTTGTATTCAAAGCCCTGGTACTGGCCCTGCAGTAGCCGGTCACCATGGTCTTTGACAAGGAACCCAACCATGACCCTGGACTCCAAAATGCCCCAGCACAATGCCTGGAAGAGTGCATGCTCTCCAACTTCAGCCATAGCTCCTGCAGTGATCAAACTCCAACAGGTTCTAGCTGTATTCCTTCCTACTGCACTTAAATAAGGCTGTTGTCCTGCCCTTTGCTGCCATTGGCCAGTTTTAAAAATGCCAAGCAAAGCTTAGCACCATACAACCCTGCTAAGCTTAGACGAGGAGTGCTTAAACGGGTGTTGCTTAGCAGTGCCCAAACCAGCTAAGCGGAGCTGCACATTGCTAAGTACTGCTAAAACAGGTCCTGTTTAAGCATTACTAGACTTGGCTTAGCAATGCTTATCAGAGCTTAGCTATGGGCAAACTAGAGTATTTCATAAATAAAAAAAACAATTATTGAAAGTACTTGTTCATTAATGATACTTTATTATTATGTATATCTATTTTACTTTATATCTCCTAAACATATGCATTTCACTACATTATCTTGGAGTGTAACGTTGATGTATTGGACACTTGTGTATAACTGGAGCTTTTGTCCTTGGGTCTCCACTGAATATGGGCTTCTGGTCCAGCTGGACTAACCCGGTTGACAAATGTCAATGTATACATAAAAAAAAAAAATTAAAACATTCCCCTATTGCATGTAAAAAGCTAAATGGCCTGCATTCAAACCCTGAACCTACTGTACACAAAGCCATCATTCTAATCATTCAGCTACCGAGGATATGGTGGTTAGAGCTATACAGTTCTATGTAGCTCTCAGTTATGTTTAAGCACTGCTTAGCCCTGCACCATGCAAACCTGATTAGCTATGCTTAAACATGACCTTTTCTAATGAATTAAATGCATCCTGTTTCTATTTTTAGATGTCTGGCATGTGTATATTGCTAACCGCCGTGCCAAGCAAACATAATGCCATCTGGCACTTTAACAGTGCAGGGTGTATGTTACTCATTTGCAGACACTGTAACACACCTCTGCACTGATTCTGTAACCGTGTTACATGGCTTTCTCTCAGTAGCGCTCCATCATTAATATGCAAGATGCACTGCCAAGGGGGAGCTGCAGACACAGCCACAGTACACTCCGTGTAGGACTTACACTATTCCTACATGGAGTTCATTAAATCTGGAGGATGGTTATTGGAGGTGAGTCTGGTCTGATAGACATGAGCTATAGTATTCGTTTCTTTGAAAGTGGACAAAAAAACAGAAATATCTAGGTACTAAACCTCAGAAGGATTGCTCAAAACATAACAGTTGGAGCCAGAAGGTAGAGAATTCCTTACCTTATTCTTTGCATGCTGGTGAAGTGACTAATCTAGAAGCCAGGGTGCAGTTTAACAGTAACCACACAATAGTTGTGGGTCACTCTGATCAGAGAAAAATGCCAGTATGGACCACGAAGACCACGGACAGGAATTATAAGAGACTAGACAATAGAAGGCAAGCATGTTAATAAGTTAACAAGTTAATAAGTTAATAAGTGTCTGGGATGACAGCTTTAGGGAGCAAATGTGTAGAAGAAAGCCTAAAGGGGATGATGTGGGAAGTATAAAAATAGGCCTAAGGAAGGTTAGCAAGAGAAAGAGAAAATCCTTCTTGTTCACTAGGGAGATTAGGAAAACCACAGAATATAAGAAAAATTCAAGGTGGAACAGTTTTATTTACTTTTATTTTATTTGAATTTGTTATTCAGGCTACTGATCACAAATGAGACATTTCAGACTCAGCCTGAGGAAAAGTACAGAAATCAAATTAATTTATACAATATAGATGGAGTATCAGTGTAATACAATGTGCACAACAAGGTTACAGTAATGCAACAATGGAATATAGTTAAACATCCAGAATGAGAAATTACTTCCATTATACAGGTGACTGATTTGACATGAGTTGAAATGAGCCTATGCATAAGAGGACAAAGGGTGGAGACCTGTGTGACAGTTATATAGAGTCTAGAAACTGGACCTGAAAATGCATTAAAAAAGTGTAGCAATATAAGTTGAAAGAAGACCTTCTTTAAGTATGTAGGGAAAGTCAGAAGCCCACAAGAGTGACTGACAAACTTGCCTAGGAAGAGCAGAATAATGAGTCTTACTTGTAGACAAAAATAAATAATAAACATATTGCAGCATTGTCCACCAAGGAAACAGAAGGGAGAGTGTCAGCCTTGGAAGGTAGGGGTAGTGATGGAGTAATGGCTGAAGAAGTGTTATATGAATGAAACGTTGCAGACACTTGCTAAGATCCAGCCTCAGTCATTAGAAGTGCTGCTCAGCTTTTAGTTCGATATCTTTCAGAACTATGCAATAGGTCCCTTAGGGATTGTTGGTTCTGGGTGATGAAGGCAAGCAGTAAAGAGGCCCCTCTACAAAGGAGGATCAAGGAGCATCTCAGAGAAATAAAGACCAGGGAACCTGATCTCAGTAATCTGCAAAACAAAAGAGAGAGAGGGAGAGAGAGTTCTAAAGACAATGTTTCTAAGGTTCCTAGAGTAGAATATATTTGCAACAAATTCCATTATGGATTTACCATGGCAGACTAACCTGTTTTCTGACTGCATCATCAGAGAGGTGAGACTAAGATAACCCATTAGACATGATCTGCCTTGATTCATGCATTCTTTTAACATGGCCCTCTACAGCAAGCCTTATAAAAATACAGAGGGATAGGAGTGGGCAGTAAAGCATGTGGGGGATGAAGGAAGTAATAATATACTATGAAAGAATTAGGGAGTACTCAGTGGGGAAGGATCTTGTAAATGATACCAGAGAGGAGTCAATTCTGGTTCCAACTCTATTTAAGTTGTTCATCTCTGGCTTCCCACAGGACACAGAAAACTGAAGTATGTCATATTCCTTCTGTCAATAAGGAACTATGAGATAAGCTTGAAAAATTGATGGTGCTTGAGACTAATTTTATTTTAATCATACTACATTAACAAAATACACTTCAAGGCCTTTGTGCTCTTAAACCCCCTACAAAACCCTTTGATCCAACAAATAAAAAGGAGAAGAAGTTTGCCAACATGTGGATGGTGGCAGCTTATCATTGTGTTAAGTTTTTGGTATGGATTTTGACAGAAAGGGATTTTACAATTTGCAAGGAATTGGAGGAAGTTATTAAGAATACATGAGATAAATGTAAGCAACAGTTGCCTGATACCTCAGTTCATCAAACTGCATCTGATGTAGGTGAAAAAGTAAAAAAAAAAGTCTGTGTCCAAATTCCTTGAATGCAGGAAAGAAAGAAAGAAAGGAGTAACTGCAGTGTGATATTAGTAATTAGAAAAACAGTAAGACATTTCTATGGAAACGTAGAAAGTCATAGAAACATATGGATATGGCATGTAAACTCCTGTTTTTATCAGATTCACGTATTTCCTTTTGTTCTTCTGATAGATGTAGTGAATGAAATACTTCTAAAATTTGGCACTAGATGCCTCACAGTAAACCAAATACCTTTGACTGGTACAAATAACCATGAAAGTACTAATGGAAATTATAAAAAATTCAATCTAACAGATGATGGAAAAGACAATTTAATACTGGCTTGAACTGCCCAACTTCCTAACCTACAATCAGCTCTGCCTCTGTCATTCTATCTATTACCTCCCCAATAAGTGTTCTGCCCTCAAAAACCTAGTACAACATCACTCAGCCAAAAGGCCTCTTAGATCATCAAGCAAACTACTACTAGAAGACACCAACAGCTACAATAGCTTTGGAGATGTGCTATATAGTAGCTCAGTGGCTAAAAGATGGAACTCTGTCCCCACTAGCATTCAAAACACATCATCCAAAGCCTCCTTTAAAGACCTCATCAGGCAACATCTCAAGCAAAGTTGGCAGTGCCATGATTGCTCCACAGGCTAGTGAAAGCAGATAAGGTACACATACTAAACCTAGAGTACTTGATTAAGATTGAAAACTATTCTCACAAACACTGGCTAATCTACAATGTATGTACTGTACCTGTGTACTATGTATGTATTCGACTTATGTTCCAAATTTCAGCTGTACACCACAAATCTATTAAGTACCTTTATTTTTAAATTAATATTTTTTTGTTTGCTCTCTCCACTGTAACTGTTGATGTGCTGCATACCACTGTAAAACATGTCTTTTGTAATTTGTGTGTATACTGATCATGTCTAAATGTATCTGTAATTTTTCTATGTGGAGCTTTTCTCCCCAGGCCTCTGCTGAAAAAGGGCCTTTTCAGCTCAGTCAGACACCCCTGGTTAACAAATGTAAAATAAATAAATAAAATAAATAATTCCAACAAAGAAACATACCAATCACCATCTATAAGGTATAACTAGTAGACTTAAGACAGCTCATTTTTTTACTGTTGACTGAGAATTGTTCCTCCTCAGATTTACACTGACTGTTACGAATATAATTTGAACAATGTTAGTCATTATTGATTTATCTGATGCCATTTTCTGTGTTTTACAGCTTGGTTTGAAATGCATTCCTACTGTATTCCGTCATTTGCATTGTTTACAGATGGACATTTTTAAACTTTCAAGGAAACTATGTTGTCATATTATTGGCATAATAAAGATAAAAAATGGTGTGGAAAATGATTTTCAAGATTTTTCTTCTGTCAATAGCAATGATGAATTTTATTTTTTATTTGACATAAGTGATGATGATGTTAATGCTTACACCCTTGGATTGAAGAGAAACTGTTAAAAGGAGGAATCTTAGTCCTCCTTATAGTAACAATACTGTTAGAGATTTTAGTGGTATTTTGAATTTTGAGATTAAATATTTATTTGATGATTTAATGACAAATAAACACCCTCATTATAATTTAACTACAGAAGGATGGCATACTCTAATAGACTTGAGTAAAATACATGATATTATCATTAAATCAGATGACAAATGGAAGAATATTGTGATACTATGACTTATAATAATGTTGCAGTCTAGATTTGAACAATTTATTGCTGACTTAAATATTTTTATACAAAAAGTATATACTTAGGTTATTTATTGAATATGAGGAATGTCATAAAGTTCTATTAGATAATTATAGGATGCTTAATTTTATTGTGTCCCCAAAATTCACAAAAATATGACTAATTCTCTTGACTGTCCAATTGTTTCTTATGGTGGCAGTGTGTTATATAATATTGGTTGTATTATCAACACTTACCTTATGAACTATGTTTTATCTTTGCTGTCTTATATAATGTTTCATAGGAAACCTGTAGTGGAGCAAAGCCTAGTGCTGCTTATCCAAATCTTTTAGGGATTGAGGGCCCCTGCCTAGGACTAACTGAAGAAAACTAAAACAGGATAAGCCATGAATGGCATTAATATAATTCAGTGTAAGAGATAACAGTATGAAGTCCAAAAAACAGCCAGTAAATAATGTAGTATATTCTAAGCAAATGCCACATGATCAGCCATTAAAAGGTTTCCTTGATCTACGTTAATTAGGATGAGAGCTTTCATCAATTAACAAATTTCATTACTGGGCATACGTAATGCTTATTATAAAGTAATATGTATAACCCAAGAACAGCATTTTAAGAGTTATTGTAAAGAAGTTAATAAAAGGTATTATAACATTGTAAGTGTTGGATGCAATGGATATCCTATTTATTTTGTCTCTAAATATGATATATTATCTGATAAAGTTGTACAATTGTTGATAAAGTTTGGATGAAGTTTTTGAGAATTTTTTTTTCAATCGAGGTTGGGTAGTACATCATATTTTTCTTTTAATTGGGGAATACTTTATTTTATTTGTTAGTTTATATTTATTTTGTTTATTGGCAATTTTTTCAGCCTACTTTTCATTTATATTTGGGCACCACTGCCTGTGGTGCCTTTTCTTGTCATGAAGTACTGTTTTCTAGATTTAATGTTAATAATTCCGGTCTATATCATACCATCGAATATGTGAATATCGAACGTTCACATGAGTGAATATTCATGTACTCGAAGTTTATTAATTTTTTTTGCGGTACAGTGAAGATTGGGATTTTTGCCCTTTCCTCACTGTAGTGCGATCTCAGAGTAGGAATATATATTATATATTTAGCAGGGGATGTGGGGGGGGGGGCATGTGAGCGTTCAATATTCACGTATTCGATGATGTGATATAGATGCAATAATTCACATTTTGATGTTCAGGAAAAGTAGTTTATGCCATTGGTTGTATCTGTAATTAATTTTAAATTGGTGAAATCATGAGAAAGTTTAGGTTTAGATTACATGAACACTTGAGACTTATTAAAATAGGTAAAAATGATAGCCCAATAGGGACACATTTTTTAGTTTGTCATAATAAAGATTCCACAGCTATTTTATTACAGGTTGTAATGAGACCTTTTCATTCTTATTTAGTCTCTTATGTATTGTTTCAGAAGGAAAGCATGTATATTTCAAAGTATAATACTTTGAAACCCAGGGGGTAATATACAGAAATTAATTAGCAATACTTGATTTGATTTTTTGATTTTAATTAATTGTTAAGCGCTCTATTTATATATTTTTTCTGTCAAAAACTTTTTTGAAAGCTATGTTTAGTCAAGGTGCTAGAAGTGATTTATTATGTGTTATTACATTTTTCTTGTTATCATTTACTGACTTCTCATATATTCTTTATGTTTTGTTCTGTTGTTTTCATACAGTCTGGTTAAATCATTTTGTTGATGACACTAAGATTAAGGGACAATAAAAATGGGAGGAATGAGCCTGAAAAACAGACCTAAAAACTTAGAGGCATGGTTTAGGATGATGCAACATACTTCAAGTCTTACCAAGTACATGGGAAATAGTGCCCAAGGGAAGAATATACAAAAGGTACTACTAGACTAAACTCCACAACAGAAGAAAGATGTAAGAATTATTATTTCTGGTAGTTTAAACCATCAGGCAGACAGTGGGATGGCAATGGAAAAAGAAAACCGTACACTGGAGTATTTGTTAAAGGGAGGAAGCTATAAAAAGTGATTTAGTTCTGGAGGCCTTAGAATGAAAGAAAGCAACAATAAGATACCGTGTACAGAGAAAGACAAATAAGAATGGAATGTGGATAAATGGTACGACATGGAAGTCTGTAAGGTAACTGTTTTTAATTCTGAAACTCGTTAGTCTGACTCTTGGAATAATGAAATTGAATGAGTAAAAATGTGGACTTAAATATACTAAGTCCAAAATAGCTGTGTGTCAGAGTTTTCCCTTTTATCCAAAATATGACATACTCATTGTTAGAATACATAAGTAGTTAGGGTATGGGGGTGCAGCCTCCACCACACTAAAACTTCTTTAAAGGTCAACAAAATGTTTTTATATTTGTTGTTTTCCTGTTTTTTTTTTTTTCTTTTTTTTTTAATTCTAGGATTCACAATTATAGGGCTTGGAATGCCACTGACATAGCTATAACTAGGTTGGGGCAAAGAAGGCATCTGCCCTGGGTGCAAGATAAGAGGCACAATTTTTGCTTAGCAGTAGAGAACGACTGGAGTACGAGCACAAGCTTTTTTTGTGGCTTCTGTAATTGATGCCAATACTGCATTCATAGTGAAGTATATCATTAACTATAGAAAGAATCACAGATGTAGCAAAGAACAGTTTTACTTCAGAGTGGAAGATTTTTTGATATATATAATGTTTTTGTCTTCAGTTTCATGTATTGTTGCACTATGCCTTACAGTCAATAACAAAAGGTTGTTTGGAGTATGTAAAAGAATCTCCTTGCTTCCACACGATGATGGCCACAATACCTTGCCCTCACATGTCATACTTTGATTCTTGTAAGAGAGAGAAAGGAATGGCTTTATATAAGAAATGTACACAGTAGGAATGAGGATGAGAAGGGGTACAAATTTCAATGCTGCAAATAGCTTATACTGCCCCACAGACATTAACTAACATTCTACTACCAGTCCTAGATAAAAGCGTACCCTATACAGGCATCCAAGTGACAGCAAACACTTCTGGGGTAATTTCTGTTGTAAGAAAATTAATCTGGAAAAAACATGGAGATGAGTATTGCACATAAGTCTATCATGCACTAAGAAACAAATGCCAACAGCAGTCCAAGCTAGCCAAAGTAGTATTATCCGCACCCTTCATCAACAAAATCAAACCAGTTCTGTACAGTTCTGAAAGGGCTAGAAAAAGCTACTGAGAATGGCAGAGAAAATTCTCCCAGACCATTTTTACTTCTAGCACAGCAGCACAAAACCACTACCTTAAAGAAATACTTCTTTTACATAATTAAAAAGCTAATTTAGACATTTCCACCAACTCAATAAAACAAATACAAAATACCAGAATTTCAATCTGCAGTAGTGCAGCCTGATAAGTCTTCATTGGTTAGGCATACACTCAGTGCTGCCAGTGAGCCATATAAAATGTATACTGACTATAACCTTGCTTGAGTAGTGCCATGTTAAATGAAACCAAGTAAATTAATCCATATTACAAAATGTCCTTATTGCTTAGTGGTTTAAAATTATCAATCAATTATCATACTAAGTATTTTGTGCAAGTTATTGAAAAGACTGGGTTATCTACAAATGACCTACTACCAGATATAATACATACTAACCAGCATACAACATGGATTCTGATGGTTGCATGGAGTCATCTTTATAGTAGTTACATTAGACTGTCATCACAGCACATGCCAGAGGACACCCAGTTGCTTTAATGTGCTTTGAACCCTCAATGACATAGAGTATGGCATTTCAATTCCTTTGAATACAAAGTTGTAGTAACACTAGTTCCTCATATGAAGTAATATCTTGGATCATTACCTACTTAATATGTTTCCATCATGCCTACTACATAGCTAGAGTCCAACAGTGAGTCATACTAGGGCCACAGCATTTCTCATAATTTACCAGTAACATGGGTAACACTGCAGATACCACAGTCTTAACTCATTCATTCCAATGGAGCTCAGGAAGTTTGCATTGTAACCTCCAATAGGTGGAGCCTCAGCCTTTTGATAGAATCAAATTATGTCCTCACATTTCAAACAAATGGTTGTACCTCTGGAACCATAGGGGCTATGAAAGAAGTATAAATAGCAAACTCTTCAGCACAAACTATTTTTATAGTGGTATATCCTTTAGATTCTAGTTCTTAAACTAAATTTTATAAGTCACAGTAAGCACAGTTACTAATACATTTGTAATGTTTTTTAAAGACCTTATAATAGTTCAGCAGCTACTCAAGTTAAAAACATACTGTCAGCAGCATTTTATTCATCTAACTGAGAGCTTTCATATGCAGCTAAGGAGTTCTGTCTGTGTTACTTGGTTGTTGAAATATTTAGAAAAGTGTGAAAATTATATATATATATATATATATATATATATATATATATAAATTAATATCATAAAAATGGCAGTTAATATCTATTTACCTGCACTAGACAGAGGGCAAGTATTAATGCAAATGAGTTTGCCATTGATTAAGCTTTATAATGAAATCTTTTAAAGCCTTGTACATAGAATAGTTTTGGAATTATTAATGCAAATATGAACAAACAATATTTGATGGCTAGAGGTGTCAGTAGGAGTTAACTGCGGATGCACCTATTGATGTTACTTGGATTTAATAAACAAAAGTCTTCCCTGTGGCAACTGATGTAAGTTCATTGCCACAATACAGGCGAGCCATGGTTCTAATCTAGTACAATGCAAATTTTAT
Source organism: Protopterus annectens (assembly GCF_019279795.1). Taxonomy (NCBI): domain Eukaryota; kingdom Metazoa; phylum Chordata; order Ceratodontiformes; family Protopteridae; genus Protopterus; species Protopterus annectens. The sequence continues at coordinate 740,088,254 of NC_056746.1, read as the reverse complement.
TAGACTTCTGCTATGGCACTTTTGTTAACTACTGAGTTCTCTAGTTGGTGTACCTAGTTAGGTAGGGGTCTTAATCTCACTGCAGTCAACTGGTGTGTGTGTGTGACTAGTCAAAATTGCATAACTGTGTATCCTGCAGTCATCAGTATAATCCCATGAAGTACCAATATTAGGCTTGTGCCATGGTACTTGCATTAAGTATTGTGTTTTGTAGCTGGTCTTTCTAGTTAGATAGGGGGTCTAATCTCACTGTGGTCAACGTATGTGTGTGTGTGTGTGTGTGTGTGTGTGTGTGTGTGTGTGTGTGTGTGTGTGTGTGTGCGTGTGTGTGTGTCTATTCAGAAGAGCATAACCATGTGTCATACAGTCATCAGTACAATCCCAGGAGTACAAATATTACTTGCCTGCAAAATAAATAGGACCTGCTAGAGAGAGTGGTATGTTCCCCAGAGACCATCCCATCTCTGGAACAGGCTCCCCATCCATGAGAAGCAGAGTTCCTCCCTCACCTAATTCAAGTATAACTTAGAAAGTTGTATGGGAAACAGGAAATTCATCCCTGGTTTGGCACCTATGTCTCTGATGGACACAGTAAATGGTTCATCTACCAGGCCCCTGCTTGTAAATGTTCCACCATCCAAGCCCCTGCTTACACTTATCCAGGGTACCAGAAGTTGTCAGAGATTTGGGATTTATGGCTAGGCTTAAAAAGGCCCTTGTAGTCATTAGCCTAGTAAACACCTATGAACCTATGAACCTAAGAGGGCTCTGAGTTTCTCAGTGAAGACTCCAGGATCTCCAAACTATGAACTAAGTAGATTGCCTTTGGTATGCTCAGGAAATGTTTATAAACTACACATTTTATTAAGTTATGTTTGCTGACTGGGAATGCAAACTTAGAATCCGCATTTTGTATTGAGGCCTTTGGAAAAGTCTCCATACAACCATTATAGTAAGTACTTGATAAAAATTACAACAAAGTTATTGGTGTGAACAGCATATAAAGCATTTTAAAAAAGAAGTTAGCAGAGTAAATGTGACAAACAAACAAAATGCATCAGTTTTGGAAAGATGAAACTATTCAAAACAATGTTGTAATTTTGACTGAAGCAGATTTAAATTGTATAAATGAACATACATAGCAACACTACACAATCAAGTGATTACCATCCACATACAATGTAGGTACAAATAAACAGGTCCCTATCAGCTGATCGAGTTTTCAGAAACTTGAACTCCATATGGTTGAAACCATATGATCGAGTTTTTGAAAACTCGAAGCTTTTGAATGGAGATTGTGGTACAGTGAGGATCGGTAAATTTACCGTTTTCCTCACTGTACTTCACTCTCAGAGATGGTATATATAATTTGCATAGGGTGTGGGGTTGCAGAGGGGCTTAACCCCCCTGCAAAAAGGTAAAAAAGGTAGATTTTTGTGGGGGGTTGTTTGATGTTTGAGTTTTGGAAATTCGGTCTTATGGACTCTTCAATATTTTTTTCAAGTTTCTGAAAAGTCAATCATCTCACATAGACCCAACTAAATACATATGAGAATAGCAAAAGAGTGGTAACAGAGAGAGGTTACTTTCATAATAAAAATGGTAATGACTATCTGAACTATGTATTCCACAGTTACACATCCATCTGTATTGGAACTGTTTTTTAAGGAGGCTTTGAAGGGATACATGATGACATATGATGTGTTACAAATGGGAGTTTGTTGTATCATTAGCATATACATTTAATAATAGTATCTTCATCTTTTTTGCTTGCCTTTAGAGTGGTAACAATATAGTGAATAGAAGTTCTTAGATCCTGAGGACTAAACTGCCAAGTAATGGTGTGAGATAAGTAGAGCAATTGATCGAAGTGAAAAGTTTGTGAGTAAAACAAAGCTGTGTGACGCCAAGATGGTGATTTAATTCTAACCATTTTAGGTAATGAAGTGACTGACGGTGATGGGTTATACTGTGGAGGTTGACAGCTAATTTTGATATTCTATTGTATGCATGCTCATGTTTACCACAGAGGTGAGGACATGTTTGTAAAAAAATGGGAGGGAGTGTATTGGAGGGGAGTAGGTATAAACATTATATGGCAAATTTTGTATTGTTTTGTGAGAAATGCTTCTGCTCTATAAAATTTCTGTAATTTTATTTTGGTTGTAGTCAGAGTTCACAAAGAAATTTTCAAAATGGTATTCCTTTAATTATGATGTTTTCAAGTGAAGTGACTAGTTCAATGTATTCATTGATTGTGACCTTACTTCCCAAGCATCTTGGAGTCTGACCATTCAAAGAGGGACTGAGGAAAGATTGAGGACAGAAGAGCTCAGATTTAGTTTTAGAGACATCGAGATGTAGACCCATGTTGTTCAGCTATGTTTATTTGAAGTAAAAGCATGCCTGAAGCTTACAGCTGACTGTGGTATGTGATCAGACAGAGTAGTTGTTGAATTATCTTTATATGGCATTAATTTTGAATTGCCAGCATGACTGGCGATTTCACAGACTGAACAAAAATGGATTGCTTATGGATCTTTGTGGATCACCTATATTTACTGAGAAATGAGAAGAGACAGTAGTGTCCTTCCTTACTGCTTGCATTCAACTGTTTAAATGGTCAGGAACCATCATATGATGCATTATGTAAAATCAATGTTTTCCAGCATAGATAGAAGTTCTGAGTAGAGATTCAAACTATACTAAGTGTAATACAAAGGGGCAAAAGGCGGGGGTGACAATTTGTGGAAGGTGCCAAACATGGATGGCTTTTAAATGGTCAAACTAATCTTTTTTTTTTTACATTTAGTGATGTGTTATTAGGTTGCTACATAATAACTTGTTGCTACCTTAACAAGAGAGAGAAAAAAAAAGAATAGAAGGTTACAATTCACCATTAAGTGACTGAGATCTCAGCTGCTTACAGAGAGGGAGAGTGCTAAACCAACATGCTGCCTAGATGAGATGCAAATTCTGCAGCTCTATTTAAAACTTTTTTACAAGACTATCTGTGTCAATTTATTTGCATGTCTGTTCAGCAAAATTTGATTCAGGAGTGAGGTATCTGTGTTATGATGTGGAAGAAACTCATGTTAGGTGCTAGAGGTAGCAATAAAATTAATTCAAAATTCCAGTAGCTGTTTGTGCACATATTTTTAATAGAATGTTGAAAGATGGGGCAATAATGAAATGGGACAACACTCATTAAGTCATGTTGAGGGATCATTGCTCAGCACAGGGACAATTAAGACTTGTATCCAGCAGATTCATGCCACTCCTTCTTTGCTTTATTATTAAGGAGACTAGCAACTGGGTAGATAATAAAGGAATCTGTGGCTTTTAAGGACAGAGTGGGAGATTATATTATGAAGATTTGCATTTGAATGTATTTTAATAATAATGATTAGAATGGACTGTTTGAAGACTTTTTCTAAAGGAGTCTATTTTCCCACTTCTTGAAGGAGGGGTAGATATAGGGTAAGTTTCCTAAAAATTACAAAAATGATTTACAAACCATTTAGCAATGTCAGCATTATCAAACTGTGGGAATGGAGATAGAGTAAGTCTTTGGTTTTAGTGAGAAACTAGTCGATGCTTTTACAGGTTTTGGGTGATTTCTTCAATACTGACATTGCTTGTAATTTAAGTAAGATTGTCTGTTTGGATGAATCATTTGCTTTACTTTATTTTAGTTAATTTGAGGTAAAAAAAAAAGTTAGATTTTTTTTTCATAACTTTCTATAGACAATACCAGTTAGTCATAGGCTCAAAGGTTGCTACTAGGTAACAATGAAGTTCAGACTTTATCATCATCTTGATTTTGATTATAACCAAGGTAAAGAACTGTATATCTTGATTTTTTCCTGAGAGGTGCAGATTTATTCTGTGAGCACTAGATTGAAGAAAGTAATGGAGTGACAAAGACTTCCAAATGAAAGTGCAAAGAGCTTTACTGGCTATGTCGCATCTTTATACTTATCATGTATTGACTGTATAACTCCTACATATATGAACAGAAACAAGATCACAGAAAGCAATTTATGGCATGTGATCATACATTATATCAAATATGACTCAAGCTTGATTTTGGGGGTTGAGGCAAGAGTCCTGCACAGAGTATTTATTGTCTGTACATTTTGTTAATGTAATGATCTGAGTGAAATAGAGAGAGTGTCAATAAATCAATGGCAGTTTAGGTAAGGGTTGTTTCACTGAAAATGCATCACTGAAAGCACTTCACTGATAGTGGTAAATTCCATTTTGCCCACTGATTTACAACCTCAGAGTAGATATAATTAAGTTTGGAGGTTGTCCCATCCAATGGAGGCTTGGCGGGGGGGGGGGGGGGTTTACTCCAGGTTTCACAGAAAATGCTTTTGGTGAAACATTTTCAGAGTTTTTATTTTGGAGAAAGCAGTGTTAATTTACGGACATGATTCCATGAAATCATACTGCTGTTCAGAAAGAAGACTAAGACTAAATGTGGACAGCTTCTGATTAATAGGTTCATAGGTTCATACTAGGTTATCCGCCCTGGGGCATTTATATGCCTAGCCCGATTGTGTTTGGCTTACGCCACCCCTTGATTTGAGTATACTGTGCCCTTTTTAAAGTTTAGTTTACTGCGTCTCTGTCTAATAGTGACACGGAAGTAATCCCCGGGACAAACCTACGATCCCCCATCCACTCATCAAGATTCTTCTTGAAGAGAGTCAGTGAGGTGCTCTGCCTAACATGAATTGGAATTTTATTCCAGAGTGAAGGGAGCCTCTGGGTTATGAATCTGTCCCTCCAACATGTTCTATTTATTTCTGTGCTGAGGTTCAAGTCTCTCAAGCGCGTGGCTCTAAGGGATTTAGATTTAGTGAGGTGGAGCATGTCAATTAATTCTGGGTTGGACATAGCTTTATATGTCAGGCATAGATTGCCTCGAAGTAGGCGGTATGCAACTGAGTAGAGCTGGAGTTTTTTTAACCGAGCAGCATATGGCATCTGTTTGAGTCCCTTGATCCTCCTGGTGAGGTACTTTTGGGGTACTTTTAATGCTGGATTATTTTATTTTATGCTTATTTTATACATTTGTTAACCAGGTAAGCCCACTGGGCATACATTTCCCTTTTCAGGGGTAATCTCCGAGTACTTTCTGGTTGAGTGACATAGCAGGGAAAAGGGGGTAGACAGACTCAAACTCTACACCCTTGACAGCAGGAAACATCTCTTTAACAGTTAAGATTGCCAAGTCTGTAAGCTGACTACCAGAAGTCATACAGTATAATCAGTTCAGAGTTGTTATGCTGCCTCTACTATGTCTAAATATAAAAAAGGAGCTTAGCTTCACTAACAGTATCTCTGTCAAAGATTCATGGATTATCTCTAGATACACGGAGATAGATATTTTTCTGAAATGTAGCCAGTAAGATTGCCCTTATAGCTAATGGCAACTCTTCCTGCCCTTTTGTGGAGCCTGTGTATCTTAAATTTGGTATACCGAGGAGAGATGGGGCAATAATATTGTGGGCATCTCTCCATTTAATTCATATCTTAGATAGTACAGGCATAGTGGGTTAATATGGGTAAATCAGCCAGTGTATAAACTATACCTTATTCTATACATGTCTTCAATTGAGGTGTACTATTTGTAAACCTTTTCACCTGATTCAGAAATGTTATATTTCACTTGTAGAATAAAATGGTGCAGACCCTAGTTTGGGTGGATATCTCAATGTGATTTAAAATGAGAAAAAAAAATGTTATTTACCAAATTATTTTGGTGTTGCACAACTACCATGCTTCTGTCTTTATAAAGAAAAGTAATAGTGCTGATTGTGAGCTGGGACTCAGGCAGGGTGAGTGGAACACTGTAAAGACCCCACAATAAAGTGGCTTACGTCTGAGAGGGAAGTGGCTTCCCTAAAGGCAGCTAAGCTCAGAGACCAGTTGGGCTGCCTCTCAGTGCTGGCTGATCCCACCTGAAATTTTCATCAGATCACTAGCTAGTGTGGGAGTGCTTGAGATATGGAAGGCAGAGGCTGTAGTACCCTTGTGTGAGAGAAAGATAACTAGGCTATTTAGCCTCTTAGCCTAACAGAAAGTTCTAACACAATTATGGAAGGAATCATGAGGGAGAGGCCATTTGCTATCATATAAGCATCAACTTAAAGGCAAGACGCAATATGGGTTTTTAGTCCAAACAGATTAATTTGATCCAGTTTTATGAATGGGCTATAGGACAACTTGACAAGGATGTACCAGTGGATGGGTTCTATCTGGACTTCAGCAAAGCCTTTAAATTATCCCAGAAGAAGCGAAGGCTACAAGATCATGTCTGCTGCATGGTCAGTAGAAGGAGACAAAGGGTTCTGCTGTGAAGCAATATGTTATGTAACTAGGGGAGTATTGTAGATGTTAATCCTATGCCTAATAAAGTTCATTGTCCTTGCTCTGGAAAAATCTGAGGGAAAGGATAACAGGCTTAACATTTTCTCTGAAGGCACAAAGATAGATAAAACAGTGAGTATGAAGGAAGTGTCTACAGAAGGGCTTGGAAAGGCTTAACAAGTAGACTGAAAAGTGTCTGTAGCACTTCAGTACAGTGACATGCAAAGTACTGCTCCTGGGTCAGAACAAGTGTGAAATATCACATGGGGAAATAAAGCTAATAGGAACTGAGCAGGAAAAATATCTGTGAGTGTTATTAATGACTGGAGGAACCACCAGGAGCAGAGTGAAAGGGCAGTGTCTACTGCCAGCAGAATGCCAGGGCGCATCTTCTAGAGATTCCACTTTAAAAGAAAGAGATAATGATTCCAATGCGCAGGGCCCTGCTTAGGTTACATCATGAATAATGTGTGCAGTTCTGTAGGTCAGTAAGAGAAGGGACATCTGGTTGCTGGAAAGAGTCCACAAAAATGAAGGGTGCATGTGATGTACAGAAGAGAATATGACAAGAGAAGTTCTTTTCATAGTGACCAGAAGGAATGGAGGGCTTGACATGCCTGTGCAAAAGTATGACTAGGAGATGTGAAGTGGCCAGCCTGAACAGAAATGGCAGAGAACGAAAGGGATGGTACTTCAGCACAGAGAGGGTTCTAGAATGGGTGGTGGACAGGGAATTCAGAGAGGCATGCAAAAGGACATGGGAAAGGTAGAATAAAGCAGTAAAGGGAAGATAGGGAATCAGGGAAGTTAGAATATTAATTGGTCTAGATAGGCTTATTGCCTTTTCTGGCTGACGAGCAAATGTAAAGTGTAATGTAATGGTGTCTTCATATACTTGTACATATTTAACTCTTAATGAACATCATTATTTGCTTTGAGATCCTCTACTTGAGAGAGATATTTACACTATTTGGCATGATATATAGGTGAATGCGTGGTTGTCCAGAAGGGTTTTATGTCCACAATATAGACTTGTTACAACTTGCATTGAATTCAAATACAAACTACTAATGAGCTATATCTGCAAATACCAAATATGTCTGCTATAATTTTTTAATACTACCTTCCTGAGCATCCTTAATTACCATGCTCCCATAAGACTTTCCAGAATCAAAGCACAACCCTCCCCATGGCTACAGAAAACCACTAAGTCAGAAATGAAAAACAGGGATAAAGCCTGGGAGCACTGGCACAAAACCAAAACCCCCTCAACTAGACAGAAATTCCTAGAACTACGCAATAGAGTAAAAAAGCTAATAAAACAGGACAAATTCCAATACTACCAGTCTGCCCTAGACTCCTCCGAACACAGCTCCAAACAATTCTGGTCCTCCATAAACTCCATCCTCCACCCAGGTAAAGTCAGTACCCCTCCTCCTAACATCCCTCACTCCTCAGAAAATATTGCTACCTCATTCAACACACACTTCACACAAACCATACTATCACTAGCTAAACAACACCCCCCCTCCCCTCTAACCCACACCTTCAACTAGTAATCTCCACACTGCCTTCTCTTTTTCTCCTGTACCTACCTCCAACATAAAAAAAATCTTAACTAAACTTAAACCCACCAAATTAGCAGCAGACAACCTCCCAAGTGAATACCTACAAATCGCAGCTGATGCTCTGGCCTACCCAGTATCCATCTTGATTAACCGATCTCTGTCAGAAAGTTATGATCCCACACTGTGGAAAGTATCACATATAATTCCCCTCCACAAAGGCGGACCCTCCACAGACCTAAGTAATTACCGCCCCATAGCTATTCTCTCTCCACTCTACAAAATACTAGACAGATGCACACAGTCTCAGGTCTCAGACTACCTCCTTACTAACAACCTCCTTTCCAATACTCAGCATGGTTTCTGACCAAACCATAGCACCACCACTGCCTTACTCTCCTTTACTAACACTATCCTTCAGCATAAAAACAATGGCTATCTCTCCTCTGCTACTTTCCTAGACCTATCTAAATCATTTGACATGGTCCCACACAAACAACTTATCTCTGTCCTCAATAACCTGTCCTTCTCACAATCAGTCACCAACTGGTTTCAGAGTTACCTGTCTGACCGCCAACAATCCGTTGTATGGCAGAATGACATATCTCCCCAACTACCTGTCTCCATAGGTGTTCCCCAAGGATCCATCCTTGGACCCCTACTCTTCTCTGTTTTCACAAATAATCTAGCCTCTGCCACCACACATGGCACACTCATACAATACGCAGATGACTCGACCATCATCTGCTCAGCCCAGTCCCTACCCAAACTGCAAAAAGTCACACAGGAAGCCTTTTCCTCTGTTGAAACTTGGTTATCCGATGCCCGATTAATACTCAACCCAAACAAAACTAAACTACTCATCTTCCAACCCACCAAACATACTCAAAACAACTCTCACTTTAACATCACAGCAAAAGACAATACCACTATATACCCAACTGAACACGCTAAATTGCTAGGAGTGGAAATAGACAATAAACTAAAATTTGACATTCACATATCCATAACCATAAAAAAAGTCCACAAAAAAACTAGGAGCATTATACAGAAATAAGCATCTTCTCACCAAAGCAGCAAATATTTCAATAGCATATTCCCACCTTATCTCCACCCTACTTTATGCCTCTCCAATATATACCAACATAAGGCAATGCAATCTAAACAAGCTAGAGACCTGCTACAACAAAATTGGCAAATTCGCCACAGGGGCATCCTACCGTAGTCACCACTGTCTCTCACTTGCTGAACTGGGCTGGCTTGAACTCCCTCACCCCCTTCAATGGTATCAACTCTCTCGCCCACAAACTAGTAAACCATCCACTAAATGTCCCATCCCTCCAGAATCTATTCCAACCCTATCGCACCATCAGACCACTAAGATCCAGCAACAAAAATCACTTGCAGATCACTAAAGCCAATAACTCTGCTGGTGAAGCACTATTCTATTGCACCATAGCCAAATTATGGAACTCCCTCCTACCCACAATTATCTCCGCACCATCATGCACCCACTTCAAAACTTTACTAAAAGTGCACCTAAAAACATGCTGGCTATGCCCTTGCAACTCCCACTATAATATCACCCTCCCCATCCAACCACTACCTTTCTTTCCACTCCACTAACTACCTTGATTATAGCAAGCTCAGATGTTCATAAGCCTAGTATTTATACAGCAGGAACTTCTTATTTTAACATTTGTTAATGTCTGTTATGTACTTCATAAATAAAGATTCTAGTTGTCTACTGATGTACTATGTTCTTCATCTGTAAATATGTTGTAAGTAATTGCTATGTAAATTGTTAATCGCTATGTAATCCAATGTAACTACTGTCTGTTTATTTTAACTGTGGAGCTTTTCTCCCCGGGCCTCCGCTGAAAATGGACCTACGTCCAGTCGGACACTCCCAGTCAACAAATATAAATAAATAAATAATATAAGAGTAGCAGCAAATGACAATTTACCTTAAAGTATCTCATTCCTGTGACCTAATTAATACCTAAATATGGCTTTATATCTCTTTTCCCCTTACCTCTCATATACACAGTCCCCCAACTTATTTGCTGCAGTCGCTCTACTCCCATCTTTTTTGTAAATCCATTCTTTCTTCTCCATTTTACTTTTATTCCCTGTAATAAACGTATACTGCCGTTTACAATTTACATGGTTTTATACCACAACTAAAGCTTTTGACTGTATACCAGGTTACCTGGGTTCAACTGGCAGCTCAGACATTAAGAAAGCCAGCATGGTGGGAGGAGGAGGGGGAGATAGGAATGATGAAGTTGTGCTATTTGGCTGTCTCTCTGTCTGTCTCTGGCACAGGGGTTAGGTATGACATGCTAGGGCCATACCAATGTTGGATTCTAGTGGAGACTTCAGACTGTGATAGAGCAGCATACATAGGCTGACGTGAGTAGGGACTTTAAAGAATGTGCCTCCATGTTGGTGGGACAGCAGTTCACAATGTCTTACTGAATGCCAGCACATACAACGGTGTCAACAATCCGTCAGAAAAATTAGGGCCTATTCCTTGACAAATAAATTGTCCAGCTGGTCACAGAATGACATTCTCCCAATCCACTTCTCTCCTTGGTTGTGGAGCACTGATGACCTGCAGAGCAGAAAGGACACCCTTCTTTGACTAATGAAGTTCATTGAGTAAGGGGACATTTCTGGAGAGTAGTCCAGTATATGGTGGCCTACAGGAAGTTCAAGGTTTATTGTCAATGTGAAAAGGTCTGAAGTCAACAGTGGGTGACATCACCAGTAAATTCAAATGGTTGCCCATAGCTATCTGAAAAAAAAAAACAAGCTTTATATTATAGACACAGTTACTGCTCAAAAAATTGCACTAGTAGTGACTATATATTCTGTGTTCTGTATTCATTATTTCTACTTTGTCATATGTTGCTAGATTTCCTGCATTATTTTTGTAACATCTATACTTCAAGATCTATTGCTCTCTGTTGTTTGCTCATTACTGGAAATAGGAGGCCCATAAAATTGTGACTTGGGTAGAAATGCAATAAAATGTTGACAGATGATTTGACACCTGTATAGCATTTTGGCATATTAGCTTTGCCTGCTGCTACCACTGACATGGAGGGACTGCACTACACCCCTGCCACTTTTCTATACTAACTCTGAGGTCACTGTACTTTGGAGAAAGAGGAATACTTTGAGGTAGTCTGTCCATAGACAGATTCATATATACATACACACACACACACACACACACACACACATATATATATATATATATATATATATATATATATATATATATATATATATATATATATGGGTCTACTTCGACCCATCAAAAGCACACTTTTACGAAACTAAAATAAGCTATCTGAGTTCCGCGAAAGTGCATTGCAATGAAAACTCACTTTCGCGATTCTGAGCACATCGAGTAGTTGTCACAGATTGTGGTACAGTGAGGATAAGTGAATATTCCATTTTCCCCACTGTAGTGTGATCTTGGAGTTAGTATATATAAGTAGCAGGTGTTGTGGGGATGCAGGGGGGCTTGCCCCCTGCATAAATGCTTTGTGTTGTTTTTTTTCTATGTGTGTCTTTTATGTTGTGTTCGGTGTACTGAGTTTTGAGAAAGTGTGTTTTTGTTGAAATGTTCTTTCACGGAACTCAGCTCTTTTATTTAAGTTTCATAGAAGTGTGCTTTCTTTGGGTCAAAGTAGACCCATACATATATATATATATATATATATATATATATATATATACACAAGCTCAGGTGTGTGTGTGTGTGTGTGTGTGTGTGTGTGTGTGTGTGTGTGTGTGTGTGTGTGTGTGGCATTGCCCCCCCCCCCCCCCATGTCTTCCCTCACATAGGATCATTACAGGTTTCTTTGATTTATCAGGAGATGAAGAAATATTTGTTAATAGATTGACATTAATCTATTGGAAGTTTATTAATAGTGCTGTCAAGACATGTTAAAATCAGAGCTGGTGAAATTGCATTGCTTACCAAGAGGATACATAGATAACTTACTGAATAACATGCTTAACTTATGGTTAATGAACGAAGATGAATGGGTAACATGTATCCCTATGTATGAAGAGAAGTTATTCCTCATTTTAAAAATGTAGATAATGGATTCTGTGATGGAGGGGTCGAAATACTACAAATAGGAGACACTGAAAATTTTGCCATCTCATACCATATGACTTTGAAGGAAACTGAGTGGTTTCTGTCTGTCTACACTTTTCTTTAATTGTTGCAGTCCTGGGGGAGATAAACACTATTGGTTAGTGCTTTAGCTGTTTTTCTTTGGCTATTTCATTTTCCAAGTTTATTTTGTATTGCATGAGAGATTGAGCCTTTGCTGTCTTATTCTAAGACTCCTGGCTCCTGGAAACTGCTCTCCTATGCAAAAACAGTTGGCAGTTTGACTCCATTTTGCATTTAGTAAAGAGGAAAGTACATTTATTCTACTGCATTTAAAGTTGCATTGCTATTAAAATCACTTTTGAGTATTTTCTGCCATTCTTCTCTGTATTTTTACTGCATTTTCCTGCATTTAAAATGACAGCTATTACTTGAAGCTGTTTTACAGTTTGCAATACATTTCAAGTGCTTTATGTGGTGTCAAATTAATTTATCAGTGTTACTGCATTTATTTGCTGTGTTTCCAGTCAGTGTTCAACATTACAGCAAACAGGCACTTTGGACAGGTTTGTGAATCATTTAGAGCTTGTAGTGGTTATCCTAGTGGGAGGAAGGGAATTGCTGCATTTTTAGGGAAGTGAATCACAATTGGTTGGAGCTTTACCTGTTTTTCATTGTTTTTTTTTCAATTTCTTTATTTTATTTTGCCAAAGAGCTGTGCTTACAGCTGCAGGGTGGAAATGTACACTCCATAGATGCAAGCACTTTCAGCAGTAACTTCCTTATATAACCAACTCAACTAAATCCTGTCAGAAAATAGACTCTTGCGATGTATATGTGCATCAAGGTGAGTATAGCTGTATAACACACAGAGCAAAGCACCTAGCACCCCAGAAACAGCTTGAAGTATGCTTAGTTGTGTTCCACTGTGCAGTTCAGCCCACAAACATTGCAGCTAAGCTTTCCACTACTGTTCATAGGTTGTTAATAGGTATGCAGTCCTAGAAGCCATTAAGGAGACTAGCCCAAATTCCTAATTCACAGAAAACACTGTCTGGTTAAGTGACTTGCTCAAGGTCATACAGTAGGAAACTGACAGTGGAAAGATTCAAACCCGTACCCTTGGCACAGGAAGCAACTCATTATCTAGTTAGAAAGGTAGTCCTCTGTCCTAAAAGCCAGGAAGCCATGCTTATCACAGTCACATTTAAACCTAAGTTACGTATTTTCATTACTTATTACCCTAAATAGACATTTATACATAGCTACATTACCAACCCCTTATAATTTCTTCAAGAGACCACAAATTTCTATTTTATTAAAGTTCTGCACCTCTCTGCAAATCAAATGGAAGGTCATCCTACATGTTTTCCCTCTGTTGTCAGCCTCATGTCAGCCTCATAGTATTAAGTGCCTTAAAACAGTGTAGCATCTGTCTTCTGTTTGCAGGTAATGAACTCTTAGTAATCACAAATAACTCTGTAAGAGGTGCAAATATTTATGAGACAGAGCCTTCACTCTTACAAAAAATATATATTGTGAGCATCACATTAACACACCATATGTTATGTACACAACCCTGACAGATAATACAGTGTCATATGCCGATGCACAGAAATCCTTACCTAAGCCTCCTAGATCCATAAGGATTAAGTTTCAGTAAAAATCAAACATCGCAGAACATAAAAGATTCACTGTAAGACGAATGGCCTCATTTCTACTACACCAAACCACTCAGGAAACAAAAATGTTTTAGTTATTGGTGATTCCATAGTGAGACACACAGATTCCTCACTCACTAGGCTGGTCAAAGACAGGGTGACGATGAAACGATTGTCTTCATGGCAAGGATCTCAGACATCTCAGAGGTCCTTAGGACCCTTGAACCAGATAAATACAACTACAGTATAACAGATGTGCATGTAGGGGTGAATCGCAAGGGGAATGAGACTCAAGAGAGATGAGAGAGACATGACTGAGCTCTTTATATGAGTCACATATATGGACAAGGTATCGATGATGAGACAAATCCTTCCTTCTCCATGTATGATGCTTAGGTACCATTTAAAGATCATTGCTTTCAACAGCTGGCTAAATAATTGGTGTCATTCTAGGGTGATCCAGTCGGTGTCAGCACGGAAGGAGATACTTGACAATCTTTCTTGCTTTGTTAGGGATGGTCTGCACCTTCTGTTCATCACTTCTGCATACTGGCTAAAGTCCTTGCCCTCATAATATCATTTTTATTAAAAGTTCAGTTAATGAACATTCAAATATAGCAGACTTATCAATATCAAAAACAAGATCAAATGAAGGTGACTCTGCTCAGTTCCAGAAATCTAAAAAAAAGCTACTAACCTTTAGGAACTCCTGAATTTGGAAGTCCCACACACACACACACACACACACACACACACACACACACACACACACACACACACACACACACACACATATACTTTTGCAAATCTCAGTACACCGAGTAGTTGTCATAGATCATGGTACTGTGGGATAAGGGAATATTGCCTATTCCCCACCATAGTGCGATCCTGAAGTTACTATACATAAGTAGTGGGGGATGTGGGGGGTGCAGGAGGGCTTGCCCCCCATGTAAATCCTATGTGTTGTTTTTTCTGTGCGTGTCTTTTGTGTTTGTGTTCAGTGTACTGAGTTTTGCGAAAGTGCATTTTCGTTGAAACTCCCTTTTGTGGAACTCAGCTCACTTATTTAAGTTTCGTAGAAGTGTGCTTTCGGTGGGTCGAAATAGACCCATATACATATATATATATATATATATATATATACATATATATATATATATATATATACACACACACACACACACACACACACACACGCTGTATATATATATATATATATATATATATATATATATATATATATATATATATATATATATATATATATATATATATATATATATATACATATATATGTATATAAAATCCCTGAAACATAGTTTAATTTCCCATATGGTACCTACCATAAATTCAGACTCAGTAACAACTGTGGTGACATGTCCGTATTTGTCAGAGAACATGTCACCTCAGAACAGACTCACAGATACTGACAAATGGAACAGCTTGAACTCCAAATCTCATGAAATAAAATAAATTGTCTGTTACAGGACACCTTTTAGGACACAGGAAGATCATGTCAAGTTCCTAAATGTCATGGATGAACTTTCCATAAATAAGACATCCACCATTCTGGGAGACTTTAACTAGCTATCAATTAACTGACATATCTACATCTCCAACATAGGATATGCACAGAAGTTTTAGAGCTAATAAGCAAAACCTCAGTAGTTCAGATTGGTACTAGCTCAAGTAGAAGACAAAATAATATTGGCTTGGTATTTAAAAATAGAATGTCATTATGCACAACTACACTGATAACACCCTCTCCTGATTGAAAAGGAAACTTCAACAAAGGTGTCTTTATTCCTTCCACAGGGAGGGTATCATAGAGAGAGTCTTCAAGATCTACTAGCTAAACTGATTTATTCTGGACTAATCCATTACTCTATTTGGTAAGATGAGCAGATAGTAAAACACAGAACCCACATGCTTCAGATGACAGGGACAGCCTCAGAGAACAAGATAGTGACCAGTAGTGTCCCACAGGGCTCAGTGCTGAGACCACTTTTATTCAGTATTTGCTTCTCTGACCTACAAACTAGGAGTCATTGTCAAATCTCCTTCTGCCACAAAAGCCCTTCAGCAGAAACTTGGACTATTAAATGCCTACTGTATTGAAAATAGGTTTAAATTAAATGCTAAAACATTTGGCAGTCAAACCATTCCCCCAGCATACAGCAAGCAGTATCACAGTATCATAGGATCATAGAAAGTTACTAGTCTATTGGCCCTGAGCCCCTTATAAGCCTAGCCATGAATTTAGCCCATGAGGAATGTATTTTCTATTCCCCATCCAGTTATCCAGGTTGCACTTAAAAAGGGATAATGAGGTACTCTGCTTGACATGGAGAGATAGAGTCTATTCCACAGAAGGGGTAGTTTCTGGGACACAAATCTGTTCCACCAAGTCTTATTGATGTCACAGACCAAGCTGAGGTCATGTGTGCGGGTTACTCAAGTGGAACTTGAATTGCGATATGCAGCAGTCCCATCAAAGCTGGGTCAGAGATTGCTTTGTATGCCAGACAGAGGTCACCTCTGAGGAGACTGTATGAGACTGAGTAGAGGGACAGGGCTTTTAGCCTATCTATGTAGGGTAGATGTTTGAGGCCCTGGATTCTCCTGGTGTGGAATCTCTGTGGTCTCTCCAGTTGCTGCATGTGCTTTGTGAGGTACATGACAAAAGGGACATTGTACTTGATAATGGGTCTTATAAGGGAAGAATACAGGGATGTTATGACCTCCTTGTCCCTTGATGAAATACCCTTCCTAATGAGGTGGGCCAGATAGAAACCTTTCTGTACAATGGAGACAATATGGTGGTCAAAAGTCAGGTTGCTATCAACCTGGGTGCCCAAGTCCCTCACGACTGATTGGTCGCTTAGGACTTTATTATTAATGTGATAATTTGTGGAGGTCACTCTCCCCAAAGGGGATGATGATGCATTTTTGGCACAAAGTTTGAGGCCATATTTCTGGCACCAGTCATTTGTTTGAGTGAGACCCTCTAGGGGGAAGTCCACATCACTAGGGAAATTGATTACAGCACCCAGCTTGCAGTCATCCTCAAACTTGGTCAGTCATAGCCCGCTGGATTTGGCCTGCACCTCAGAAAAGTATATCCCAAACAACAGAGGCCCCAAGACCAATCCCTGGGGTACACTGCTCATTATGGGTCTATTGCTTGAGGCACCTTCCGCTATTTTGACTAGTTGAGATCTATCAGTGATCTAATTTTCTATCCATCCGGTAACACGGAGAGAGTTTAGGTGAGAGTTTATCTATTTTACCCGAGTGGGGAATAGTACTGAAAGTTTTAGCCAGGTCAGGGTAGTTGTTATGCACTGTCTTCCCCTCTTCCATGGCTTTGATGACTGTCTCAAATAAGTTGACCAAATTTAACATGCATAACCACCCCTTGAAGAAACGAAACTGTGCTGGATCAAGTGGTTGGAGGCTGCCATGTCCTTGTTAATGAGGTCCATGATAAGCCATTCCATGGTCTTGTAGATCAGGCTAGTTAGGCTGATGGGTCTATAATTTCCTGGATCAGTGGATGCTCCACCTTTGTGCAGAGGGATGACAGTGGTTGTCCTCCACTTGGCTGGGATGAAGCCGGTATTCAGGCTTTGGTTGAATAGGATGCCTAATGGTGCTGCAAGTTCCTGCTTGAGTTCATGTAGGATGCAGCCTGGGATGTAATTGGGTCCCATGAAGGCTGTATTTTTTGCCTTTGAGAGGGCTGTGATGACTTGCTTCCTAGAGATAAGGGGAGGGGGCAGGTGCTGGGGATGTCCTGATTTACTGATGGCGGGGACAGAGAGGTGAAGTTTTTGCTGAATCTGTCTGCCAGTAGATTGGCTATATCTACGGTATTTGTGTATGTGATATACTTGGCCACCAGTTCTGAGCAGATCTGAGTACTTCCTTTGAGATTACAGACGTATGTGAAGAACGCCTTATGATCGTCTTTAGTAGTGGGGAAAACAAATATTGTGCTCTACTGATGCTCTTTGTATATATTGTATATATTGTAAATATGTTCTTACTATGAAAATGCCTTGCACATATATTGTGCCTATGTTACTCCATGAAAGTGCTATGCTCACAAATTTGTACTCCATCTTTGTATTTTTAACTTGTTAACCCTTATACAGCATGTTTCCTAATGTCGTTACCATGTAAACTCTAAACTATAACTGTTACCATGTATAACTCTTTATTCTGTTACTGTATGAAGCTTTTCTCCCCAGGACTCTGCTGAAAACAGACACTAGCGGTCCAGCCGGACTACCCTGGTAAACAAATGTTAAATAAATAATAATAAATAAATAGATGCGGCCTGTTTGGACTCAAAGTTTGCTTTGGTGGATTTCACCAGTGTTCTTATTTGCTTGTTCAGCTAAGGAGAGATTGCTTCCAGTTAGGCACCTGCTCCTTCTTGGTCCTGGACAGCAATTTTTCCTTTTATTATAGAGTTTATTTATTGCAGATGTCCACCAGACAAGTTTACTCTTCCTTGAGGAGGATGATCTTGTCCTGTCAGGTATTCCTGATCCCATGCAGCTATATAAATGCTCATATAGTACTTCCGTGTAGGTTTAGACATTTGTGCTAATTCTTATGGAGGGGGAGGGGGCTGCAAAGCTGCTTATACCTTCCCTCAGGAGGTTGTAATCAGCTTTGGAGATTTTTTTTTTGTTTAACCCTAGCTTGGGAGGGGTCAGGGGAGATGGTGACTTCAAATGCTTTGTGGTTAGATCTTACTAAGGAAGATGACACTGTAGAGATGTTGCAGTGGTTACTCATGTTGGTTAATACCAAGTCCAAGATATTATCACCTCTTGTGGGGGTGTTGACCAGCTGGTTCAAGGCATTTGCATTGATGAAATCAAGGAATTTCTGGCCATTTGTGTTTTAGCATGAATAGTTCTTCCAGTCTATGGTTGGATAGTTAAAGTTGCCCAGGATCAGGGTAAAGGGTTGAATCTTGATAGATTTGAAGAGATCCAGATAGGTGGAGTGGTGAGGGCCTGTAGCTAGCTATGATTTGAATAGGGGTCTTGTCAATGGTTAACTGCACCTGGAGTGTCTCCTGTGTGTCATACTGTTTGACCAGCCTGGAGATGTGTATGTCTTATATATATATATATATTAAAACTCCACCTCCTTTTGCTTTGCTGCCCATGGTTTGGGGTCTGAATGTATGATAGGTTGAGTAACCTGGTATGGTTGGGGTGCTCTCCAGCTTTGAACCAGTTTTCTGTAACTGCACATATGTCAGCATCTTACAGGGTTAAATATGCTTGCAATGAATGCAGTTTCATGTTTAGACCCCTAGCATTTAGCAGCATAACCTTTAATTTGCGTTTTGATGGCATTTTCGTGTTGGTGGTTTTGACCTCTTGGCATTGCCTATAAAAGGCACTATGGGGTTGGCAAGAGCCTTTGCCAGAAGCTTGAAGCCCAAGGGAGACAAATGCAGCCCATCTCTAGCAAAGCTTCCTGGTCTGCTGATCATGTTTTCCCCGGCTGTCAGATACTGGATCCCCTTGGAATGACACCAGAAACTAAGCCAATTGTTAAAGTCAATCATTTTCTGTTTATATTGAGCATCATTCTGGGTGACGGTAAAATGCTGCTTGAGGCTAGGGACATGCCTGCCTGGGACACATATTCAGAAAACTCAATTATGTCTCTCTTCATATAGACCAGGGAGGTATGTCTCAAGTCATTCACACCAACATGGACTATAACAGAGTCATAAGAGTATCTGTTGTTGAGAAACCTGAATGCATGTATGATATGGCGGATTCTACTACCTGGCAAACAGCGAACCATGACTTTCTCCTTATCCAGCCAGATGAGGGACACATCTGTGTGTCTCACAATGCAGTCTCCTATGATTAATATGTTGGGTTTATGGTTAGGCCTTAGTAGCTGTGAGTCACAGGTGTGTGGACTATGTGTGGTGTGTAGTGTGGTGGGCTGTGGAGTTTGTTTGTGTTTTTGCCTCAGAAGTCTCTTTTGTTTGGGTATGTTTTTGTTGAGGACCTCTGCATATGTAGGTGTGTGTTGTGTAGGTCTGAATGGTGTTTGAGGTGTGGTGTTTGTCTTGACAGCCTTCTCAATGCCAGATATACTGACTTGTGAGGGAGAGAGCATAGACTCCAGGTTCTTAATGTAATCGCATCTCTCACAAATTGTGTTCCTAGGTGGTAGTAGTAGAAGGTTGTCAGTATACATGTGGCAGTTGCTACACTGTCTCAGGATGCCCATATCAACCAGACTGGGATGAGAAAGCATAGGAAATTGTCAATCCATATTTATCAGAATCTGAGGGAAAGAGGCCAGAGAGAGTTAAGAGGGTAAAGGGTGGAAGGCCTAAAATGAGTAGGTGATCACAAAAGTGCTACTAAGGGAAAATGCATAGCTGGAATACCTCACAATGGGTTAAAAACAGTGCAGCTGCAGTGAGCGACGTGCAAACAAGCCCAAATCAGATCAAATGCAGGGTTTAAAAAACGGCAAAATGACATTTCTCAGCATTTCCCTCCCCTCAGGAATAGATATCCACTGCAGTTAAAGCAGTGTAGTACTTTATCTTCATTCAGAGACTATCAGGATAATTGAATGGATATTCATAAGTTAACCCTTTGCTTGACCAGTCTAGCCATCTTTGAGAGGGGAGGTACGATCTTGGGTGGGGAGTGGCATAACGGTTTAAACATCCTTTAGACTTACACTCATAAATGCTGTTTAATCTTGAAGGTTTTGGAATTTCTGTATACTTTCTTTTATAATGCAGAAACTACTGTTTATATATATTGCAAATAATGGTACATATTTTAAACAATTTCCTCCATTTCTGCATACACTATACTGGATTGTGAAAACTTAAAATGACTCACTCAGTTTTCATCTTCTTCTCCACAATATGCTTTATGTATGTGATGCTTTGCCTGTTCTGCCTTGCATGCTTCATTTCTTCTGTATTATTAAACTAACCCATTCTTAAAACTCAAGGTACAGCTTTTGTAATCTACTTCATTGCATAGGATCTTGTATTTGTCTGTCATTTGTGGTACTGTTTTATCTATCAATTGCAATAGTTCTCTGAAGATACAGTTACTAATTCTGTCTGTCAGTTGCATTGCTTCTCTGAAGCTACAGTCATGGCTGAAAAGGGAATTCAGACAAACCCACCTACCCAGTTATCAAACTACAGTAAATAAATAAATAAATAAAATGTAGTTGGAGACCTAGGCACCTAGGTTAATAATTCCCTTCCTTGATCACCATGTAGCAATGGCTGACAAGAAATCCTTCTATTTGGCACAGATGAATATTATCCAGATCTAAAGATGATAGTGCCCCCTTGTACAGCACTTATTAAACTACTTATAGAATATAATGCCCCTTTTGGGATGCACCTCACCAGACAAACCAAACAGTCCCAGTAATTCCAGAAAAAGCAAACTAAATCAGCTTCAATAAATCAATAAAAACAAGGTGGAAAGATAGATTCATTACCTATCATCTCCCTCACCTCTGGAGTGGTCAAGAACAGCTCAGTTGAGAGCAGTTGGTGTGTGGGCTTTCCAAACCCAGTGGAGATGATCTTGCTTACCTGGGACCAACAAGTGAAACTATCAAAGGAAAAGCCAATTTTGTTGGTAGATCATGTCAAATTCTTGATCAGTGTGCAGTGTAATTCTTGTAAAGTGACACTTTTCCAAAATAATACTGTCTGAAAGATAAAAATAAAAATGCGGGACAATCTAATTGCTCCTTAATCCATCCACCCATCCACAACCCCTGTTCCACATTTTTGTACATGGGGTTGGGGTGTCACTTTAACAGTGACATTCATCTAGAGACAAGATTTATATCACCGGATGGCTGGCCCTGCTGCGGTCCAATTGCATCTTAATGCTGTCTGGTTTATTGGGTTCTTTGTTAGTGCTTTTGTCCAGTAGACTTCAACAGATAGTTCTGCTGTGAGGGAAAGGTTAGTTTGCTTTCTATTTGTTGTATTTTATATTACTTTATTGCCTTTTTCTATTTTAAATACTGTGATTTGTTTCCTTTGCCTTGTGTTTTACTTGTATTCTGCTTTTAACTGCACATTAAAACTTGAAAAGAGACCACAGCTCTGTCTCTTGTGAGTCAGGCAGAATTTTTTTCTCCACCCTCCCACCTGGTTACTGTCGTGTTCTTAAATACCACTGTCTTTCTAGTTGACTGGCCCTTATGTTAATTTGACCATATATCTCATTTCCTCTCTGCTTTTACTGGCTTGTGTGAATAAGCACAAAATTTTCATTTTGTGAAATCACTCCCCTTCAACTATTTAAATTTATTGGCCAACTTACTGTATTCCATAGTACCAGAATACAAAAGTGACCACCCCCTTTCAATCTATCTTGCTGTTTTAAAAATAGTGACTCTCCACTAAAACTTAACTTTTTAGACAGGTAAAACTTAAGTTACCTACTTTCACATCTAACTCCTCTAGTGCACACTGCAGTGTTTAGGATAAACCATTTTTTTTTCATCTTACCTTTAAGCATCCCTGTGACTAGCACTTGCTCTACAACCTGCTGGAAAGCACTATGGAGCCTTAAACTGATACAAGCACTCAACTCTACTTGTTAATAAGGAGAAATCATTCGTATGCACTAAACAGCCTATAATTGCAAAGTATCTTGCTAAGGTAAGGGAAAACAGCTCTTGTACTTTACAAAAAAAAAAAAAAGCACCACCAGGCATGTCCAAGGGTCAGCTTCCGGTGATTTCTCCTGTCCACCTGGTGAATCTGGGCATACTGGGGTAATGCAACAATTGCCTCATGTACACAGAATACCCTCTCCTCCTACCACCCAACACTACAACCTGCGAGAGATGCACTTACATAGCCAAACTGGAAGCAAAGCTCTCTCCACCCAAGTTTGTGCTAGACAGTCAAGAGGAGAAGGTTAACACCTGTATTACACCTCAAGCAACACATAGCCCTTCTAAACCCACACCACCAACACTCTCACATAGCAACACTAAACCCTCATATGTGGAAGCCCTTAACAGTAAATGGCCCAAGCAAAAAGGACCTCCGAAGCTGAAATGTAAACAAACACCGATCACAACCAAAGTGTTTCATAGCTCACAACACCATTGTGCCACCCAACAACAGCCCCTAAGGTAAGACAACACACCCAACACTTTAGTCATAGGTGACTCTATAGTCAGGCACACTGATGTCCCACTCACCAGGATGAACAAGGAGAAAATTACAGTCATCTGCCTGTCGGGTGCCAGGATCTGCCACATAACACATGCACTCAAGTCACTCCACAACAAGTACAAATATGACTCTGTCAGTGTCCATGTTGGAGTGAATAACTTGAGACGTACCTCCCTGGACTACATGAAAAGAGACATGGAAGAGCTCTCAGATCATGTGGCCCAGGCAGGTATGACCCTAGCCATGAGTAGCATCCTGCCTTCACCCACAATGATGCCACAGTATAAGGACAAAATGATTGACTTCAACAACTGGCTAAGCTTCTGGTGTCATTCAAAGGGGTCCAGTATCTGTCTGCCTGGGATGACATGATCGACAAACCACAATGCTTTGTCACCCCTGGGACTCAGGTTACTGGCTAAGGCTCTTGCCACCTGTATAGTGCCTTTTTAAGGTAAAGTTCAAAGGACAAAACCACCACTGTAACGGGTACAAGCATGCAAAATCTGAAGGTAATGCTACTCAATGCTAGAAGTCTAAACCTCAAAATGCACTATCGAGGCACTCCTAAAAATGGTTATCTGTGCAGTAATTGAGACCTGGTTCAAGGCTCCATAGAGCACCCCTGCAATACTAGACTATAACTCTTACCACACTTTTTCAGCCACCAAACCAGGACCAAAACACTAAAGGTAGAGGAGTGTCTATATTCACCAAGGATATTCCCATCACCAGGCTAGTTGCCCAACACAATGCATCTGAAATTCCCCAGGTGCAATTAACACTAGGTAAGACTGCAATCCAAATTGTAGCTTGCTACAGATCCCCCACCATGCCCCAAGATTCTCACTACACCTTTCTAAACATACTGGAAAATATTAAGATACAACCAAACACCCTAATACTGGGTGATTTCAACTACCCTGCCATTAACTGGGAAAACTACTCATGTACCAACATCTTTGCTAAATGGTTCTTGGAATTCATAAATTCTAATGCACTGGATCAACTAATCCATAGTCCCACCAGGGGCTCCAATATCCTAGACCTGGTCATCACTAACATGGGAAAACGATGCTCCACACCTATGGTCACCCCCCTCGTTGGTCAGGTCTGGCCATAAGCTAATCACCCTTGACATCCACATCCCTCCCCCACCCCCCAGTAAGGAAACCTCTGTAAAAAGCTTCTCCAAAGCCAACTTCATACTAATCAAGTCAGACATGGCAAACTTCATGACACCCATGCAGATGGGAACTGAAAGTTCAACTGCTGAATCCTACACTAAGGCACTCATGCATGGATTGTGCCATCCCAAATAGAACCAAGGTGCTCTCCTCCAAAAAAAGGAAGCCAATTTGGTGGGTCCCCTACCATAAACAAACTTTACAACAAAAGGAAGAAACTGTTGCAGAAAATCCCAGGATGCAAAAAACTCCCTTACCAGCCACAGGAAGAAGCTGAGCTCCCTCATAAAATCCTCCAAAGCTAGTTACGAAAATAAAATTGCCAAAGATTCCAAAGACAATCACAAGGCATTCTATAGCTATGTCAAGAATCTAAATGGCAATGCTCAGATCTGCTCTGAGCTATAATAGAATGACATTAAATATACGGATCCCAAGGATATTGCCAATATCCTGGTAGATCGATTCAGTGCCAACTTCACCTCCCTCTCACCCCCTAAAGGGCCCATCTCAATACGGAAAGATTGTCAAATTTCAGTAATAATGGCTACACAGGTAGAAACTGCACTCTCCAAAGCTAAGAATACAGCATCCATGGGACCAGATGACATCCCAGGCTGTGTACTATATGAACTACAAAATGAACTGCCATTTCACCTAAGTGTCATGTTTAATCATAGCCTCACCTCAGGCTTTGTGCCCACTGAGTGGTGCACAGCTACAGTTATCCCACTCCACAAGGGGGAATCCACCTTGGATCCTGGGAACTACTGCCCCATCAGTCTGATGAGCCTGATCTGCAAGGCCATGGAACGTATTATCATGGAACTTATAAACAAAGACAATGACAACCTTCAGACACTGGACCCCATCCAGTTTGGGTTTGTGAAGGGCTGATCTTGTGTCCTGAACCTGATTGACTTCTTTGAATCAGTCTCCAGAGCTGTTGACAAGGGTAAGGCAATCCACACAGCCTATCTGGACCTCGCCAAGGCCTTTAACGCCATCCCCCACTCTGGAATCCTAGATAAACTTATTAAGCTGGGCATTAATCCCCTAGGTGGCAGTACACTAAACACTGAAAGTGTGACAAGAAACTTAGGGAGACAGGTGGACAGTGGTCTCACCTTCAATAACCACATCGCCACAACAATCAAGAAATCCTTCTATGTGGCCCACTTCATCACTAAGGGCTTTTCATCCAGAAAAAAAGGAGGTCATTGTCTTACTGTACTCATCCCTCATTAGACCCATTATAGAATACAATGCCCAGTTTGGCATGTACCTCTCAAGACATCTGCAACAACTGGAAAGACTGCAGAAATACCTCACTAAAAGAATCGCAGGCCTAAAGCAGATGCCCTATGCTGACCGTCTAAAAAAACTCCAGCTATACTCTGTCGCATATTGTCTACTCAGAGGTGATCTCTGCTTAACATACAAAGCCATGTCAAACCCAGAGCTGTTGGACATGCTACACTTAAAAAAATCCCAGTCCCTCTGAGCCACACACTCCAGGGATTTAAACCTTGTCATCACAATGAACAAAACATGCTGGAGGGATAGGTCCCTGACCGAGAGACTCCACAGAATCTGGAATAGACTGCCCATACATGTCAAGCAGAGTGCCTCTTTGGCCCTCTTCAAAAGGAACCTTGATGATTGGATGGGAGATAGGAAATTCACCCCAGTGATCACATTAGTTGCCCTGCTAGGCAGTGGTCCAGGGAAGTAAATATTGTGGGAAGAAATAGTCAGGGAATTGTTATCGCTAGGCTTGTATAGGCCCTAGGGCCGATAGCCTAGTACCAGCCTATGAACCTATGAACCTATGATATTACATTTAGTCAGCATCTTTAAATGCTTTAGTCGGTATGTTTAAATGCTTCAGAAAAGGGATGTGGTAGAAGACAGCTTTTGCCATTGCAGGTTTGCTTGCCAAACTTTGTATAATGATTGGTCCAGACTAAATCTTATACTGAATGGAGAGAAAGGCGATTCTGCAATTTGCATAGGTGGCCTGATTGGTCCAGACTGTGTCTCAGCCTGATTAGAGGGCAAGGCTACTCCTTAGTTTGCACAGGTGTTCTGATTGGTCCAGACTGTAGTCAGCCTCATTGGAGGGAAAGGCTACTCCTCAATTTGCATAGGTGGTCTGACTGGACCAGCTGTTATTTTCTAGAACCCCCCAACTTAACACTGAAGCATTTATCATAATTAGATTCTTATTTTAACTGGTAGTTTGTTTTGATTTTCATTTATAAAAGTCAAAGGTGGCACAAAAATACTAGTTGGTGGTCATGTGGACAGTTCTTGGCTTAATTGATGTGTTTTGCTTCTGATGTGAGGCCCAGTGTTACATTCAGAGTTCAACTGGTCACAATAAATCATGACACAGAAAATAACACTTCACAAAAGAAAAATTGTAAAAACACTTACACTTTGGGACCTGAAGCTTTATCAGAAAAACAGTTAACTTAGAAAGCCTTGCTGGTATCTATAACCTTGATAAAATATGTAACAAAAATTAATTGATTAATTGAAAAGTCAGAGCTTCATACCCTCTTTTGCAGGGACTAATGGTTGCCATCATTAATTCTGTTTTGTAGCATAGGTAAGATCGATAAGGGTATTCTACTGAAGGTTCAATAAGTTCCCAGAGCAAGAAAGGATTAAGCATAGCTCTTGTTTCATAACACGTGTGATTAAAGTGTATGACTGAATTATTCAATAAAGGACTACTTAACAGAAATAAATAATATAAACAGAAAACTCACATGAAAAAAGAATTAATAAAAAAGACAAGTAGTTCACTTATTACAACTGTAGGATACTCTTGATGGAGCATCTAAATTTTACATTTATTATACGCATTAAGTTGTATTTGCCATTCTGGGAGTGCCTGTTTGCCTCCATCAAGAAGTTTGTTCATGATTTTATCAGCAGTTCTGGGATTTGCATTCAAATACTAATTTATACTGTGATCATTCAAGTATGGTTTTTCAGCAGGATTCAAGGAAGCTCCTCATACCTTTGCCTCTTTTAAAAATGAACTGAGACCTGGTTCCAATATCTTTGCAATTTGCTTCTTTTGTTGATGATTACCAAGTTCTTTTTTATGATTTTGCGTATATCTAGATGGTCAAGGGCAAAGTTTGTTTTCATTCTGTATTTCCTTAATTTGTTTTAGGATCATTATAGAAGTTCTTATATCCATGTAGTAGTCTGTTTAAAGCTTCAAAACTTGTTGGGTTTCCTTTGACTTTTATCTCCCTTTGCGTATATCTAGATGGTCAAGGGCAAAGTTTGTGTCATTCTGTATTTCTTAATTTGTTTTAGGATCATTATAGAAATTCTTATATCCATGTAGTAGTGTGTTTAAAGCTTCCAAACTTGTTGGGTTTCCTTTGACTTTTATGTCCCTAATAGAGTCCAGTAAGGAATTCATGCTTCATAACAGTTAGCAAGCAAGTAGGTGTTGCTCAAAAAGGCATGAAGTAATTTAGTGTTTTTTTTTTCAGTTTCTCCTGGTAGGGCTCTAGTGTGCCTTATTAGTGCCTCTTCAACTATCTTGATGCAATAGTTATGAGGAAGTACCATGTGCAATTCCTTAACATCTATAGTAACCAAGATTATGTTCTCTTGGACCCCTGTGCCTTTTATCTTCTGGAAGAAATCAAGGGTTCTTTATCACAAAAGACTGTGCTAGCTGCTAGGGATTTTATGGTGACTTCCAACTACATTGCCATGGGTTCTGTTATTGATCCACCACTGGCAACCATGGGTCTATATGGAGGGTCTTGTTAGATTTTATGTGGTTTTGGAATCATAAAGAATGATGGTATCTTAGGGTAATGGACTGAGAGGAATTCAAGCCCTCAAATGAGACTATGGAGAAAATATGACAGATGAAAGGACCGATAGGGAATTCCCTCAAAAGAGCAAGGATACTAACCAGACATTTTTTTACTTGAATAAAAAAACTTGAAAAGACTAAAACCCCTCCATTGGGAGGAAACATACCTGGCCACTTCCTTGAAAAGTTTTACTGTAACAAGGAGTCTCAGACTAGAAAAGAGACCTATGTGGAACAATGCTAATGAATGTTTGGCACAAGAATGCATAACTTCCAAGCATTCTACTGGATCACAAATAAGAACCCACAAATAACCATGATAGAAGCTATCCAGAATTTAGAAGAAGATGGGGAAAAGTAGGAGACTACAGAGATAGATTTGTCCATATCGATGAAATTTTGTCCTATTTTGCAAATAAGATTAATGATAAGAAATTTAAGAAAATCCAGAGGGACCTGAGTGATTACCACATCTGCCTGACCTACCATACTGAAGTTGGCATAACCAAAGAGAAGTAATACACTTGACAACTTTCCCTAAAAAGACAACTGACAAAAAAAAAAAAAAAACACACTGACTCCATGCTGGATGTTGAGAAGATATAACCGTTGTTGAGACCCTGGACTCCATACCAAAATTCACTGACCATGCACAAAGATTTTCAAAGCTGAAAAGGATCACTCAGACTGGAATAAACTCCCAAATACAGGACCACAAGGATTCCATTAAAAATAACCAGGGATAGAGAAAGAAACCTAACACGCTTCAGAAATATGAAGAACCAAGCAGCACCCCCAGGCAATACAGCCATATACCATCACATGACAGGAGCTATCAAGGTGAACAATGACATGAAAAATCTACTTGACTATCTCAGCAGAGGTTACAGACCAAGCTCCAGACTAAGGTCTAGAGCCACAGCAAGAAACCCCCCACAGAACTGGAACTAAAATTCTTAGAGAAAAGACTCTCCTTTACCCCACACAGACTAAACAACACAGTGAGTATTATTACAGATCTCAAACAAAATGTAAGAAAATTCAATTTAAATGTCTTTTTTTAATGACAAACAAAAAAGGGATACAAACATGAGGGACACTGGAATAAATCAAATCAGCCCTAAAATTGGAAGAAACCCAGAATAATGAAAGCAGACAAGTGAGGCAGTATTTTGGTAACAGACACAGAGTTTATAGTAATAAAACTGAGGGAATGTTAAGCCACCCTCAGTTTTACAGGAAAGTGGAAAATAATGCTCTCAAATCAGCTTATGACAATATTCAAAGGCTGCTAGAAACTATGCATGACTTAGAACTTATTGGAAATAATCTACCTGAATTACTCTCTGTCAGTCACCTTGGATTCAATCATTCTTTGGAATGCCAAAACCACATATAATCTTCCAGGACCTTCCATATAGTCCTGTGATTGCTAGTGATGGATTAATAGCAGAAGCAATGACAATCTAGTTGGAAGTCACTATAAAATGGGTCTATATTAGAACATCAAAGTTTCACAACTTCGAATGTTCTAATACCGACCGCTATTCAGCGAAAGCTGAAAATAGCGAAACAACAGAAAACTGATTTTTTTCCTAGGGAAAGAATTTGGTTGTCCGTTTCTGTCACTTCACTATTTTCAGCATTGTGATGGAAAGTTACGGGTCGGGTTCAGGCAAGTGTGTGATTGGGCGTGGGTTAAGTGAGTTAGGGTTAGGGCGTGGGTTAGGTATGTGTGGGATTGTGTGGACGTGAGGGTTAGGGCGGGTTTGGTGAGTTAGGGTTAGGACACGGGTCAGGTAAGTGTGCGATTGTGTGGACATGAAGGTTAGGGTGGGGTAGGTGAGTTAGGGTTAGGGTGTGGGTGAGGTGAGTGTACGATAGTGACGGACCTTAGGTTAGGGTTTGGGTTAAGGTAAGTGGATAGTTAGTGGTGTTTGTACAGTTTAGTGTAGAGTTACATGTAAGATTTTAGGAGTATGTGTGTGGATTGCTGTTTGTTTGGTGTGCATGTGTTGTGTGTATGTGTTTCGAAACAGCAGATTTTTTGTCTAGGAAAAAAATTCGCTGTTCTGCATGCTCAAACTTTGATGTTCTAATATAGACCCATATAAAACACCTAGTGGCTAGCAAAAAGTCTTTTGTGCTAGACACCCTTGATATCCCGCAGAAGATACAAGGCATAGGAATTCAAGAAGACACAATCTTGGTTACTGTAGATGTTGTGACATTGTACATGGTACTTTCTCACAACTATTGCATCAAAGCAGTTAAAAAAGCACTAATAAGGCACAATGGAGGGCTATCAGGAGAAAATGAAGAAAAATGCTAAATTACTACACGCCTTATTGAGCAACAACTACTGTACATTTAATGAAAACTATCTACAAACCATTGGTATTGCAATTGAGATAACAACATCCTCAAGTTTAGTCAGTGTAGTACTCAAGTGGGAAACTGAAAAAATCCACAATTCCACTTACCAGCAATAATTGAGTGCTACTTATGCTTTATTGATGACATTTTTATTTTATGGATAGGGAACAAAACACAACTGTTTGACTTCTACAGTTACATCATTAAATTCATGGATTTCAGAAATTGACTACCCCACCATAGTAAAAATAATGTAAACTTCCTTGATCTAACCATCAGCAAAAGAGTAGTGGAAGGGAGGATGTGATGGGGTCTTGTCCAAGAACTCATTCAGAAAACCAACAAAAGTCAAAATGTTCTTAGATGCTAGCAGTACACACCCTCAAATTACAAAAAAGAAATGTGATCAAACCAGAAGGAATGTGCATTCAAAAGAGCTGAATGAGTTCTTGATTAATCGTAATAATTTTGAAAAGGACTGCCTTGGTAGAATGAAACAAAACTGCTGCATTCCCTACTTGGCCCTATTAGGGACATAAAAGTCCAAGGAAACCCAACATGTTTGAAAGCTTCAAACTGACTACTACATCACAGGTCTATATTAAATTACCGAACGCTTAGAAAAGCAAATGCTAATTCATCAACCCCTTTTAAGTGAAAGCTTAAAATCTTGAACACCCGGAACAGCAATTTTTTTCACAGGGAAAAAAATCTTTGTTCCACAAAAAAAAAAAAAAAAAACAACTTAAAACATTATATAATGTGGGGGGGCGAAGCCCCCCACACCCCTCCTACTTAAATATATGAACTCTGAGATTGCACCACAGTGGAAGAAATGGTAAACTCCCGAAACCGGCCCAGCTTTTTTTTTTCCCTGTGAAAAAAATCGCTGTTCCAGGTGTTTGAGATTTTAAGCTTTCTCTTAAAAGGGGTCGATGAATTAGCATTCACTTTTCTAAGCATTCGCTAATTCGATATAGACCCTACATCACTATAGGAACTTCTATAAGGATCCAAAAAACAAATCAAGGAGAAATACAGCATGACCATAACCTTTGCCCTAGACCACCTATATATATATGCCAAATAAAGAAAGAGAACTGGGTTATTATTCATGGAAATAAGCAAACTGCAAAGATATTGGAACCAGTTCCTCAGTTCATTTTAAAAAAGGCAAACGTGTAAGGTATTTCCATGAATCTGCTCAAAGCCTTATCTAAATGATCCCAGCATAAATGGAACATTCATAAGCAAATGCCAGAACTGTTCATTCTGTACACATATAAGCAACTCAAGCCTCTTTGTATGCCTAATACAAGGAAAAATATTTCAGCAAATGTAGAGCAGACTTCAGCATAGAGATAGTCATCTATAGAATCTAATGCACAAAATGTGAAGCATTCTATGTGTGCAGAACCATAAACAAGTTATTTATTTATCTATCTATTTATTTGTATTTGTTTACCGGTGTTGTACAATGATCAGTACTAAACAATTTCAGCTCAGCCCAGGAGAATTACATAGCATTTCATAAACAATAAATACAAAAATGTAAACAATAACAGAGTAGTTCAGACTAATTACATAGAAAATGCTGTCATCCAGATTCAATAAAGCCTACATGGTCCATTTACGCCATGTGCACATAGTGGCACAAAAGTTTGGATTCAGTAAACAGAACATACAACTGCGCAAATAAAGTAAACACTGTGGCATGCTGATTACAGCATAAGCAACAGAATTTTATGCTACTCAACCAATATAAGATGGAGGAGGTATTCAACAAGGTATACAGCAACCATGTAGACTCAGTGCTGGTTTTCCCTGCAAATTCCAAAACCTATTGGAATACAGCCATGGAAAGGTGTCTACACAGAAACAATGTTAGGGCTGCTGTTACTGTAACTCATGTGTATGTGCAACAGGCTGAAGTCTATGCTACTGCTGCTGCTGCTGCTAATAGACCAAGGCCAAGAAGCAGAAGTGTTTTCATAGCCCATTTAACTACGTGATGTAGAAATTGTAGAGCACTACATGGTGGATAAAGACACACTACAGGAACTCTGCAACCTCTGTTGCCCTCAGCTTTGACCCAGGGCAAACTAAGGGGAACCCATCCCAGTGGAGATGAAGGTATGTGTAGCACTTAGAATCCTAGCTACAGGTACCATTCAGAGACAAATAAGAAACATGCTGGGGTGCCACAGGCATCAGCATCCAGGATCTTCCGCCAATTCCTGAATGCTATGCTCCAACATGCCAGTGACCACATACATTTTTCCTGTACTCCTGAGGATAGGGCCAGAAATATGCAGGGGTTCTACCATGTAGCACACATCCCTGAAGTACTGGGTGCCATAGATTACATACATATAGAAATTAAGGCAAAACCCAGGGAACAGGGAAGGATCTACATAAATAGAAAGGGCTTCCACTCCATTAACAGCCAAGTCACGTGTAATGCCAAGGAATCATCCTGAATGTGTGTGGTGGCAATCCTGACAGTTACCATGACTCACATATCTGGCACACCTCCCAATAGATTTTCACTAGGAGGGATATCCCACATGGTCATTTACTGGAAGATGCAGGTGATGCACTGGAACCGTTGCTGATGACACCCATCAAAAATGCACACACACTCACTGAAGAATGCTATAATGAGGCACATGCACAAGCAAGAAATATCATGGTGTATGTTTAGGCTGCTCAAGTCCCGGTTCTGGTGCAAAGATACATCTGGGGGAGCCCTGCAGTACAATCTTCAGACATGTACTGAAATATTCACAGTATGCGGCATGCTACACAACATCATCCTGAAAAAGCAGCTTCAGCAGGATCAACAAGGGGAAGGAGCACACATCCCTGCACCATTAGTACACATAGAAGAGGAGTCAGAGGAGGAACCAGCAGCTGCTGTGGGTGTATGCAGACATAGACATGCTCAATATGCCCTCTCATTGGCTAAGAGACAATGCATGGTACACTTACTCATCACCTAAGAGCCTAAACCCTCCTCCTACACACATACATATACTAACACTGATGCCAGGCAACTCTCACAACCTTTACCTCCCCATGCATTGGCTATGTACTGCTTGCATCATACAGTCACCTGAACTAAAGCTATTGCAACTGCTGGATTTACAAGGTAAGTATTGAGCCTGGAGTGCATTGCATAATAATATGAATGAGTAGCATATCCTTGCATTTTGTTACTTGGTAGTGTAAGTAAGTAAAAGGTGGGAGATTTGTACAGAAATTACCTTAACATTTTACAATAGAGACATATTTCGCTTATATGTGGCCATTAGTAAGTAATAGGTCTCAGGCATCAAAGATTTACACAGTCATACCTCTCAAAAGTAGTGATGGTCACTGCATGCCCTCAGTTTAGCACCCTATGTGTGTACTGGAAAATCATTAAAGAGAGAAGTTAGAAAGTAATGATACACATTGCAGTTTCAGACTTCACAATCCTCAGAAGACCATTCACAATAAAGTTGGGAAATGTTGATGCTATCAACTTTCTAACTTTCTAAGACCAATATAAGTCAAAGGTACAATTACCAGTTCAACATCACAAATACAGGTATACTAAGCATTAAGTCAGCTAAGCACCCTGATCATCAGGCACAAAGCTTATGTATCCCTGAATCCAAAAGGTGCAAAACAAGGATATGACAAAGGTATCATCACTTGCACAGGGTGTTGTGTGGGGGGCCAGAAAACTGCATGGCTGAACCATGTAACTGTTGTGTGTGTCTGTAGGGGCTCTCCAAGTGAAATTGGTGTGCAAGTATCTGCATGAACACAGCCAAGCTCTGTGCTATCTCTACGTTTTGGTATGTCAGAGTCATGTATGGTAGAAGTGGCAGCTCATCATTGTTGCCCCCGACTACAAGAACTCACTCTGCCAGGAGTTGCACTGGCACATGCATTCCCATGGTCAGATGGACTGCTGCTACTTGAACATGACTAATATCCACTGGACAAGCTCCCTTCATGACGATGTTCAGGACCATGATTCCATGGCCTGCCATGTCTGGGTGTGGACAGCACACACACTGATGGAGCAATGAAAGTACTGCCACTATTGCTAACAGCAGATGATGTGGCTGACCAATGCCCATGAGTATGCCATTCCCCTTCACTGAATCGGCAACACAGTGGAGGCCATCACATATGGCAGCCTGTACCACATTTACAACACTAAGCATTTCTCTGGAGCACATATGGGAAACTGCCTATGCCTCCATGATGGTCCTAAACATACGTTGAGTGGTATGGGAAGAGACATCTGGATAAGGTGGAAGATGGACAGCAGGCCTCCTCCAGGCATCACTAACAACCCTCCTGCATGGCACCTTGCCCACACTTTGGCTATGGCCAGAGTCAACAGGCAGTGAAGCAGCAGTAACCGCACTTCCCTGATCAATTGCCTTGCCCGCCACCTGTCCAATATCTGAGAGCTCACTGGAATGGGTATGCCCTACTATGCATGGGATGACTGTATGTCAACCTCAGTATCAGATTCAACATCTGCACCCCCTGTCTGTGCCTCTGTTTGGCCACCATCCTCATCAGAGTCTGGTGATACACTGACATTAGGTGGTAGAAGTCCCACACTTCCACTATCAGTGTCACCTGTGATAATATGCAACAACCACGGGAACAATTAATACCAAAATTACTATACTCCAATATATTCTAACAAAACAAACAGCAATGCACACAACAGTCTTAACATCAACATTATCCACTAAAATATCTCTTTAAATCATTCATCAGTACTGACATGAAAATGTTTGGCTTACCATCTGAGATGTGTGTATCCTCTGCAAGCCAGATGGTCCTGGAAGAAATTAAGCAAAAGGTAAGGACAACATCATCACAATTAACAGTAACACAGGGGGTAATACTTTTACCCCTTTATATGTCCATTAACTATACTTTCAACAAGAACTTGGATGACAACTCCAACCTAAGCTAATCAATCAGAATTTATTGTTAACTGTATCAATCATCAATCCTCCCCAAAAAAAAAATTCTTGTGAAACAGAAATAACATATTAATTTCAATTGTTTTACTATATAACAGTATTCAACAATTCAAAAACAAAGCCTACATGGAAGCTCTTTCTGGAACATGCTTGCTGCCTCTGAAACTGTCACAACAATGTTGAGGACATGTTGTTCTACACTTTCTTGGGAAATGTCTAGATCCTTGACAGTGGACAGTAACTCTTCATTTGGTGTTAGTGGTGGCTCTACAGCAGGCCCCCTCCCAGTACCCATATGATCATGACCCACTGCAGCTGCTCTCCTCCAAGCAGATGTAATCATGTCAGTGGCCTTATGGAACACCCGTTCATATGTCCTCCCATGCCCACCCATAGCATTAACATCATTGAAAATCCACCGCCAAATCTGCATTCTGCATGACATATCTCCCCATCTCCTTTCAAGCAGGAAGGCACCATGTTGCCTAAAAGCGTTGATGATAACTTGATTTTCAGCATCATTGAAGGGTGGTCCTTGAGGATTGAGATGCCTGGTGGTATAGTCCTAGGTGTCTTAAAAGGTAACAGAAGGGTAACACACATAAGTATCACATAACTACAAAATAACTGTTCCCAGATAAAACAGAAAAGGTAGCATCTCAGTATTACCCACTGTAGAAACATAAAACAGTCTAGATATTTGAAATATGAACAACAGGCTGGATGCAAAAAAGAGGAGAGTAACAATAGCCATATATCCTTGTTTGTGCCATAACAGAAATGCAGATTTGCTCCCCACAAAAAAGAACAGGCAAATGACACATTTTGCTAATAAACCCAGCATCATTGAAATGCTAAAAGTGCTATTAAATGAACTGTCCATGAAACATGTCTACATATTTATCACAGAACATTCCATTTTAAGGTATTGCCAATTATGTATACTTGTGAAATGTCTTGACAAACATGCCCATGGCATCAGGACACGTCTTACTAATAGACACAGATAAAAGTGTAAAAGCCTTTGCCTCAGATTTTTCTTAATTACATTCTAGCATATGCAGTATATAGCTGACAAAAAGCAAGCATACCATCTCAAGTGCAGTAATCCTCTGTGCAGATATATCCCAAAAATAATAGCCTCTGTTCAGAGTTCTCTGTATACACAAGTCTCTTCATCTTCAGTTTTCCTAGCTACATGGTTGCCTTTTTATATGGTGTAGATTCAGGGCTGTTAGCATGGTGAAGTTGCAAATGAGGTTGTGAACTGATTAGAATTGCTGAATCCCAAATCTTGGCTCTGTGTAGGATACTGTAAGCATAGTGTTTGTTTTTAATGGATTGCAACTGAGAATGATTACCGGTTGAGAGAAGGAAAACGCAATGGCAATGCAGGCTTCCCTACACCCAGTAGGTGTGTCACATTAGACTTACAAAGTGTTAGATGTAAGTTTGGAAATGTAAGTAAGCAGCACACAATTCACATGTTCTGTTCATTAACACCCAACCTCCCCTTCATTTACTGGCAGCTGCATATGATATTATTCCCA
Source organism: Protopterus annectens (assembly GCF_019279795.1). Taxonomy (NCBI): domain Eukaryota; kingdom Metazoa; phylum Chordata; order Ceratodontiformes; family Protopteridae; genus Protopterus; species Protopterus annectens. The sequence goes on along the minus strand of NC_056746.1, from coordinate 740,051,296 downwards.
TTTAATATCCTCACACATTTTAAGGACAATGATATAGAATGACTTACAGACTGCATGTCTCAGATTACTGGTTGGATAAGAGAAGAATGACCAACAAACACCGAGAGGTATGACAGATCTGTATATTTGCAAGCAATAATCATAACTGGTTGTGTGATCACTTAGTGCACTACATCCAAAAATAATAAATATACAAATAACAGTTGTATGGTTTCATATTACTGTACATAATGTTGCAGTTGGTTGCATGCAGAATAATTTCATTTCCTTGCTGCAAAGTTGTTTGTGTGGCAAAGAGTGATAAGGCACCCTTCCCATTTTCTGAAGGTTCATTAGAGTGAGAGTTCAAATCCAGATCTATGTAGCAATATCTCATGTGAACCAACATGTCTTAGTGTTTATGTCATGGATTGATTTCCCTCATTTCAACCATGTGTCCCTTTTTTTTTCTTTTCTTTTCTTAGTTGTATTTTTTGGGGGGTGGGGGTGGGGCAGTGTTTGTGGTGGACCACTCAGGAAGCAGACAGAACACCTGTAGATAGGACCCAGACAGCCAAAAAAAGAAACTGGATATATTCAATTAATTCTGTTGCGCACCTTGTAAACCCACTAAGTGGTGCTTAACACAGAGACCTTAACAATGTTTAGTAAATTAGGGAATGGCATGTAACTAGTCATTTGGCAGTAGCTGTAAGTGTATGGCTGGAGTACAGATGATCCTGGGTTCTAGTACAAGTTGTGCAACCTTTTTTGTTACTGTTGTGACAGTGCAGTTTATAGCAATCAACTGAAAAATAGACAAGTCTTATTTCAACATTATTGTGGTAACAGGTGTAAGTGTAGGACTGCCATACACATGGTCCTGGGTTCTAATACATGATATTCCATACACTTTCACTGTTGTTCACTTCCCATTATATTCAGTCTCACTTATAACATTACAGATAGTGGAGCTGATAGGAATTACATGTTTGAGGGATGACACATCATTATTGTGTTTTCAGATGTATGACTGAGGGTATACTGTGTACTATAGTGCTATAAGTATAATCCTGCTATCTGGACTTGCATGGGCTTTGCATTTGCCTAAGACACATACACAGCTGGATCTATATCCAATAACCTTGTCAGGTCACACACATACATATGTAACAGCTCATACTGTCACCTGTATTTATGTATGATTCCTGACTATGTCTGAACAACACTTTTTCTGTAGCAGAGATAGAAAACCAATGTTGTGGAGACATTTTGTCCCTTATGCCTAGGTTTGAATCCCACAGTATAAAAATCTTTTTTTTCTGTGTATAAAGGTAAACACAAATGTGTCAGGTCATTACATTGATGCCTCCGGTGCATGTCTGCAAACTTAACTCACCTAACAGTTACCTTCCAATTTCCAATATATATTTCAAGGCTACATCAGTAGACACCTCTCAAACTAATGGTAAGTGTCAGATTAACCTTCCAATTGCAATTAATTCCTCACTGCTTGGTACTGCTGCTCTCTGCTTAACATCAGGCAAATACGTTACTTGGTTTTGCACACTACCAGTAAACATGCTAACTGGAATTGGCAGGAAAGCATCAGTCTCCATTGCACTAGTTCTGCTGGTAGACATGGCTGGCATTAGTGGGGAGGGCGCCATGTTTAGGGCACAGAGGTGGAGTGTCCAGGAGTCCAGGATATTTAGTGGACTCCTGGTAAAGCACCACAGCCAAAGGCTTCTGCAGGGGACTATCCCAGGTGTGGGATAGTTTGGCCCAGGCAGTATCCAGTGCCACTGGTATAACATGCACTGGAGAGCAATGCAGGCATCATTTTATTGACCTACAGAGTAGAATACTATCAACCATTGACTGGATGAATTTGAGACTGTGGAAATTCCACAGCGGTGTTAGTATTAAATAAAGATAGTAGAAAGCTTACTATAGGCAAGACTGATATGAATAATTATCCTCTGCTCTTTTCTGTTCTTTCCCCAGCTGCTAGGGAGCATGAGTTCAATGGCTAGGCCCATGTTGCTTGATTGGAGAGACTGAGGTGAGCAATTGGTATGTATGCAGCAAAAAAGAAGTGTTATTGTAGCATTAAAAGTTAAAGATAGATTTTTGGCATTTTATAGAGTTGTGGCAAACTGAACATGCATATCCTAACTGTAAAAGCAAGTATCCATGCATTAGTCTGCAACACAAACCAATTTTAAGAGGCCAATATTAGACTTTAGTCAGAGATTGCATATTCAAATACCACAATTCACAACTATACAATACTGTCATTTCTTCAATAATATTTACATTAAATTAAAAACTCTATACCAGTGGCACAAATGCCCTGCTGTAAACTGTAATCTCTATAACCGGAACATGAATGTGTGCAATATATGCACATTTCAAGGATTACTTTCAGCAATCTGTAGTATAGTGTGTATCTGTTAGGAGGTATATTTAAATGTAATACTTAAGATAAAAGAGTTGTATAATTATATTAATGTATTGTATGTCACATATGATGGTACTAATTTTATCTCTTTTTTTTCCCTCTCATGCCAACCCCTATCTTTCTTTTTTATTTTCTCTTATGTGTCGTCAAAATGTCTCCATGTCATCCATGTGTACCACATCACTAAATGTTACACAACACAATGAGGTAGGCCTGCCCCAGTGGATCAGCCTGTGCCCACACCTCCAGCTCCAACATTGATGCCCAGCACATCTGCAAGCCAACCTGTCAGCACTGCATCTGCTGGCGCTGCACTACCTGCACTCTCAGGTAGACCTGTCCTGGAGGCTGGTGCAGTAGTCCCCTCCAGCAGCAGTGGTGAAGGTGGTGATTTCATCACCCACAGCGAGTTGTCAAGGATGGTGCATAGGGTTGTGCACTGCACTATTGGTGCATACCTGCACTGGCTGGAGAGGCTGTTGTCCCTCATGTTCCATAGGAGGAGGAGGAGATGATATCAAGCACTGCAGCCACCAGTGAGTAAGGAGACAATGATGACAGTCCAGTGGGTGAGGACTCGATTCTCACTGTCTCCAAACTTGATGGGCATGGGCCTGGGTTCTCCCCTCCCTCACCCCAATCATGGTGTCCCCCAACCTTTTGTGTTCATCACCATCCCTGTCTCTTGTCTTGTTTGTCTTGTATGCTTGCAATTGCTTCCTTACCTACCCACCTTACCTGACCCAGACATACTTACGTCTCTTCCCCAATATTCTTCTCTTACTAAAATAAAAAATAGGCACCTTTCCCACAAATAAAATCATCCCACACATAGCTCTCCATTTCACACGTCTTCTTAACAGACTTGATTTGGTCCAACTGGCTATACAACATGATTGCATTGTGGTCACCCCTCCTTGTGGAGGTGACAGTCCAAATTCAGTTAATATTCTCCACATATTTTCTGTTTCCACTGTTAAAGAAATGGATAGCTCTGGTTCTTTCATACTTCTCTCCTGCATATTCCTGTACTGCTTTTCCTTTGTGCTTCCCAATGCTTACTCCCCATTTCACAAATTTCCTAGCTACCTCGTTTTCAGCACTTTAATGTGGTCAAAAAAAGAATCAAACAAAACACACACAAGTACCAGAAAAAACAATGGATCCTTTCACTTTTTGGAGTCTATGTTTGCACAGAGGTGCACATCACACACCAATACACAGTGATGATGAGCGGTGGCAAAATGCTGTCATTACCTCTGTGCAATGTCACTTAAACCCATTGCACTATGTCAACACACAGTAACACATTTACTATAAATAATGCATGTCATTGCATTATCAATGTTTATTTAAAAGTACTTAAAAGTATTAGATACACCTGGATTTGAACCCAGTATCATATGGGCTCAAAATGAAATGATTCAGTTTGTTTACACCTGCTGCCACTTCAGTTAAGCAGTAGGTGTGTTTCATAGACTCAGTACTAACTCTCAGACTTTAGCAATGTGGCTCATGTTTGTGCACTGCTTAGCTATCTGCAAACATAAATAGTATTGGAAATATGTATCTCGCATGCACAAACACGCCAACCATTGCACAAACCCACTGCTTGCCACGCTATGAAAAAGTAAATAGTATTATGTATTACTGCTGTTTACTGTCCATTTCCTGTCTATGTCATGAAATTACATGTGGAAACATAAAAAACTGAAGGCCCTATCTAACAATATGTAAAATATTTAAAACACAGCCATGTGTTGCCTGCCCCCAGCACTGCAACCCTGGTGTCTCAACACTTTTTCCACACATATATCACCTACACTACAGAAGTTAATATTAAATGCTGTGTGATATGCAAAGCACATCAACCTGGTAACATACAGACCTAGAACTGTTGACCCATAAACCTAAAAACTCTTATCTGCAAGGCTAGGGAAGGAATCAGCATTGACCATATCCACAAGGACATTGGTGACCTTCAACTCACTTGACCAGACTTGCTTATTAAACCTAGTGGACTTCTTTGATATTGACCCCAAAGCTCTGGATGAGGGATTACAGGACATATTGCCTATGGTGAATTATCCAAGACGTTTTACACTATCCCTAAATCATGTATCATAGAGAAAATCTCCCATCTGGTAATTAACCCATACGTTACTAGATAGATAGCCAACTGGCTCAACGACAGAACACACACTGTCTAAGCTGGGGACTGCAACTGTTTGGAAACTATTTCTCTAAATCCCAGGCAAAGGTAGATGGCCTGTGGTTTATCACATTTGCAGATGACTGTTAATTGAACACACTCATATAGAGTCCCCCAGTGATGGTAACATATTACAGAAGGGACTGACACAGACAAATGATTGGTGCCAAACTCAAGGACGGAACCTTAAAGCAAACAATGCCTCATTGTCCCCTTTGGCAATAAAGTACCTCTGCCAATTATAATATAAATAGCACCCCTCTAAGCTCAAACACAGTGTTGTGAGACTTATAAACACATGTTGATAGCAATCTATATTTCAATCACTATGAGTCCATAGTGGTGGGACACACATTCTACATTGCACACCTCATAAATAAGGCCATCACATCCAGGACCAAGGAGGTTGTAGCTCTGCTGTACTCTACCCTTATCAGACAACTAATTGAGTACAATTCTCCCTTCTGTCTGTACCTCACCTGACATCTTCAGCAACTGGAGAAAACACAGAGGTTTGTGACCAGAAGAATCCAGGGCCTCCAAAACATGACATACATGGAAAGGAACAACCAAGTAGCAAAAACCAACTGAAAAAATGACACCATACAGCTGAAAATAAGGACCACGTTGTTTACTGCAAAAACACTCAGAAAAAATCACAATGTAAGTGCTTTCGTAAGGTACACTGCCCAAACTTCATCAGACAAAGTGAATTAAAACACATTAAGCATTTATATAAAAGGCCATACCCCCACAGTCATTAATTATTAAAGTACCACTAACATGTAAACTAATCAGTTAACTTGAAAATACTATGAACTTTAAATAAATAACCTTTCATATTACACTAAAAACTATATATTATCATAAAATATATATAATGTATATATGTACAACAATATATATACATAAATACATCAAAAATCATCACTTTAAATAATATATAACAATAACGTGATCTGATATAATATAAATTCATACCATATACAACAATTATAAAATATATATATATATATATATATATATATATATATATATATATAAAAGAAGCAATTAATTTTGCATGTATATAGACAATATTCAAAATAAATATGTTATCTATCCAGCACCCTAAGCTTTAATTTACTACTGACTGAAACAGCATCATTTAAACCGGGGGGGGGGGGGGACATGGGCATTGAGGAAGACCTGCCACCAAGTCTCCTTATCTTCCAACCACAATTTCCATGGGCCCCCTCTATCCCTCTGCTGAATCTGCTGTAACACCACAAATTTGAAATTATGGCCAGAAAACTTTTTTATATGTCTGAATAAAGCATTCCTCTCATCACAGCAGTGAACCGCTTACAAGTGTTCATATATACGTTGGCTCAATTTCCGTTGGGTCTTCCCAATGTAAAAGCACAGGCATGAGGAACACAATGCAGCATATACCACACCATATGTGTGACAATTAAATTTCCCTTTAATGTTAATCTCCTTATTGTTTATTCTGACCTTATTTGTAGACAAAATATATCTATATTGATTACACATACCGCAGCATGACATTTTACTCAGAAATTTAGCCTCTTTATTCTGTTCCAGCATATTTTTAATATTCCTACCTCTCCTAAACACAAACTCAGGACATTCACCAAAAAAAGCCCCCATATTAGGATCACTTCTTAAAATGGTCCAATTTTTATTAACTATTTGTTGTATAGTATAACTATCACTTGAAAAAGTGGATACAAAGGGGCAGGAAACACTCCCCTGTTTATCCAATTCTGACCTCTCTGACAAACTTCCCATCTCGGACACAAAGGACTTATCTTGATCATCAAAAGTAAATTCTACCTCACCTCTAGTTAAACATGACTCTAGATTCATACCATTCTCATGTGGGTTCATCAAAATTGGTTTATAAACCCCTTTTAATTGCTTGTCCACAACCTCCTTTCTGATGTTGTTAATTAACCCTATAGGATATGCCTTATCCATGAACATTTGACACATGCGGTCACATTCCTCAAGAAAATCCCCATAAGAAGAGACCATCCAGGCTGCTCTAACCAGCTGTCCCTTGCTAATACCACATTTTACATTAAAATGATGGTTACTATTGAAATGTAATATGCTATTTGAATAAGTAGGTTTCCTGAAAATATTTGATTTAAAAAAAAAAATCCTCAGTTTTGGTCAGCAACACATCCAGGTAAGATATCTGTACTGCATCCACACTATATGTAAACTTTAGAAAAGCAGTACTTCCATTGATGTAACTAATAAATTCAACTAAATCATTCTCAGGACCATTCCATGTAATAAATAGGTTGTCCAGGTACTTCAAATACAAAACCACATTGGCAAAAAATTGAAGGAAACAAATTATGCTTTTCCCACCAAGCCATTACAAGCTTAGCAGATAGGGGGCCACAGGGAGAATCCATGGCTACCCCTGACCACTGTTTGAAATAATGTCCCTCAAAATAGATAAAATTGTTCTTCAGTACTATTTCCATTAATTGCCTGTAGGTATTGTTAGTATCCTGAGGTAACCTGAATTCCTCATACAAAAAATCTGAGAAACAATCAAGGCCTTGGTTCTGAGGAATGCAGCTATAAAGATCCCTGACTTCAATAGTCAGGAATATAAGGTTATGGTCAACCATATCCAGACTATTACATCTTTCCAAAAAGTGCCACGAATCACGACATATATGTGGAATGGTCATAACCTTTTCTTTCAATTTATAGTCCAAATACTTGGCAATATAACTAGATTTAGACCAAGAAGAGTCCACAATAGATTAAAGGATGGGGTTACCAAATCCTTATGGATCTTGGGAATTCCAAAGATTCCTGGAATCTTTGGAACATCCATAGTCATATAATTATAACCATCCAAATCAATCTAGTCGTGGGTTAACATGTCTAATAAATCACTATCAATGTTACAATATGCAATATTTACCTCATTTAAAGAGGCTTCACTGTAAGTACTGCTATATAATATATCAAACATTTTCTGTATATAATCCACCTTAGACATGACAACCACACCACCCCCATTGTCTGGTTGCATAACTCTCATATTCTCATTCCTCAGTTCATTCATTAAATTTTTTTCACTCCAAGTCATATTACACTCCTCATTAATGTTACCCAAAAAATGTCGGAAATATGTCTCACACATTTTTTCAAATGCTTTAATAACATAATGTAAGTCAGGATTGAAAGTGCTAGGCATTCTTAAACACAAGCTGTTGGCATTAAAAACATCATTGTCATTTCTGTGCATAAACTTTAAATTCAGTCTATGTACATACAACTTGAGGTCACAAACAAGTTCACTGATATCACTTTTTGTACTTGGCACATAATTAAAACCCTTACTAAAGAGATCAACATGTTTAGTAGTAAAACAAAAGTCTGTATAATTATACAATTTAAAGTCCTCCTTTGAATTGGTAATAACCACTGGTTTGTTAACAGTCACCTGTATTATCTCCTCATCTTCGGAAATTGCACAAAATTCCATCCCTGTTGTTTCCAGTTGCCACCTTGTGGGTACGGGCTCCATCATTGTTGATTGCGGTTCTTTATCCTTTATGAGCATCTCAGCCCTTGCTCCTCCAAAGGGACATCCTGTATTCCACTACCAGAAGAACCATTGATACCATTTGCTTGTTGTGATGCAGTAACCTGCTTACCCTGTAAAACTGGAGGCAATGGGTAAGCATATCCCCCCTGGTATGCACGTCTATCCCTTTCCAACTTCTTACTTTTATGAGAAATAATTGTTGATGTAACACCATCCACTTGTTGAAAAACATGGTCATACACTAATATACAATGCTCCCACATATCCACATGTCAGATCTTCCCATCCAAAACACAAATTCCTTCCTGAAGCTTTTCCAACACCATGTTGTTATGCCTGCATGTCAACTCCAACAGTTCACAACCATGACGGTCAAAAAGAACCAAAAGATCCTGATGATAAGGGGACTGTGGAACAACCCCATTAGGGAATTTCCACATGTGAAGGCCCTTCAGCACCTGTTGTAATCTCAAGCACTCAGGAAAGTATATATTCTACTGCTGCACTTTTTTGTAATCAAGCAACTTGTTTTTAAATTCTGAAAGAAGTAAATCCATATTGGATGGATCCCCCTGCTGATTGCACACAGATGGTACATCCCCCTTCAACCACCTGTCAAGGGAATCCATGGGAGCACTCACAGAACTATTAGCAGGCAAAGCGTTGCTGCACAAGTTGGTATTGAGCACCGGACATTCAACATTATTGTTGTCAAAAACACCAGAATCCTCCACACCATAACTGCTCCCTCGCAAAACATGGGGGGTATTAACAAAATCTTGCTCTGTTTGAATGTCCCCTTGAAGTACATGATCGCTGACTCCTGGGGCTTTAGGTATAAGTTGCAACACTAAATTAGTAAGGGTGTTCACCAAGTCCTGCAGTTTCTTAAATTCCTCCACCAAAATCATTGATATCCCTTCAGCCATGCTAGATAAAATGAAACCAGGAACAACCAAGTAGCAAAAATCAACTGAAAAAATGACACCACACAGCTGAAAATAATGACCACGTTGTTTACTGTAAAAACACTCAGTAAAGATTACAATGTAAGCGCTTTCGTAAGGTACACTGTCCAAACTTCATCAGACAAAGTGAATTAAAACACATTAAGCATTTATATAAAAGACCACACCCCCACAGTCATTAATTATTAAAATTCCACTAACATGTAAACTAATCAGTTAACTTGAAAATACTATGCACTTTAAATAATTAACCTATCAAATTACACTAAAAAACTATATATTATCATAAAAAATATATATGTATATATGTACAACAATATATATGCATAAATACATCAAAATCATCACTTTAAATAATATATAACAATAACATAATTTGATATAATATGAATTCATACCATATACAAAAATTATAATATATATATATATATATATATATATATATATATATGAAGAAATACATTTTGCGTGTATATAGACAATATTAAAAATAAATATATTATCTATCCAGCACCCTAAGCTTCAATTTACTATTGATTGAAATACATACATACATACATGGAAAGACTAAAAGACCTAAGTATCATACAGGCTGCTGAGAAGTGACCTATGGCTTGCCTACAGAGCAGTCTCATATCCTGCCCTACTGAAATGCTGGACATATGCAAATCAAATGGGACAAAAAAACTTACTGCACAGATCTCAACCTAGCCTGTGATATAAACAGAACATGCTGGGGAGACAGATATATCTCCCAGTGATTGACAATCCTCTGTAATAGGCTCCCACTGCATTTGAAGCAGTGTTCATCAATGAACCTATACAAGCATAACCTTGACAACTGGATGGGTGATAGTAAATTCATCTCTGGGGTGGCACCTATGTACCTCATGGACAGGGCTAGTTGGTGCTGCTCAAAAAATTGCTCTGCTAACGATAACCATCAAACTATACTCAATAAGGGTACTTGTGTTTTTGCATATCTAGACTTGTAAACACCCTAGGGCCATTAGGCTAGTAATCTCCTATGAACTTATGCAAGCCTCCCAACATCTTCTTTCCAACATGAACTGCTGATGTCATCCACTATAAACTGACCTGCAGTCTTGTAAAAGTCAGACATATGCCATAGCACTTGCATAAAGTACTGAGTTCTGCAGTCTGTGTACTTAGGTAGGGGTTCTGTTCTCACTGCAGTCAACTCTGTGTGTGTGTGTGTGTGTGTGTGTGTGTGTGTGTGTGTGTGTGTGTGTGTGTGTGTGTGTGTGTGTGTGTGTGTGTGTGTGTGTGTGTGTGTGTGTGTGTGTGTGTGTGTGTGTGTGTGTGTGTGTGTGTGTCTAGACAGAAGAGTAGAAGTTTGTATCCTACAGTTACTGTTCCAATGCCATGGACTGACAGTATTTTGATACTTGCACATGCCTACACATCCATTTCATGCAGGCCTCCCAACATCTTCTCTCCAACATGACCTGCTGTCATCCACTATAAGCTGACCTGCAGTCTTTTAAATGTCAGACTTGTGCCATGGTGCTTGTGTAAAGTACTGAGTTCTGTAGTCTGTGTACTTAGGTAGGAGTTCTGTTCTCACTGCAGTCAAGTGTGTGTGTGTGTGTGTGTGTGTGTGTGTGTGTGTGTGTGTGTGTGTGTGTGTGTGTGTGTGTGTGTGTGCTTCTCCTCTTGCTTGACATCCTAAATGATACAGATTACAGTGACATGGATTTCAGTCTATCCACATACATCATAGCATAGTTTGTAGGCCCTATGTTTTCTTGATGAGAAAGCCCTATGGTCTCTCCAGCTGCTGCATGTGTCTGGGGAGGTACATCTTGAACAGAACATTATACTCTATTAGTGTTCTGATGGGGTTGATGAGGTTCAAGTACAGTGCTGTCATACAATCCAAAGATCTGAAGATGATGGTGTGATTTATGTGCATAACAAAGGCTTTCAATATCAGTGTGGACACTTGGTGGTCAAAGTTCAGATTGCTATCTACATGTGTTCCCAGTACTTGCATCACTGGGTTTCAGCATAGCAGGACTGCTGTCAATGCTGTAATAAGCATGTAGTTACACTTTTCAGAAGGAGAACATAAAGACACATTTCAATTTATTTGTAGAGCATGTGGCTTTGTCAACAATCATTTGTCTGTGTTAGCTCCTCTTGTAGTATGTTATCATCATTGGTGGACTCAACTATTGGACCTGGTATGCAATAATCAGCTAACTTGGTAAGTCAAAGGCCAAATACTTTAACCTAAACTTTTGAGAAATAGATTCCAAACAGTAAAGGGTTAATTACAGATCCCTGGGGTTTGCCAGTGGTGACAGCTCTACTGGTACAGGTTGTTTCACCAACTTTCACAGTATGTGTTCTCGCAGTGATCCAACTGGTTACCCATCTAGTCATGTAATGGTTAAACCCCAACTGGGAGAGTTTCTCAATGATACCTGCATGGGGGCTTGTGTCAAAACCCTAGGTCAGATCATGATAGGCAGTATGCACTGTCTTACCTTCATACAGGCCAATCACACAGAATCAATGTGCTGTGACAACATCACAGATCACCTATGGCGTGACTCAGCACATACACCTTCCTGATATGATTGAATACACACTTCAACACACCCTCCACATGGGCTAAGTTCCCTTAGAAAGGTGTACATCAACATGCATCCATTGAGTTAGGAGGGACAGCACCTGATGCATGCATGTATAGACACATCCTGACTTTCCTCAGCAGTGAGGAAGACTAACATGTCATCATGGACCTTTTGTAAATGGACACTAGTTATATGCCGGCTGTGTGCAACAGACCTGTGTGAGTTGTTAATGCTACACCATGTCTATTACATCTGACAGATGTCCTCAAAGAGGTCATTGAGGGCATGCATGATGACAACACTATCATCTTGTGGAACTTGACCAGGCCAGGGCATTTGACACAAATTCACACTGAAGTACTCAGCCAACTCTGTCAGATGTGGCCATAAACAGCTATATCACCAAGTGGGTGGAGTAGTGTATCACATACATGGCATCTCACTATGTTGAAATGTGTGAAGTGAACGATATCTCAGGACCAGTAATCAGGTCTGTACATCAGGGCAGTCTGCTAGGCCCTTTTCTGTCCATTATTTAAGTGATGGACATCACAAATGACATACACATCCTGTGACCACAAAGCTGTCTGAAGGACTACAGATTGTGGGCAATCTTTGACTCCAACTGCGATATTATAATACAGACAGTATCACACATACCAAAAACTGCTGACACAAACATGACAACACCTGCAATGACAAGAAAACATGAGGGAATTTGTTATGTTAGGAAAACAAACACACAATCTAAATATAATGTGGACATCACACTCTATAATCAGACTAATAGGTATGTGACCTGTGTCCTGGGATAGATGGTAAGTGGAACATCCACCAGCATGTGGTCACAGTGCTGACTACTCCCTTGTATGTAACACAAGTACTGAGTATGTGAAGGACATCCACATCAGAGGCCATTGGATCATAGGATAATAGGATCATAGCAAGTTACTAGGCTATTGGCCCTGAGGCCCTTACAAGCCTAGCCAAGAATTTAGCCCATGTTCTGACAAGTCAGTACACTATATCCCTGTCAAGCAGGGATACAGGTAGAATCCAGGGGTGTATTTTCTGTTCCCCATCCAGTTATCCAGGTTGCACTTAAAAAGGGATAATTAGGTACTCTGCTTGATGTGGAGAGGGAGTCTATTCCACAGAAGGGCAAGTCTCTGGGACACAAATCTCTCATACCAATAAGTCCTATTGATGTCAAAGACCAAGTTGAGGTTACACATGTGGGTTACTCGAGTGGAGCTTGATTTGCGGATATGCAGCAGTCACATCAAGGCAGGGTCTGAGATTGCTTTGCATGCCAGACAGAGGTCACCTCTGAAGAGTTTGTATGAGACTGAGTAGAGGGACAAAGCTTTTAGGGTAGATGTTTGAGACCATGGATTCTCATGGTGAGGCACCTCTGTGGTCTCTCCAGCTGCTGCATGTGCTTTGTGAGGTACATGTCAAAAGAGGCATTGTACTCAATAATGGGTCTTATAAGGGAAGAATACAGGACTATTATGACCTCCTTGTCCCTGGATGAGATACCCTTCCTAATGAGGTGGGCCATGTAGAAACTTTCCATACAATGGAAGCAATATGGTGGTCAAAAGTCAGGTTGCTATCAACCTGGGTGCCCAAGTGCCTCACAACTGATTGCATACTTAGGATTTTGCTATTAATGTAATAATGTGTGGGGACATTACTCTTCCAAAGGGGATGATGATGCATTTTTGGCATTCTGTTTGAGCCATGTTTCTGGCACCATCATTTGTTTGGGTAAGACCCTCTTGGAGGAAGTCCACATCACTAGGGGAATTGATGACAGCACCCAGCTTGCAAATTTGGTCATCCATAGCCCACTGGTTTTAGCCTGCACCTCAGAAAAGTATATCCCAAACAACGGAGGCCTCAAGACCAGTCACTGGGGTACTGCATGAGGTGGCTTCCCCTATTTTGATTATGGCTTGACCTCCCTTTAATGAAACCAAACTGTGTGGGATTGAGTGTTTGGAGGTTCCAATGTCCTTGTTAATGAGGTCCATGATAATCCATTCCATAACCTTGCAGATCAGGCTACTTAGGCTGATGGGCCTATAATTTCCTGGATCAGTGGATGCTCCACCTATGTGCAAAGGTATCCTTGAACACCAGTTCTGAGCAGAGCTGAGTGCTTCCTTTGAGATTGCTGACATATGTGAAGAAGGCTTTATGATTGTCTTTAGGAGATATGGCCAGTTTGGACTCAAAGTTTGCTTTGGAGGATTTCAGTAGTGCTCTTATTTGCTTGTTCAGGCTAAGGAGGGATTGCTTCTAATTAGGCACCTGCTTTTTCTTGGTCAGTGACAGCATTTTTTGTTTATAGATTGCAGATGCCCAACAGACAGGTTTACTTTTCCTTGAGGAGAAGGATTTTGTTCTGTTGGATATTCCTGAATCCATGCAGCTATATAAATGTTCATATAATACTTTGGAGTAGGTTTGGATATTTCTGCCAATTCCTATGGAAGGGGAGGGGACTGTGAAACTGTTTATACCTTACCTCAGGAGGTTGGAATCATTTTGGAGATTTCTTGGTGAGGAATCTCTGTGGTCTCTCCAGCTGCTGCATGTGCTTTGTGAGGTACATGCCAAAAGGGGCATTGTACTTAATAATGGGTCTTATAAGGGAAGAATACAGGACAGTTATTACCTCCTTGTCCCTGGATGAGATACCCTTTTTAATGAAGTGGGCCATGTAGAAACTTTCCATACAATGGAGACAATAGGGTGGTCAAAAGTCAGGTTGCTATTAACCTGGGTACCCAAGTGCCTCACAACTGATGCATACTTAGGATTTTGTTATTAATGTGATAATTTGTGGGGACATTACTCTCCCAAAGGGGAAGATGATGCACTTTTGGCATTCTGTTTGAGCCATCTTTCTGGCACTATCATTTGTTTGGGTAAGACCCTCTTGGAAGATGTCCACATCACTAGGGGAATTGATGACAGCACCCAGCTTGCAAATTTGGTCATCCATAGCCCACTGGTTTGAGCCTGCACCTCAGAAAAGTATATCCCAAACAACGGAGGCCCCAAGACCAGTCACTGGGGTACTGCTTGAGGTGGCGTCCCCTATTTTGACTATGGCTTGAACTCTCTTTAATGAAACAAGCTGTGTGGGATCGAGTGTTTGGAGGTTCCAATGTCCTTGTTAATGAGGTCCATGATAATCCATTCCATAACCTTGCAGATCAGGCTACTTAGGCTAATGGGCCTATAATTTCCTCAATCAGTGGATGCTCTACCTATGTGCAAAGGTATTCTTGACCACCAGTTCTGAACAGAGCTGATTGCTTCCTTTGAGATTGCTGACATATGTGAAGAAGGCTTTATGATTGTCTTTAGTAGATATGGGCAGTTTGGACTCAAAGTTTGCTTTTGAGGATTTTAGTAGTGCTCTTATTTGCTTGTTCAGGCTAAGGAGAGATTGCTTCTTATTTGGCACCTGCTTCTTCTTGGTCATGGACAGCAATTTTTTTCTTTTTTTATAGATTGCAGATGCCCACCAGACAGGTTTACATTTCCCTGAGGAGGAGGATTTTATTATTTTGGGTATTCCTGATTCCATGCAGCTATATAAATGTTCATATACTACTTTGGTGTAGGTTTGGATATTTCTGCCGGTTCCTATGGAGGGGGAGGGGACTGTGAAACTGTTTATACCTTCCCTCAGGAGGTTGGAATAACTTTGGAGATTTTTTTTTGTTTGACCCTAACTTGGGGGCAGGGGGCTCAGGGGAGATGGTGACTTCAAAAGTGACAGTTTTGTGTTCGGATCCTACCAGGCAGGGAAACCACTGTAAAAACTATCTCCAAAGCCAACTTCATGCTTCTCAAGACAGAAGTGGCAAACCTCATGACACCCATGCAGATGGACAATAGAGGTACGACTGTTGAATCCTACACAAATGCATTTTATAAGCACTTACACGAGTGCATGGATCATGCTATCCCTAACAGAACCAAGATGCTATCCTCCCAAAAAAGGAAGCCAATCTGGCGGTTTCCTGCTATAAACAAACACTATAGCAGAAGAAAGAAACTGTTGCAAAAAAGAGTAAAATCCCATGATTGGCGGAACTCCCTGGTCAGCCTCAGTAAGAAGCTGAGATCCCTCATAAAATTCTCCTAAGCTTAGATACAAAAACAAAATTGCCACTGATTCTAAAGACAACCACAAAGCATTCTATAGCTGTGTCAAGAATCTCAATGGCAACACTCAGATCTGCTATGAGTTACAGCACAATGGCACAAAATATACAGAACCAACTGATATTGGCAACATCTTGGCAGATAGGCTCAGTGCTAACTTTACCCCCCTCTTACCCCCTAAAGGGCCCATCTCTATATTGGAAGAATGCAAAGTTCCTGTAATCACAGCTGCACAGGTAAAAAACACACTCTCCAAAGCCAAGAACACAGCATCCATGGGACCTGACAACATCCCAGGCTGCGTTCTGCACAAACTACAGAATGAACTGGCACCCCACCTAAGTACCATGTTCAATCATAGCCTCAACTCAGGCTTTGTATCCAATGAATGGCACACAATGACAGTTATCCAACTTCACAAAGGGGGAACCACCATGGACCCTGGAAACTACCGCCCCATTAGCCTGATGAGCCTGGTCTGCAAAGCCATGGAATGTATCATCATAGAACTTATAAACAAAGACATTGTTAATCTCCAAACTCTGGACCCTACCCAGTTCGGGTTTGTAAAAGGCAGATCATGTCTCCTAAACCTGACAGACTTCTTTGAAGCAGTCACCAAAGCCATAGACGAGGGTTAAGTGGTTCATACAGCCTCTTTAGATCTCACTAAGGCTTTTGACATCATCCCCCACTCTTGAATTATAGATAAACTCACTAAATAGGTATAAATCCCTATGTCACAAGACAGGTTGCTAACTGGCTCACTGACAGAACCCACACTGTGAAAGTAACAGACTCAAAATCAGACTTCAGACCAGTGACAAGTGGAGTACCACAAGGTTCAGACCTGGGTCCTCTCCTGTTTGGTATCTACTTTTCTGAAGTACAGGCTAACACAGAAGGTCTTTGGCTAATGAAATTTGCAGATGTCTGCAAACTAGGAGCCATAATAGATACTCCTAATGATGTGGACAGCCTACAAAAGGGCCTCACTGAGACAGATGCCTGGTGTCAAAGCCATGGCCTCAAGCTCAATGCCAAAAAGTGCATTGTCATCTCCTTTGGTAAAAATTCTGTACCCATGAACTACCACATAGGCGGTAGTCTACTTAACACAGAAAGTATTAAAAGAGACCTTGTGACACAGGTGGACAGTTGTCCCTCCTTTGATAATCACATCGCCACAGTTGTCAGGAAATCCTTCTACACGGCACACCTCATCACAAAAGGTTTCTCATCCAGGAAAAAAGAGGTCATTGTTCCCCCCTACTCATCACTCATTAGACCCATTATGGAGTACAATGCCCCTTTTGGTATGTACATCACAAGACATCTACAACAACTGGAAAGGCTGCAGAAATACCTCACAAAGAGGATTACTGGCCTCAAGCAGATGCCCTACGCAGACGTCTCAAAAAAACTCCAGCTTTACTCCATTGCATATCACCTACTCAGAGATGATCTCTGCCTAACATACAAAGCTATGTCAAACCCAGAGCTGTTGGACATGCTCCACTTAAAGAAATCCCAATCCCTCCAAGCTAAATGCTCTAGGGACCTAGACCTTGTCACCACAATAAACAGAACATGCTGGAGGGATAGAGTCCTGTCCCAGAAACTTCCCATGTTCTGGAACACACTACCTATCTATATCAAACAAAGCTCCTCATTAGCACTCTTCAAGAAAAATCTTGATGATTGGATGGGAAATAGGAAATTCATACCAGGGATCACTTCTGTGGCTCTGCTTGACAAGGGCACATGAAAATAATTTTCCTGGGTGGTGAAACCTAGAATACCTTTTTAGCTAGGCTTATATAGGCCCTAGGGCCAATAGCCTAGTACCTGCCTATGAACCTCTGACACTGTAGGGGAGCTGTAGTGGTTACTCATGTTGGTTAATGCCAAGTCCAAGATATTATCACCTCGTGCATTGTCAACTAGCTTTTCCAAGGCATTTGCATTGACAAAATCAAGGAATCTCTGGGCATTTGTGTTTTGGCATGAGTGTTTTTTCCAATCTATGGTTGGATAGTAAAAGTCATCCAGGATCAGGGTAAAGGGATGAATCTTTTTATAGATTTCAAGAGGCCCAGATCTGTGGATTGAGCAGCTTGAGTCAAAGTTGTGGGTCTGTAGCTAATTTTGATTTGGATAGGGATCTTATCAATGGTTAACTGCACCTGGAGTGTCTCCTGTGCATCGTATTGTTTGACCAGCCTGGAGGTGTGTATGTCTTTAATATATATTAAAACTGCACCTCCTTTTCCTTTGCCCTTTGCTGCCCATGGTTTGGGGTCAGAATGTATGATAGGATGAGTAACCTGGTATGGCTGGG
The DNA here is from genome assembly GCF_019279795.1 of Protopterus annectens. Classification (NCBI taxonomy): domain Eukaryota; kingdom Metazoa; phylum Chordata; order Ceratodontiformes; family Protopteridae; genus Protopterus; species Protopterus annectens. The sequence continues at coordinate 740,032,952 of NC_056746.1, read as the reverse complement.
GTGCTCTCCACAGCTTTGAACTAGGTTTCTGTAACTGCACAGATGTCAGCATCTTCCAGGGTTAAGAATGCTTGCATTGAGTGCAGTTTCATGTTTAGACTCCTAGTCTTTAGCAGCGTAACTTTTAATTTGCATTTTGATTAAATTTTCATGTTGGTGGTTTTGACCTCACAGCATTGCTAAAAAGGGCACTATGGGGAAGGCAAGAGCCTTTGCCAGAAGTCTGAAGCCCAAGGGAGACAGATGTAGGACATCTCTGGTAAAGCATCATGGTTTGTCAATTATGTCTTCCCAGGCTGTCAGACGCTGGATTCTCTTGGAATGACACCAGAAAGTAAGCTAATTGATAAAGTCAATAATTTCTGGTAGAATGCTGCTTAAGGCTAGGGACATACCTGCCTGGGACACATATTTAGCAAGCTTGATCATGTCTCACTTCATATAGTCCAGGGAGGTATGTCTCAAGTCATTCATAAAGAAAAAAACACTGAGACTACTATAAAACAAAAACAAAGGCCTCTGAGACATGAGAACGAAGCTGTGAATGGATAATGTTAAGCTGCTATGATTTATTCCATGCTTTTCATTTGATACAAAGTACAAACTTCTTCAGACAACAAGATAGTTAAAAAACACATAATTTAAACTATAATCTGAAGATCACATGATGTTAAGTTCCCTATCAGAGGGAAGGTATTGAATAATTAATTAGCTCCATCATGGATCCCCGCCCAACTACATTCATTCATAAAAACAAGAACAAATGATTACCAAACACCCTGAAACACTACATATGCAACAAACTAGTGTACCTGAGTGTTGTCACAAATAATCTTGTGACATATAAAAGTAACATTTAATATGAATTCTTTGAACCCATTATAAATACTTAATTCATGGAATAAAAATAAAAATAAAAATAAAAAGACATATATTTCCTGTGCTACCTAACTCTTTGGTGCATCTTAAAATGGTAGCCTGCACTAATGGCATATTCTTTGAGACTATAATGAACGCTTAATTCATAAAATGGAATTAAAACAAATATTTAATATGCTACCTAACTCTTTATAACATCTAAAAATGAAAACCTACCCTAGGCTTCTGGCTAAGATATCCAAACTTACTTGGATTTATACTATAGTCCAAATAGGATATAAATAATTAATATATTTAAAATTGATCTAATACTCCATCGCTCAATATTTCGTGCTCTCCTAAGGAATTACACAATCGATTCACTAGCTAAAAACTCTCAGGGGCTATATTTAATATTATTTTATATTTCATATATGTTTTCCATACCTATTATGTCGATTACTTTTTATACTAATAAAATATAAAATATAAATTTATGTTGACCATTAGTTTTACCTTGCCAAACTTTTTAGCTTCAAGATGCATTTAATTGAACAGGAATCATTCAGGCCAGGATACCTATATGCATTTAATTTAATCTGCCAGAACAGTTCCAGTTCTTCCAACTTCAAAGCTTCAGGTCCCCCTCTAATATCATGTGATACTTGATCTATCACTAGATATTTTAATGTATGATTTGTTAAATTAAATGCATATATGTATAGACATAATAGGTATGGAAAACATATATGAAATATCAAATAATATTAAATCTAGCCCTTGAGAGCTTTTAGCTAGTGAAATTGAGGGTGTAACTCGTTAGGAGAGCATGAAATAGTGAATGATGGACTATTAGATCAATTTTAAATATATTAATTATTTATATCCTGTTTGGACTATAGTATAAATTCAAGTTAGTTTGGATATCTTAGCCAGAAGCCTAGGGTAGATTTTCATTTTTAGATGTTATAAAAAGTTGGGTAGCGTATTAAATATTTGTCTTAATTCCATTTTATGAATTAAGCGTTCATTATGGTCTCATACAATATGCCATTAATACAGGCTACCATTTTAAGATGTACCAAAGAGTTAGGTAGCACAGGAAATATCCGTCTTTTTATTTTTATTTTTATTCCATGAATTAAGTATTTATAACAGGTTCAAATAATTCATGTTAAATGTTACTTTTATATGTCACAAGATGATTGGTGACAACACTCAGGTACGCTAGTTCGTTGCATATGTAGCATATCAGGATGTTTGGTAATCATTTATTCTTGTTTTTATGAATGAATGTAGTTGAGCGAGGATCCATGATAGAGCTAATTAATTATTCAATACCTTCCATCTGATAGGGAATTTAACATCATGTGGTCTTCAGATTATAGTTTAAATTATGTGTTTTTTAACTATCTTGTTCTCTGAAGAAGTTTGTACTTTGTATCAAGTCATTCATGCCAATATGGACTATAACAGAGTCATAACAGTCCTGCTGTTGAGAGACTTGAGTGCATGTGTGATATGGCAGATTCTGGCACCTAACAAACATCTTATCGTGACTTTTTCCTTATCCAGCCTGGTGAGAGGCACATCTGTGTGTCTCACAATGGAGTCTCCTATGACTAATATGTTGGGTTTTGGTTAGGTCTTAGTGGCTGTGAGACACAGGTGTGTGGACTATGTGTGTTGTGGTTGGCTGTGGAGTTTGCATGTGGTTTTGTCTCAGAGGTCTCTTGCTTGGGCATGTTTTTGATGAGGACCTCTGCATGTGTAGGTGTGGATGGTGCTTGAGGTGTGGTGTTTGTGTTGACAACTTTCTAAGTGCCAGATATACTGTCTTGTGAGGGAGAAAGCATAGACTCTAGGTTCTTAATATAATTGCATCTCTCAAAAATTGTGTTCCTAGGTGGTAGTAGTAGAGGGTTGTCCGTGTACATGAGGTAGTTGCTACACTGTCTCAGGATGCCAATATTAACCAGACTGGTAGAAGAAACTGTAGGACATTGTCCATCCATATTTGTCAGAATTTGAGGGAGAAAGGCCAGAGAGAGCTAAGGGGATAAAGTGTGGAAGGTCTAAGATGACTACAACTAGTTGATCACACAAGTGCTACCAAGGGAAAATTTCTAGCTGGAATAGCTCACAATGTGTTAAAAACAGTGCAGCTGCAGTGTGCAACATGCAAACAGCTCAAATGCAGGGTTTAAATACCACAACAAATATACAAGATTCTAGTAACACAGAAATCTAGCCAATCCTGCTATTCCCTGCTCTCTTTACCAATCAGCTTGTGCCAGACAAGGTCCAGGCAGCCCTGCTTATTTCACTAGCAGAGAAGATAGGCCCCTACCAACCCAATATGGCTGCCAGAAACACAAAAGGCAAATACAAGATGGCTGCCAGAAACACAGAATGCAAACACAAGCAGCTCTGGATGCAGCAAACCTGTATCCAGACAATGCTATTCAATTTAAGGGTTAAGAACACAGTAAACCTCACAGAAAACCACAGATTAACCACTTACAGACAAACTCATAGTATGAAAAAATACTGTTAAGCAGTAATAAAATGCAACAAAGTGCAGTTAAACAGCAATGAATATCAGTAAATAGCAAAGAAATACAATTAAACAGTAATGGAATGCAGTTAATCAGCAAATTGCTTTAAAACAGTGCAGATGTGATAAATTAGCTATAAGGCATGGATAAAAATTATAGGCAAGTGCAAATGGAATAATATAAGTGATAATAAATGAAAAAGCACTTAGATTGGTCTTGAAGCCTCGGGAAGTTTGGAAAACATCCTAGTGATGATGCAACTCAGCAGAGCCTGGTTCAAACAAGCCCAAACCAGCTCAAAAGAGGGATTTAAATACTACAAAAAAATAGAAGATTCTAGTAACACAGAAATCTAGCCAATCCTGCTAGCTCCTACTGTCTTTACCAATCAGCTTGTGCAAGATAAGGTCCAGGCAGCCCTGCTACTCTCACTAACAGAGAAGATAGGCCCCTATCAACAAAAGATGGCTGCCAGAAGCATAGAAGGCAAACACAAGATGGCTGCCAGAAACACAGAAGGCAAAAACAAACAGCACTGGGTGCAGCAAACCGATATCCAAACTAAGCCACTCAATTTAAGGGTTAAAAACGGTCAAACTCATAGAAAAGCACAGATTAACCACTTACAGAGAAAAACATAACTCACACTATGAAAAAATACAGTTAAACAGTAACGAAAGGCAGCAAAATGCAGTTAAACAGTAATGAATTGCCATAATACCTCCATAGTTCCCAGCCTTAATCATACCAATAACTGAGTACAATGCTCCTGTCTTCATGTATATATCCTCCACTGATGTGTAACTGAAGTGTACCACTTTGTCACAGTGAGCTGTCACATATCTTATTGTCCATACATCGGCATTCTTTTTTTGTTGCACAAAATTGACTGATTGTGCAGTACATCAGTCAAGTTGTTGCACCAGATGCATGTGCTGTTCTGGTGATGCACACACAGACTACTTACATAGGTGTTTGACAACATTAATGGCATGGATAGTGTAGAATGTGCTATATATATATATATATATATATATATATATATATATATATATATATATATATAGATTCACTTTATATCCTCGAAATACTGAAATGTCGAAATTCAGTATTTCAAAGCTATAAAGTCAAAATTTAAAACCATGAAAACTCAGAACCACAAAGTTCAAAATCTCGCACACCGGAGATTTTGAATTTCACCCTTCTACTCCACAGACACACACACACACACACACACACACACACACACACACACACACACACACACACACACACAAACACAAGCTCTCTACTACATAAACACACCATGTGGGGGGCTGCACCCCCCACACTCCCCCTACTTAAATATTCTCACTCTGAGGTCACACTACATACAAACTTATTTATTTATTTATTTGCAGTTGGTTTACCAGAATAGTCCATTGGGCCAAAAGAACCCGTTTTCAATGGAGTCCTGGGGAGAAAAGCTCCAAAAACAATTAGCAAGGTTACAATAAGGTATTTAGTTTCAATTATACAATTACTACGGACTTGGAAATGCAGTAGACTAGTGTACAAATATATACAAATATTACAATCTTGTATAGCTGCAAACAATTTACAATATATAAACTGAAAAGCTTTTACAACTTAGGGTGGGTTACACTGGAGTTATCTTTCATACATTCAGGATGAGTAGCTTAATACAAGCAAGAGAAAGGTATATGAGCTGACATAAAACTTTTTCAATATAGAAACAGAGAACCTTTTCCATCTTAGCGTATATTTACACTTAGGTATCTTTAAGCATTCAGAAAAAGCTTAATACAAGCAAGAGCAAGATCTATGAGTTTAGGAGAGTAAGTAGAAATTCCCATTATGAATAGGGGAGGAGAAGTGGAAATTCCCAGTATGAGGAGATTATGTTGGGTAGGAGCAGGAGCATTCCCACTGGGAAATTAGGTGTGAGTGAAGGGATTTTTTGAATGAGAAGTGATGTGTGATGGTACGAATGGATGGGGGTAAGGAGTTCCAGAGACGATCAATATTGTAGGATAAGAGATTTTATCCAGGTGGACAAATTGGTTTATACAGTTCAATTAGGATTTGGTTGTTAGATCTAAGAATTCTATCAGGGAGGTGCATTTTGAAGGTAGAGGAAAGGGATGGGCAGAGGGAGGGATTGAAGACGAGCTTGTGTGCAAGAGTCAGTTGGACGTAGGTGAGGTGATTGGGTAGTTCTAACCATTTTAGTTTGTGGAGAGCCGAACAGTGGTGTGAGGAGGACTTATGGGAGGTAGCAAACTTGGCAATTTTGTTATAGCAAGAGGAGAGTTGTGTTTTGAGAGAAGATTGTAGGTTAGTTAGAAGTGGGGCTCCATAGAGGAGGGATGGGATGAGAAATGTGGTAGATAGGGTGAGTTTAGTGGAGGGTGTAAGATAACAATGCTGTCTGTAGAGCATGCCAAGTTTTTGGTGTTTTTTTTTTATATTTAGTTGAAGATGGGAATTGAATTTAAGCTGACTATCAATTTGGACCCCAAGTAATTTGGCCTCACATACCAGTTCTAGGGGTGTATTGCTGTGACTAGTAATAGTGAAATTACTTGGATTGAAAAAGGTAGCTTTAGAGGGGGTGAATACCATTACTTTGGTTTTGGAGGCATTGAGTACAAGGTGATTTGTTTTCATCCATTGTTCAGTGATTGAGAATGCATCTTGAGTAAGCTTTAGCAGTGTGGGCATGGAGGTAGCAGAACAGATAATAGTTGAATCATCTGCCTATTGGATAATTTTAGTTAAAGGGATAGAGTTGTGGAAATTGTTTATGAATATATTAAAAAGAAGGGGACCCTGTATAGATCCTTGGGGTACACTGGGGTGTTGATGAAAGGGGAGGTGGCTTTTTTCCATCTTACTGCTTGATATCTATTGGATAAGTAGCTAGTGAACCAGTTCAGAGAAGAGGGTGACAAGTTAAGCTTGTAGAGTTTAGTTAGTAGTAAATTGTGGGAGATAGTATCAAAGGCTTTAGAAAGGTCTAGTAGGAGGGTAGAGACAATGTGTCCTGAGTCCTGGGCTTTGTTCACAGATTCCAGGAAGGAGAGTAGGGCGGTCATAGTACTGTGTCTTGGTCTGAAACCATGTTGTGTTGGAGTTAGTAGGTTATTGTCTAAGAGGTATGGTAGGAGTTGTAGGTGAATACACTTTTCTAAAAGTTTAGAGATAGTATAGCGATGGGACGGAAATTAGTAATATTGTTGTTGCTGCCGCCTTTGTGCAATGGAACAACAAAAGCCTTTTTCCAGATTTGGGGTACTGAGCTTTCTTGAATGGAATGGTTGATTAGAATGCTGATGGGGTAGGCAATGGCTTCAGCAGCTATGCTGAGAAAATAAGAAGGAATTTTATCAGGGGCATTAGAGCATGGTTTTAGTTTCTGAAGTAGCTTTTTATGGTGGATGTGGGTATAGGTTTAAGTGAAAATGGTGGGGGAAGGGGGGAGAATTTGGGAATGTTGATGATGGATTGGAGATAGGGGAGGAGCAGTGGTAAGGGGTGAAAAGTTGGTAGGGGAGGATTGGGGTGTAGTGGGGGGTGTGGTGGGGTTTGAAGATGAAAAGGATGAGGTTAGTTTGGAGACAGAATCAATGAAGAAGGTGTTGAATTGAGTGGCCAAGTCTATGTCAGGAGTGTTAGGGTCCGCGCTAGGGTTATCTGGTTTGTTGGGATTAAGGAGGGTAGAGATGCATTTCCAAAATTTTTGAGGGTTTGTTTTGTTGTTTTGGATTAGGTAGACGTAATTTTGTCTATTGGAAATGATAACCTCTTTTACTTTGTTTCTGAGTGTTTTGTATTCATTATGGGCTAGGGGAGTCCTATGTTTCTGATATGACGACCATGCCTTATCTCTAAGGTGCATAGTTACTAGTGTGTTTTTTGTTAGCCAAGGGGCAGTTTTGTTTTTTATTCTTTTTGTTTTTATAGGGGCTTGTTGCTCTAAGAGGTTTAGAAAAGTTGAGTTAAAGTGGGCGACAGCTTGTTCCAGGGGTAGAGTTTTTAGGGTGCACCAGTTGATTGCTTTTAGAGAGTTGGAAAACGTGGTGGGGTTAAAGTTTTTTTGCAGCGAGTGGTAATAAAATTGTGAGTAAGATGTAGGGGTGAAGTTAGTCGGTGTGTGAATGTGGGCAAGTGGTCACTAAGGGAATCAGGCAGGGTGCCACTATTTGAGAAGTAATGAGGGTGGGAGACTAATATCCAGTCTAGGGTACTATCACTGGTGAGGTTTTTTGAGGGCCAGGTTATGGAGTTGATGAGTTGAGAGAAGTTGTAAAGATTAATGTTAAGTGGATTTGTGGGAGACTGTACTGCGGTTCAATTAATATTCATGTCACCCATAAGTATAGTTTCGTTGTTAATGTTATTGGAAAGGCAGGAGAGGATATCTTCTAGTGTAGAAATATTGTTGCCTGGGGGGATGTAGAGGGAGGCTATGCATATGCGATTGTGTTTATTTACTTGAAGCAGTGCCAGGAGTAATTCTGCATTATTGAATTGGGGAGTTGGTTTGTTAAAAGGGGTAACTGTTAAGGAGGATAAGTATAGAAGGGCTACTCCACCTCCTTTTTTGTTTGTTCTATCTTTTCTGATTATAAAGTAGTTGAGTGGAATTATTTTGGAATCTTTTATATGAGGTTTTAACCAAGTTTCAGAGATGGACAAAATGTCTGGTTTGTTATATGTATTCCAGGCATGCAGATTAGGGATTTTGTTAACTATACTTTGGGCATTTAAGGAGGTGAGTACTATGGATTTATCCATTGGAGGGGATGAGGATGGGTCTGGGTTGGGGTGTATGTCTCCTGATAACAGAATAGAAGTCAGATATAGCATTAGGTAATCTCAAACACACAAGATCTCAGCCAAGTAGTCAAGCCAAAACTTCCAGCACCCTCTCCATCCAACCCAGTGCTTCGTGTTCCTCCCCAAGTAGCTGACACACATACTTTGAGATTTGATTTAGATACAAGCACACACACACTCCTGGGAAAGGCAGGCACAAGTTTACTAGCTATGGCCAGTTCTGCCCAGACTAAAAGGTAGTTATCACATCCACTTCTCAGCTCTTTAACAGCTACTATACAGCCCTTACAAACCAATTCTACTGTGTAATGTTGCTATTATCCAAATGGTAAGTGTGACCAAGACTTGCAAGGCTATTTAAGAGTGGCCTGTACAGTGTCATCAAACACATATGTAAGTACTCTAAGAGCTTGAATATCTCTAAACAAACCAGCCACAATTAAAAGGTTTAAATATATTTAATTTAATAATAAATAATAAAAGTACAAGACAATTCTCAATACAGTGACTATGGTGTTCAGAATCACAGGAAATATTTTAAAACAACATTGCAGGACAGTCTCAAATAAATACAGAAAACATCTAAACTAAGCTTTACTATATTCCTAACTATCTCTAAAAGAAATACTATATCTAAATAACTTACAGAGCAAGGCAAATGTAGATGAGAAGTGCTGAATGAATGTTTTCAGATCCAAGACAAGATGCAAAATTCCCAATCTCTGAGAGAGTTCCCAAATTAATATCAAAACATTACTGCTGGGTCAACTGGATGACATCACTATTTGTCACCTGCATCCATTTCCCAGGCTAAACAGATACCAACAGAATTTAACATTTCTCTGTGAAAAATACCTATCTCTCAGAAGTTTGCCTAGAACTGGAAGTCGTAAAACAATTAACACTTTTACATTTGAAACCTAGTAATTATTTCTGTTTCCAGACAATAGAAAAACCTCTAGCTTTACACATTGTGTCTGCTTGCTGCACTGAAACTAACATTTTTTATAACATATCGTAAACATTTTTAGCTTATTTTCCTGAAGTTTTGCAAGTTAACTCTGTGTGTTCTAACTTCTGCTATTAATATAGTTTACATACATTTCTATTCTTTTCCAGTAGGGTACACTGTGGTTACATTCTTGAAACTCAGTGCATAACATACAGTTCAACACACACTTCCACACCAATAGTTTAATATCCACATAACATATAGTTCTCTTACATTTGTAAGACAAACCTATGGATCATATTAATATTCACAAATGACATATGATTATTTACAAAATTCCAGATAGCTGGGCTGGCAGCCTCACAGATGTCCCCTGCATTATTCATGTAAGGATGCTTATCTCACACAGACATCCTCCCCACTGTTATGCCACCTTGTGTGACAGTCACATAATGCACATTTTCACTGTGCATTCTCTACTGTACCATATAGATATGTGATTGGTGTTGCTGTTACAACCATCTTCCACTGATATGCCTTCATCAGCTGTACATTAGGTTGTTTCATCTGTCCGCTTTCCCTGTGTTAATTCTTACAATTCATCTGTGTGTCCTTATTCAATACACACACTTACCCTGAATGTTTATTTTACATGGCAGTCCATATACCATTTCAGATCACTTACACAGCTTCAGTACAGAATACCAGGGATGGGATATCACAATACTTTGCCCTGTGGATACACTGTTCTGTACTGTGTTTGGATCATATACTTCACACTCATACCAATCCTCTGTCCAGATTTTCACAGAATGACCAAATGTGTTCCTTATCAAATTTGTGGCTTTCTGCAATATCAGTAGGATGATCTCAGGACTGATGTGACTCAATATTACACACATATGAGTTTCATACTTCAAATACTTCAGAACATGCATCTTAACTCACACCCCTGGTTATTCTATCACATTTCTATAGGGCAAAAATGTCAAATATGTCCCTATTTCTGGTTCATTGTCCACCCATTATGTTGGTCTTTGTCCAGATGTCTTGCACTAAGAGATTGAGAGATGTCTGTGAAGCCCTGGTGATCATTGTGGCATTCCGCACAAAACGATAGACTGTCATTGTTCTGATTTCAGCAGGAGTGCTATACATGTTCACTTACATGGTTTCCTGGCCAGCAACAGTGTTGTCAGCCACAAAACCTCACTTAAACATGGTGCACGGCATGAATATGCACTGCACGCTGCTGCTCACAGTGCACTTCCACGTACACATGTAAACTCCATGTACACTTTGCAGAAAGCCTATACAGCGTTCATTGAATCCTGAGGTGCCTGCATCATTCTAGTAAATAACCATACCTCTCAACCTCTTAGAGAAAGAAATCTGGACAAAGCAGTACATAATGGGGGAACAACGGCACAAAAATAGGGACAAGTTTTAAATATTACTTGTACAAACTTAGAAAATTGATAAAATAACAGGTTTTACATTAACATGGATTTTGTGAAACATATGAAGTTTGAAACCCAAATGTCTGTCATTATTTTTTTACTTTAATCCTCAATGATTTGCCAGTGATTTCCCAGAAAACGAAAAATAAAAATTGGAAAAGTGTACCAAAAATCACAGGAACACCAAACAGTACAGCACACCATGGACGAACCAAGTCAAAGGCGACTCAAATCATACTGGAAGTTGTTTAATGAAATAGGAAGGTAGATAAAAATATATTAACACTTTAATAAATAACATCACATTTTCGTCCACACCACAGTAGACTTCATCAGATAAAAACATCACCTTCCAAGACCCTCCAGTTTCATGATTCTTTGTTTTATAAAGCAGCACCATTTCTGCTGACTGTGTAACTAACATTTACAGAAGAGAACTGCAATTTTTTCAGAGAATGGCTGAAACCTTTAAGACATATGAGAAAAAAAAACTCTTACGTCTTAAAGGTTTTAGCCATTCTCTGAAAAAATTGCAGATCTGAATCCTACACAATGTAGTTCATATAGAATGCAGCCTCGGATGTTGTCAGATCCCATGGATGCTGTGTTCTTGGCTTTGGAGAGTGTGTTTTTTACCTGTACAGCTGTGATTACAGGAACTTTGCATTCTTCCAGTATAGAGATGAGCCCTTTAGTGGATGAGAGGGGAGTAAAGTTAGCACTGAACGTATCTGCCAGGATGTTGGCAATATCAGTTGGTTCTGTATATTTAATGCCATTGTGCTGTAACTCAGAGCAGATCTGAGTGTTGTCATTGAGATTCTTGACATAGCTATAGAATGCCTTGTGGGTGTCTTTAGAGTCAGTGGCGATTTTGTTTTCGTAACTAGCTTTGGAGGATTTTATGAGGGATCTCAGCTTCTTACTGAGGCTAACCAGGGAGTTCCTCCAATCATAGGATTTTACTCTTTTTTGCAACAGTTTCTTTCTTCTGTTGTAGAGTTTGTTTATGGCAGGGGATCACCAGATTGTCTTCCTTTTTTTGGAAGATAGCATATTGGTTCTGTTAGGGATTGCATGATCCATGCACTCATGTAAGTGCTTATAAAGTGCATTTGTGTAGGATTCAGCAGTCATACCTCTATTGTCCGTCAGCATGGGTGTTGTAAAGTTTGCCGCTTCTGTCTTAAGAAGCTTGACGTTAGCTTTGGAGAAATTTTTTACGACGGTTTCCCTAATGGGGGTGGGGGAGGGATATGGATGTCTAGGGTGATTAGCTTGTGGTCGGATCTGACCAACAAGGAATTGACCTCTGGTGTGGAGCACCAGTTGCCCATGTTGGTAATAACCAGGTCTAGGATATTGCTGCCCCTAGTGGGGGTGTGGACAAGTTGATCCAATGCATTGGAATTTATGAATTTCAGAAAACGTTGAGCACAAGAGTTGGTACATGAGTAGTTTTCCCAGTTAATGGTGGGGTAGTTGAAATCGCCCATTATTAGGGTGTTAGGTTGTACCCTAATATTTTCCAGTGTATCAAGAACTGAGGAGTGGGAATCCTGGGGCATGGTGGGGGATCTGTAGCAAGCTACAATTTGGATTGCGGTCTTGCCCAGAGTTAGTTGCACTTGGATAATCTCGGATGCATTATACTGAGCAACTGGCCCGGAGGTGTGGATATCCTTAATGAATATGGACATGCCTCCACCTTTAGATTTTTGTTCCAGGTTAGGTGGCCGAAAGGTGTGGTATGAATTATAGCCTGGTAATGCAGGGGTACTCTCTAGAGCCTTGAACCAGGTCTCTGTCACTGCACAGATGTCGATGTTCTCCATTTTACGGAGTGCCTCGAGTGAGTGCATTTTGAGGTTTAGACTTCTAGCATTGAGTAGCAATACCCTCAGATTCCTTCTTGTACCTGTTACGGTGGTGAATTTGTCATTTGAACCTTGCCTAAAAATGGCACTATAGGGGTGGCTAGAGCCTTAGCCAGTATCCAGAATCCCAGGGGTGACAGGTGCAGGCAATCTCTGGCAAAGCATCGGGGGTTGTCGATCCTGTCATCCCAGACAGACAGATACTGGATCCCCATAGAATCACACCAGAAGCTTAGCCAATTGTTGAAGTCAATCATGTTATCCTTGTACTGTAGTATCATTCTGGGTGATGGCAGGATGCTACTCAGGGCTAGGATCATACCTGCTTGGGCTATAAGATCAGACAGCTCCTCCATGTCCCTTTTCATGTAGTCCAGGGAGGTATGTCTCAGGTCATTCACACCAACATGGACAATGACAGAGTCATATTTGTACTTGTTGTGGCGTGACCTGAGTGCATGCATTATGTGGCAGATCCTGGCACCTGACAGACATCTGACACTAACTTTCTCTTTGTTTAGCCTGATGAGTGGAACATCAGTGTGCCTGACTATAGAGTCACCTATGACTAGAGTGTTGGGTATGATGTTATGCCTTAGGGGCTGTGGTTGAGTGGCACACTGAGTTTGTGGGCTATGTGTCATTTGGGTTGTGTTGGGGGGGTGGAGGTTGCTTGTGTTTCTGCTTTGGAGATCCCTGTTGCTTGGGCAGGTTTTTACTGAGATCCTCCGTGAATGTAGGTGTGTGTTTTGTGTTTCTATGTGTGTGCTTTGGTGGTGTAGGTTTTGAAGGACTATGTGATGAGTGTGGTGTGGTGCAAGTGTTTACCTTCTCCTCTTGACTGTCTAGTCCAGTCTTGGGTGAAGAGAGCTTTGCTTCCAGTTTGGCTATATAAGTGCATCTCTCACAGGTTGTAGTGTTGGGTGGTAGGAGGAGAGGGTTGTCTGTGTACATGAGGCAATTGCTGCATTGACCCAAGATACCCAGATTCATCAGGTAGACAGGAGAAAACACTGGGAGCTGACTCTTAGACATGCCTGGATAGGTCCTTATTTCTTAAGTACTATAAACTGTTTTCCTCTAGACAAGTGAGGAAAGTTGAGTGCTGTAGTAATTTGCAGCTTATTCAGTGCTTACAACGAGGTCTGAACAAGTACTGAGCTCAAAGAAACAGACTTGAGTGCTGAAACTAAAAAACTGGCTAGTTCTAAGAAACAAAATTAAGCTAGAAGGTTTCCTTCCAACACAGAAAGGCGTGGGGGCTCAGAAGCCCACAAACAGTTCTGGACACAGCAAATCTGTATCCAGACTAGACTACCCACAGGAAAGGCAGGAAACAAGCTTAGACATTTTTTTTTTTATTTGCCATGCCTCAACCTGGCCAAAACTTTTGACACAATTCTTCACTCAGACATGGTAGAAAAGCTAAATAAACTGGGAATAAACTCCTATGTCACCTGTTGGATTGCCAACTGGCTCATGGATAAGTTGCCGATAATCAAAATAGGGGAAGTTGCCTACACAAACAAACCAGTCACCAGTGGAGTCCCCAGTGTTCTGTGCTGGAACCTCTCCTATTTGGCATATGCTTTTCTGAAGTAAAAGCCAATACCAACATGCTCTGGCTGACTAAGTCTGCAGATGACTGCATGCCCCAAATAAATTAATGGTGCCAAAATCATGGACTGAAACTAAATGACAAAAATTGTTGTATGCTTTGAGAGTCATCTTCCCCAGGAAAAAATGGGTCTATATTATCATATCGCATGCTCAGAAGAGCGAACGACAGATAATGAACCCCAAGTAAGCAAAAGCTTACAACGTAGAAACTTCAGAGCAGGATTATTTTCCAATGGAAAACAATCGCTGTTTTGGAAAAAAAAAAAAAAACAGTAAAACATTACTTAACCCACAACCCACACACCACCCCTACTTAAATATACCAACTCCGAGATTGCACTACAGTGCTGAAAATGCAAAGTAGCAAAAGCAGCCAAATGAATTCTTTCCAAGGGAAAGAATTTGCTGAAACGCCACTTTGCTATTTTGCCTTTTCGCGCTTTACTGTTCAACAAAGACACATTCGACAACCTGCGTCTGTGACGGCGTAATAGGAAACCCGAAAAAAAAAACAAGAGTTGATGCAATTGTTTAGGATTTGGGAATTTATGTGAACAGTGACCTAACGTTTGGCCAATATATGTCTGTTGTTCTAAGAAAGCTCTTCTATATTTCACAGCTTAAAAACAAAGGGATTGTGTTCAGATTTAGGGATGCCATTTTACCCCTTTACGCAGTCCTTATTAGGCCAGTCATTGAATATAATTACTGCTTCAGCATGTATTTATTTATTTTATTTAACATTTGTTTACCGTGAAAGTTTGACTTGGAAAGAAGCCAATTTTCAGTGGAGGCCCGGGAAGAAACACTCCAGATGCATGTCACCTTACTAAAAGGATACAAGTCCTAAACATGTCCTACATGGACCGACTCAAAGCTCTGTCACTATACTCAGACACAGACTGCTAAGAGATGACCTGTGTCTGGCATGTAAGGCATCCTCCGAAACATCACTGATGGATTTACTGCACATCAGCAAGTCAAATGGCATAAGAAATACCCAGTCTAGGGATTTAACCCTCTTCTGCAACATCAATAGAATGGTTTGGAATGATAGCTATATTTTGCAGAGCATACCACTGCTGTAAAACAGATTTCCAATCCACATAAAACAAAGTTCATCCATGCCCATATTCAAGATCAACTTAGATCTAGGAATGGAAAACCAAAAAATTATCTCAAGATTGCCCCCTGTACTACTAATGGACAGGGGCAGCTCCTAAACGTTTTATCCTATGCATGGGTCCCCTCAATTATTCTAATTAGGGATGATATATAATTGTCTATTATGGGATGGATAAGACCAATTTATAACGAAATGGGATAGGTTATTTCAAGGACAAAAAGTGAAACTGGCTAGGCTTAAAATGGCCCACAAGGGCAGCTAGCCCAGTACTTACCTATGAAACTATTAAGGTATCTGGATAATCAGATGGGTAGTCATAAAATTAATCTGGGCTTGAATGGCCTAACACTACTAGAGAGAGAGAAGGTACAGTCTAGGGTGGCAAATTGGCAGGGCATAATGGTCACAAGTCTCAGTTGATTTGAACTTACTATAATTTCTATGACATCTATGATAGAGAACATTACTGATAATAAACAAGCCTTTCTAATGACTATACTCAATGACTTGAGTTGTTTAAGTGACACTCATGTGTCAGTGGGTGACATATAAAGGAGAATGCCAGATCTATAATAGATTTTTAACCCCTGCATGTGCTGATTTATTGATTATATAAATGTAAAGGTATTTTTAAATGGCACAATGAAATAGCATGTTACATTGTCCATTTTACAAATTGATTTATATTCTCGATATGCACAAAAGCAGTATTTCATTCTAAAAGGTATGATGTCTACAACTCATATAGGATAGTCCCAGTAGCATAGCTAGGGTGGGGTGAGATGGGTAACAGCCCTTGGCACAAAGTGTTAGGGGTGTGCGATCAGCCAATCCTGATCATTCTTTAATGAAGTACCAGCTTTTAAAAGCTGGTATTGCATTTGTGGTCATACCTGTAGCTGTAGCTGTAGTGCTGTAGCTCTCTGTGTGTGGTTTAAACTGTAGCTGCTGCTTGCTACATTGTATCAAACAGTTTGCTATTGTTTAAAAGTTAAAAAAACAAATCTTTTTTTTAAATTCCTGAGTACTGTAAAGCTCCATGCAGTCTTCTGTAGCAATCAGTTTGCTACAGTTTAAAAATAACAAAGTACTGGCATGATTTAAGGACTGAATTTACTGAATAATGATATACATTTGTGTTTCAAACTTCATACCCATTAGAAAAATGCATGTTAATCACATACATATAGTAGAAAAATGCATGTTAAGACAAACCTGTTATTCTAGCAACTTTCTAAGTTTATAAGAGCAGTATTTAAAATCTGTCCCTACTTTTGGGCCTCCCCCCCCATTCTGTTAGGCTTTGTCCAGATTTTTTGCACTAAGAGGTTGAGAGGTATGGGGGTGTACACAGATCTAACTGTAAAAAGACAATCACTTACAACTTATTGCAGTGAAGTGCTTTTTTTGTAGGTTCATAGGTGTTTACTAGGCTAACAACCACCAGAGACTTTTTAAGCCTAGCTATGCATCTCAAATCTCTGACAAGTTCTGGTACCCTTGATAAGTGTAAGTAGGGGTTTGGGAGATGAAACATTTACAAGCAGGGGCCTGGGAGAAAAAACATTTACAGGTTGCCTGTGTCCATTAGAGACATAGGTGCCAAACCAGGGATGAATTTCCTGTTCCCCATCCAACTGTCCAAGTTATACTTGAATTGGGTTAGGGAAGAACTCTGCTTCACATGGATGGGTCGCCTGTTCATGAGGCGGAGTCCACTCATTCAACTCTACCTTTATTAATATTCTCAACAGCCTAGAACCTCTCCTCACAGTCTGTATAAAATCAGACATATCCCCCTGGCTAACAAATGCTACTCACACCCTAATGAGATCTAGAGACAGGATGTGGAAAACATGGGTGAAAACTAAGCTCCCCACAGATTTTAAAAAAGTACAAAGAATTCAGATATCTACTTTAATCCTCCCAACTCAGAGATCCAATCCCAAAAAATTCTGAAACTCTATTAACCAAATATTGCATCCCAGGAATCCTTCTTCTTCAAATCCCTGCCCCAACAAGACACGTGAGGAAACTGCTGCCATCTTTAATAACCACTTCATAAAATCCATATCTAAAATGTTTCTCTCTGAACTCTCTGCTACTAACACCATAAACTCTAGAATCAACTGGGCTAGTAAATCCTCTGAACCCTCTCCAACTTCAGACTCTTCATTTACTTTCTCCTTAGATCTGTTCCTACTAGCTACATAAAATCTCTACTCTCCAAACTAAAACCATGTTCTACATCTGCTGACAATATTCCTTCCTATTTCCTGCAGTTAGCAGCTGACTAATTTGCTTTCCCAGTGTCTGTCTTGATAAATCGCTGTATTGCTGAATCAAATGTCCCTTCTATCGGGAAAGAATTGTACACTCTATCTATACATAAATAAGGTAACTCTACTGAAATCACTAACTTTATACCCATTGCCATTCCATCCTCCTCTCAAAAGTTTTGGAAAAACGTATACACAAACAAGTCATGCAATACCTAGACCAGGAAAACCTGCTCACACCCACACTACATGGCTTTGCCCTAAACACAGTACTACTACTGCCCTTACATCCTTCCTTAACACTATTACTCTGGCCAGAGATAACAACAAACCCATCTCTCAGCTTTTCTTAGACCTTTCAAAAGATTTTGACACCGTGTCTCACTCACTTCTAATGTCTAAACTGTCTAACCTTAACTTCTCTACTTCTGCTGTTGCCTGGTTCTGCAATCAGTTAAATGGCTTTCTGCTCTGTCCCCTTCTCTTTCTATTAAAATGGGTGTCCCACTAGGCTCTATTCTTGGTCCTTTACTTTTCAAAATCTTTACCAATCAACTCTATATTTTCTACCCCCAATCATCCCTGGTACAATATGCTGATGACTCTACAGTCATCACCATTGCAGACACCCCCTCTCAACTCATCTCTACCACCCAGGCATCCTTTAACTCAGTAGAAACCTCATTCTCAAAAAAATCTGTTTATTCTGAACCCAAAGAAAACAAAACTTCTACGTTTCTTACCCAAAAATGTCAACCACCTTAAACATATCACTCTATCCAGTCTCTCAATAACACTCCCATCAAAGTAGAATGAAGCACAAAACTCCTAGGTGCATCATAGATGATAACTTCAGCTTGACTTACATGTTAATAACTGCATTCAGAAGACTCACCTAAAACTCTGCCTCCTGTATAGAAATAAAAAGTTTCTCACTAACAAAGTAAAAGTAACCCTCTCTCATGCTTACCCAGTCTAGTGTATAGCTCTCAAATCCTGACAAACCTCAACTCCACTCTCCTTACTAAATTAGAATCAGCCTATAACAAAGTAGATAGATTTGCAGTGCACCAAACTTATAAATCACATCACTGCCTCCCACTAAAATACTTAAATTGGCTAGAATTGCCACACCAGCTTCTCCTCTCCCAGTTTCTGATTATTCACTCCATACTATACCAGTCTTCCTACTGCCCCAGCTTATCTCCTCTTATCTCCTTGTATTTCTCATTATTCTCCCACTAGAGCTCTATGCAGCTTAGACCAAGTCCTCCTTCAGATTTATAAACCCAAAACCAAAATGGGTTGCAGCTTCTATATTTACCATTTCTTGGAACAGGCTTCCATTAGAAATTAGGTCCTTCAGTCAACTTAAACAATTCAAAGCAGCTACCAAGGAATATTTAAAAAGTCACTGGTCCTGTCTCTGCACTCACCTCTCCTAACCCTCTCTACTACCCCTAAAATAGTGCTCTATCTGCCTACTATGCCGCTTTGCTAAACTGACCTCTGCTACTTTCATAACTCTTAGCTATTTCCAAGCTTTCTTAACTCTCTTGTACCTAGCATTTTTTTTTTACCATGAACAGTAACCTCCTAATACTTCTGTTAAAACATTATGCATCTCATCTCTCTCTCCTACATTCATAATATACAGTAACAGTAATTACATGAGAATTTCTTTTATTTTCGCTTCATTTGTTATAATTGTATTACTTTGTTATATTGCTATATGTATTGGCATGTACTGTAAATATTTTTCAGTTTCAATTTCTTTAAATGGTTTAATCTTATTGTAATGTTTATGGAGCTTTTCTCCCCGGGCATCTGCTGAAAAAGGGCTATTTCAGCTCAGTCAGACAATCCTGATCAACAAATGTAAAATAAAGAAAATAATAAATAATTCTGAGAAGGAAGTAAGCAAGTGAGTGGATGGGGCACCATAAATTCTTACCAGGGATAGCACCCACAACCCTCCTGGACATTGACAGTCATTACTAAATACAATCCTGGGTATTGACTAGAGTATCTATGGAATTACATTGGGGTGAAACGGTTAGGCTTGAAATTACCCCATGGTCGATAGCCTAGTAACCGCCTGTGATCCTTTGATCCTATGATCCTAAATCATTTAGTCAGTAGATAATACCCGGTTTGCTATGAATATTTTTTACTACTACTGGTATTTGTTCTGAGTGGATCAGTATATTATCAAACATGAACTCTTGGTATTCGAATAAGTGTACCTGAGGCATTGGATCTCCAGTTGTGCAACTAATTTATAGCAGTAAAGAAGTGGCACGTGTATTTGTTGTTGCTGAATAGCATGTTTTAAGATGTGTTAAGTATTATGGAATTGCAGGGGATTCACAATCCAGGGTGATGTATGGCTTTCTGCAGTTTTCTGGCTTACTGAAAAATGCTAGTATCTGAACACATGAGGGCAACCTGACAGGCAGGTCATTACAATGCTGGTATGTGCTGTATGTGCCATTAATAGCTCATTGACAGTAATAGTCATCGACTCAAAAATAAAATCTTGGTGAAGTTCATACATAGTATTTTAAAACTTTGCCCTGAACTGCCTGTCAACATGGCAGTTAGAAAGTCAAGCAGCAGAAGGCTTACTGAGACAAAACAGATTGTGTCTGCACCAAATGTTGCAATGTAGTCTGAGTGGAATTCCTGTGCATTGACTTTGGTCAGTGGTTGATAATATGATTTGTGAACCATGCTGGTTCAGTCCCAAATCCATGCCCTTAGGAGAATCCATGTAATATATTTGACAGCAGCATATTATTGTTTAGCTGGGTAGGTAACTGTAAATAAACTGTTTTTTCAAGTACAGAGAAAGCATAGTAAGTGGCTATCATATTTCAGTAGAATGGGCACAATTTCCTGCACTAGAGATTTATTTATTTTTTATTTTGTTTACCCATTGTTTTTCAGATTAGTCCTACTAAGTTAGTATCCTCATTTCAGGGGAGACCCTGAGATGAGAATAGTAACTATGAGAAATTTGACCAGGGCATCATGGATCTTCCTCTACTCTGAAGCTGTGAGTAGAACAGTTGTACAACTGCATACTTCCTGTTTCTGTTCTGAGCTCAGTGGTGGCTTGAAGAAGCAGGAAGTGAGAAGAATGAAACCACAGGAGACTTGCTGTGATAATATTGCTTCTATAGAGGCAGTCAAGTCTTCGGGTATCACAAATATGATGTCTGAAGTTGGCATGAGAGAGGAAAAGGCAGGTGGGCCTTCTGAATTGTAGAAGGCAGGGAAGCCTTCTGAGTTGATTTCTGAGGACGTGGTTACTGAAGGGAGAGAGAAGAAGATGGTTGGGACTTCTTTATGTGATAATGGAGATGCAGAAGGGAAGGAGACAAAAGACAGTCAAGACTTTCACTGATTCAGAGGAGGTATTTCAGCATGTTTATTTAGGGAAGAAGAAGAACCAGCTAATGGGTGTATTTTTAGAATGCTCCAATGGGGGAGGTTGCAGATGATTTATTAATGGATACATTCAAAACAAGTGAACTTGAGACTGGGAGAGAAATTGTTTGGGGTTACATTATAGGTTCATATGTTAGTACTAGGCTAACTGCCTTTATTGGCCATTTTAAGCCTAGCCATTTATCCCATCTGAGAATCAAACTCTGGAACTTGTGTTTGTAAGGTAAACACCTTAACCATCATGCCAACCTCCCACCCCTAAAAACAGCCTCTGCAAGGCTCGAGCCCAGAACCCTGTACACTACAGTCACAGTAGTTAACCACTAAGCCATCACAACAGTGGACACAATTCAAATGGAATAAGTATATAACATCATGAATTAAAACTCCTATGTAAAAATAGTGAGGGAAAGCAAAGAAAAGAAAAGAAAAAGAAAATAGAAGTTGCAAGCAATGTAAGTAATGTAAGGGTAATGCTTCACTGTAAGATTTTCCAGTAAAGAAGTTTAAGGTATGAACAGGTATAAAGTTTGGGATAATGTAATGCCTTTAAGTACAATGGCATCAGGTTAAAGCTTTTATTCACATTAAAAAGGAAACTTGTTGTGACATTATATTTGAGACCGGGTTCATAATAGAAAGACTTTTGGGTGAATATGAAAAAAAAGAAAATTTGTTTTCCATGGAAAAGGAATGTGTTTAATGCATTTGGTAGAGAAACAAGCAGAGAAATAAATATTCAATTCAGAGTAGAAGTGGAAAAAGAACTTTTACAGAAAATATGTAAATAGGTTACAGACATTTTGAAAGTTTATGATAATACAGGTTTATACACAGAGGGGTGGGATTGTAATGTGATATTGAAAATTTATAATGAAAACATTGTACATATTCCTAGTATCATAAATGTCAAAGGTGATAAAGATGATGTGAAATATTGGGTCAATGAAAAACATATTTTTTTTCTGTAGGAAATCAGATCATTTAATCCACAACTGTTGAAAAAGAAAATGTTATATGTGTGGAAAAATGGATATCATGTCAAAAAATGTGAAATGAAATGCTATAAATTAAAAAAAATGGTCATATGTGGATGGATTGTAAAGAAAATGTTTCTATTGTATAAGGGGAATCAGACATTCATCAAAAAGAACAAAAAAATGGCGGGAGATGATAAAGAGCATTGTGAAGAAAACAGAAAAATTTAATACAGATAAAGAAATAGAGGAAGGTTCAGAAATAAGGAATAATGAAGATGTAGAATGAATGTAGTGAAGGAAACAAAAAAATTCAACTGGCAAGGAGGTAACTGAAAAGAAAAGAAATAATATAGGAACCAATATAAAAGAAAATAACAAAGGGAAAGGATGAATAAAGTAAATAAATGATTTTGAAATACTAATAAGAGAGATAATGTTAACTTTAGATTAATAGCTATAAACATAGCTAGTATGAAAAGCTTAGTTAAATATTAGGTATTCTGCAGTGGTGTAAAATACTTTTCATAGATATGATTATCTCGGAAGATATAACAATTTTAAATAAGGATGAAAGAGTACAAACAGAAAGATTATGGGGAAGTAATATAGTATGGAATTTAGGAAGACAGATTTGTACAGGTATATGTATTTTATATAAAGACTCAAAATATTAGATGTGACATTAATCATAATGGGTAAAGTAACAATTTTAGATGTAAGATGGAAAAACAACTATAGAATTATTACACTTTATGCATACATCAAAAACAATGAAACTGAAATATACTTTGAAGACTTTTAGATTATATAACAGTCAATATAAATAATGTAATTGTAGGGAACTTAGTGATTTGAGAAGAAAGAAGAAAAAAGAAAAAAGCAGTGATGTGAAAAAATGTTAGAAGTAATTAGGTATGAAAAATTTAGTTTATGGGGATCCAATAGGTGGATGTGTAGTATGGGTGAACATAGAACAGAAATAAGAATAAAAAAGTATTGCCAGTAGAATCCACACCAAAACGTCTCAAGCGCAAAATAAATGTAAAACCACAGAAAAAGAGACGCTGACAGCTGCAAAATTCCAACAAGGCCTTTACTAGTGCAAAAACACAAGTGCTTTCACAAAATGAGCTTCCTCAGGTGTACATCAAGCACTAATGAGACACACCTATATGTACACAATGCAAACCACATGATGCAAAACAATCAATTAACGTCCTGCTCAAAAAAATGCTTAACATATATATAAAAAATACGTATAAAAAATACACATAATATATAAAACCTAAACAATAAATATAAACCTCATTTAATATATGTTGAATACTAAAACAAACACAAACAAACACTTTAAAATCATCTTTTTAGTGGCCTCATTTTCAATCTTGGTTTCAGGGGAATGCATTCATTGAGACCATGCCCTTCTGTACTTCTCAACCTGGTAATCCAGATAGCTTCTAGATTCTCAGTCCTATTATACATATCACCCTGTCTAATACTCTCATGTAATAAACCAATCACTCTAAAGCCAAAGACATGAGATTCATCCGTACTAGATACATGTTTAGAAAGTGCATTAGTTTTACTAAGTTTCCTGATGTTATAAACATGCTCCCTAATCCGGTCCCTAAGATGCATATCCATCTTGCCAACATAACATTTGGCACAGATCCTGCAGCTAGCAAGGTAAACAACATGTTTGCTATCACAAGTAGCAGAAACTCTGAAAATGTAATTTCTGGCCTGGTCAGGGTGAGTAAAGGATGATCCACTATCTATATAACTACACCAATTGCAAGTCCCGCACTGTTGAGTGCCAGTGCATGCACTTTGTGACCTATCCTCTTTCGGATAGCAGAGTCTCCTCTTAATAGATCTATCATTTCTAAAACTGATCCTGGGAGTGTCATCAATTATACCTGCTACTTCACTATCTGTTAATAACACCTGCCAATGTTTCCTGATAATATTAATATATTTATCCACATCAGAAGTGTATTTCAGAGAGACTCTCAGGTTGGTCTGAGTTAAATTCCTATCTGATCTTTCAGGGGGATATCTCTTCATGGAGAAATAAGGTCTGGCTTTATCACTCCGTTTACACGTAGCTCTAGGTACTTGCTCAGACAAAGTCCTGTCATCATACCCTCTCTCTTTTAAAAAGCTTTTAACTCTACCCACTTCACATTCAAAGTCTTCTTCCCTCACATTAAGTCCAGAAGCCCTCATAACCTGTTTCGCAACAACATTTCTAAAAATATGGGGGGGATGCTCACTGTCACGATGTAAAAGGTGGTTGACATGACAACTCTTCCTATACTACTTGGTATATACATTCCCTTCCGAGTCTCTCAGTACTGCTACATCTAAATAATCTAAACCTTCAAAAGATATCTTATGTGTGAATTGCAAATAATCTGTAGACTTATTAACATGCAGCAAAAATCTAGACAAGCATTCCTCATCTCCATCCCACAGGATAAAAATATTGTCTACAAATCTACCATAGAACAAAACATGCTCACCAAAGGGAACCTTGAAGATATGATGCTCCTCCCAAACTGCCATGAGCTATTGGCACAAGAAGTGCCCATAGCTACGCCATTACACTGTCTAAACATCTGGTTACCAAACAAAAATATATTGTGTTCAAGCGACTGAACATGTTTACAAGACCGAGTTCTTTTATCCCTAATAATAATTTGATAATCAATGTGTTTGAGAAGTTATGTATAAGAGATTCACAACCACAGCGAACACTCAAAGAAAACTTCTTATACCACAGAAAGAAGACTCCACAGCAACCCTTGAAGAATTTAATCCACTTGAAAGACAAAATTCACAGTAACAAAATTACAAAACCAATGCTCTGATCTCGTTCTCTCTAGCGCCTCGGCAAATAGCCTTTACAGAGTAAAAGATGTTCTTGTACTAACTTTCAGCTCTTCTTATATCTTACTAACCCCTCCCAAATCAGTTCACAATCAATTATTCAATTAATTCAAACAATCAATTAAAAACATAAAAACATAAAAAACATAACTTTCCATTAAAAATACAGTCATTAAAGTAAACTTTTCCATGCACAGTCACAGTTTAGCCCATTTGGTTTGAGTGTATTAAATTTTAGTATCAAATACAATTCCTTTTTCCTTAACATTTGTTTTATACATTTATCATTCAAATATTTAGTATTTTGAATACTATCTAACACTGTAACCTTAATACCTTCATTTCTCCCTTCATGATGACTATGAAAATGAGCAGCCAAGGGACTAGTTTCCTTATTATTAGTAATATCTCTGACATGCTCTTTAATTCTACAAGCTAATGTTCTTTTGGTTTCTCCAATATAATACTTTTTGCATGGGCATTCAATACCATAAACTACTGCTATTGAGTTGCAGTCATAAATTCCCCTTGCAATAAAAGGAATTCCATTGATTTCATCAAATTGTTTAACAATGAACCTACAAATAGTGCATTTTCCGCACCTTTTCGTTCCCTGTTGAACAACTTGTGTATACATCACCATATTTGGCATTTTAAACCGACTATGCACCAGGAAATCTTGGATATTTCTACCCCTTCTATATGAAAAACTGATGTTTTTGTCTGACAAATAATTTATTTCTCTTTTTAATAAATTCCAATTATATATCACATGCTCCTTAATGTATTCTGTTAATATAGAGAAGGTAGAGACAAAATACATAACATCTTTTGGCTCCTGAGATACATTCTTTATTATATTTCCCTTGATTTTTAACCTTTCTTAAACTTTCTCTAAGATAATACTCCTCATAGCCTCTCAGTTTAAATTTGTTGTAACTTTGTATATATTCCTTTTCTTTAATGTTGGGGTTACTACACAATCTATTCACCCTATTAAACTCAGTATACGGAATTGCCTTAATAATATGTGCTGGGTGATAACTTGTACCATGCAATACTGAACCCGCTCCTTGAAATTTTCTATGAATTTGATATTCTACCAGCTTATTGTTATATCCTATTAATGAAACATCCAAGTACTGCACTTTCTGCCCATTTTGAAGTCCATCAAACTTTATACCCATACTGTTACTCTGTATTTCCTTCAAAAACTTTTGTACATGTTCTTGTCCATCTTTACAAATGAACAACAAATGTAGTATTTATACACATATTTTTTAAAAAAAGAATTAGTGTATATGTATTTATTCTCAAAATACCCCATGAATGTATTTGCATAACTGGGGGGCTAAGCCCCCCCCCATCATTCTGCTTTTTGCTTATATATGGAACCATTAAATTCAAATATATTGTTGTTCAAACATATATCAGTTAATTCTAATACATATTGAACTGCATCCGTATCACCCATAAAATACTTAATAGCCACCTTACCATCCTTATGTTTTATGTTGGTGTACAAACTAACCACATCAATTACTACAAAATGCATATTGTCCTGCCAGCATATGTCCTTAACTTTAGTTATCAAATCAAAAACATCCTTGATGTAAGATGGTAACTTATAAACAACTGGCAATAGATAATTATGCAAAATTTGATATTTTCCAAAACCATTTGTAGCTGAAACTATCGGACGTCCTGGTGGAGGAAAAATGTATTTTGGTATGCAGTAAAAGCACGGCATTCTAGCTGCACTAATATTAAACTTCTCTTTTATATCTCTATAAGAAAAATACTGCAATCTATAACCTTTGTCAATAACATACTCGTAATTCTGTTGGGCTTCTAAGTATTCATTTAACCCCACTTTTTCAAACACTTCCTCATTCCTTAAATGTGCGTAGCACATATCTAAATACTGGGCCACATTTAGAATCACTAATTTCCCTCCTTTGTCAGAAGGTTTGAATATAATATTATTATCTCTACTTAAACTATTCAAACACTCCCATTCTGTTTTAGAAAGATTATACTCTATTCTTTTTTTGTGTTGTTGAAATTTTTCAAATTCTGCTTCAACATTATGCGTTAATGCCTTTTGAAAATATCTAATATTCTCATTACTTTGCGGTGGCATAAAGGCACTAACAATTTTAATAGTACTAGTATCAAATTCCATATGTTGATTTATATCTGGTTCTGAATTACAAGAAAAAAATTCTTCATCCACATTTTGAGCAGAAACATCATTCCCAACCCCTCCATAGCATATAGTAGATTCATCATTATTATATTGAAACATATCCATCAGATATAATTTTCGACTAAAATGAAAAATATCAGCCTTTAACATATGTACCCTCGGAATAACAGTGGGTACAAATTTATTTATGATATTTATGATACATGTATGAGTCCTGATATGCATTCCAGTAAGAGGAGGTTCAATCTAACTAGGCAGGAGAATATAGCCTTGAGGGAGTTGGAGAATGATCGACGGCTTGTTTTTAGACCAGCCGATAAAGGTGGGCTTATTATAGTACTTGATAGAGATTGGTACGAGGCTAGGATGCTAGAGACACTGGGGGATAGGTTGTTTTATGAAGAATTAAATTTGACGCAGGTTGCTACACATATAGATGAAGTAGCAAATGGCGTTACTTTTTTGAACAACGACTGATTGATAAGAAATTATTTGATTATTTTCTTACTATGAAACCACTTATACTGGTGCTGCAGGGTTTACCTAAGGCGCATAAATCCACCCTGAATCCACCCATGAGACCCATTGTCTCAGGCAGAGGGTGGTGCACTGAATCTATTTCTATATTTATAGAGAAGCACCTCAGACCAGTCTTGAATAAGATACAACATATACTCAGGGACACTGAGCATTTTCTAGGAGATTTGTATGACTTTCTATCCACACACACTGATTGTCAGGCTTCATTTATTACTTTGGATGTAGTTTCTCTATTTACTGTGATACCCAATGATATGGGTATCACAGCTGTTCAACAGTTTTTAGAGAGCTATACACAGTACAGCAATGAGATAGTCACTTTATCGGTAAGGTTGTTGAGAATGCTGCTTAAACACAATATATTTTTGTTTGGTAACCAGATGTTTAGACAGTGTAATGGCGTAGCTTTGGGCACTTCTTGTGCCAATAGCTATGCCAATGCAGTCAAGACAGTTTGGGAGGAGCGTCATATCTTCAAGGGTCCCTTTGGTGAGCATGTTTTGTTCTATCGTAGATTTGTAGACAATATTTTTATCCTGTGGGATGGAGATGAGGAATGCTTGTCTATATTTTTGCTGCATGATAATAAGTCTACAGATTATTTGCAATTCACACATAAGATATCTTTTGAAGGTTTAGATTTTTTAGATGTAGGAGTACTGAGAGACTCGGAAGGGAATGTATATACCAAGCAGTATAGGAAGAGTTGTCATGTCAACCACCTTTTACATCGTGACAGTGCGCATCCCCCCATATTTTTAGAAATGTTGTTGCGAATCAGGTTATGAGGGCTTCTGGACTTAATGTGAGGGAAGAAGACTTTGAATGTGAAGTGGATAGAGTTAAAAGCTTTTTAAAAGAGAGAGGGTATGATGACAGGACTTTGTCTGAACAAGCACCTAGAGCTACATGTAAACGGAGTGATAAAGCCAGACCTTATTTCTCCATGAAGAGACAACCCCCTGAAAGATCAGATAAGAATTTAACTCAGACCAACCTGAGAGTCTCTCTGAAATACACTTCTGATGTGGATAGATATATTAATATTATCAGGAAACATTGGCAGGTGTTATTGACAGATAGTGAAGTAGCAGGTATAATTGATGACACTCCCAGGATCAGTTTTAGAAATGATAGATCTATTAAGAGGAGACTCTGCTATCCGAAAGAGGATAGGTCACAAAGTGCATGCACTGGCACTCAACAGTGCGGGAGTTGCAATTGGTGTAGTTATATAGATAGTGGATCATCCTTTACTCACCCTGACCAGGGTAGAAATTACAGTTTCAGAGTTTCTGCTACTTGTGATAGCAAACAAGTTGTTTACCTTGCTAGCTGCAGGATCTGTGCCAAATTTTATGTTGGCAAGATGGATAGACATCTTAGGGACCGGATTAGGGAGCATATTTATAACATCAGGAAACTTAGTAAAACTAATGCACTTTCTAAATATGTATCTAGTATGGATGAATCTCATGTCTTTGGCTTTAGAGTGATTGGTTTATTACATGAGAGTATTAGACAGGGTGATATGTATAATAGGACTGAGAATCTAGAAGCTATCTGGATTACCAGGTTGAGAAGTATGGAAGGGCATGGTCTCAATGAATGCATTCCCCTGAAACCAATGTTGAAAATGAGGCCACTAAAAAGATGATTTTAAAGTGTTTGTGTTTGTTTTAGTATTCAACATATATTAAATGAGGTTTATATTTATTGTTTAGGTTTTATATATTATGTGTATTTTTTATACGTATTTTTTATATATATGTTAAGCGTTTTTTGAGCAGGACGTTAACTGATTGTTTTGCATCATGTGGTTTGCATTGTGTATATATAGGTGTGTCTCATTAGTGCTTGATGTACACCTGAGGAAGCTCATTTTGTGAAAGCACTTGTGTTTTTGCACCAGTAAAGGCCTTGTTGGAATTTTGCAGCTGTCAGCATCTCTTTTTCTGTGGTTTTACATAGAACAGAAATAGATTATTTCTTGATATCATCAGGAAGAGAGATGACAGAGAAAGCTATAGTGGAAACAGGATTTTCAGATCATGTTGCCATTTGGATACAGATTAAAAATAAAGAATATATAAAATATGAAAATGAATAAAGAGGCTGAATGGGAAAAAATGGAAAAAGAAAGAAAAAAGATAATTATGGAGCTTTGGAATGATCATATTGGTATGATACATTTTTATAAGAATTGGTCTGAATGGTGGATAGTATTTAAAGAAAACTATAAGAAATGTTATATACAGTGACAATTGCAAAATAAGACGGAACTACAAAATGATCATGGCAAGTTAAGTAATGAAGCATTCAGTAATATTGAATGAAATTGTACAGAATGTTTTACTAAAGAAAAAAGAATTACACATAATAAATCAAGAGAAAATTAGATATTTATTATATAAACAAAGATATTTCTTGCAAGGAAGAAAAGAAGAAGTGGCTCCACATTTGAGTAAAATAGTTAAAGAATATAATAGCATAATGAGTGAAATGAAAGATGTAACAGGTAAAAATTCAAAGCAGACAAGAAAAAAGTAATGGCAGTCCTGGTAGAGTATGTAACAGAAATGTTTAAAGAGAGAGAGAAGCAGTGCTAGGTCAAGAAGGTTTCAGAAGAGGGTAACAAGAAATTAGAAAGATAAATCACTTTTAGAACAAATGGACAAAATATTACCAACAGTCAATGCACAGTCAGCAGGAGTACCTGATGGGATAAAGTATCAAATGCATAAAGATATGTCAATGTGGAAAAAATGCTTTTTGAAAGAATTGAATGAATGGTTGCAAGAAGGATTTAAATATAAAATAATATGCAATTGAAGAAGGGTGATTGTGAGGCAGAGTTCAGGGAAGAGTTAAGACAGACACTGGGTGGCAGTGAAGTGTTACCAAACAGCTGGGTAACTAAAGCAGAGCTAGTAAGGGAGACTGCTAGAAAGGTGCTTGGTGTGACATTTGGACAGAGGAAGGAGGACAAGGAGACCTGGTGGTGGAATGAAGGAGTACAGGAGAGTATACAGAGAAAGAGGTTGGTGAAGAAGAAGTGGGATTGTGAGAGAGATGAAGAAAGTAGACAGGAGTATAAGGAGATGAGGTGCATGGCAAAGAGAGAGGTGGCAAAGGCTAAGGATAAGGCATATGAAGAGTTGTATGAAAGGTTGGACACTAAGGAGGGAGAAAAGGACCTGTACCAATTGGCTAGACAGAGGGACCGAGATAGTAAAGATGTGCAACAGGTAAAGGTGATAATGAGAGAAACATACTCACAAGCGAGGAGAGTGTGTTGAACAGATGGAAAGAGTACTTTGAGGGGCTGATGAATGAAGAGAATGAGAGAGAGAGAGAGAAGGTTGGATGATGGTGGAGATAGTGAATCAGGAAGTGCAATGGATTAGCAAGGAGGAAGTAAAGATAGCTATGAAGATGATGAAGAATGGAAAGGCTGTTGGTCCAGATGACATGCCTGTGGAAATCTGGAGGTGTTTAGGAGAAATGGCAGTGGAATTTTTAACCAGATTGTTTAATGAAATCTTGGAAAGGGAGAGGATGCCTGAGGAGTGGAGAAAAAAGTGTTTTGGTTCCGATTTTTAAGAATAAGGGTGACGTGCAGAGCTGTAGTAACTACAGTGGGATAAAATTGATCAGTCACAGCATGAAATTATGGGAAAGAGTAGTAGAAGCTTGGTTAAGAAGGGAGGTGATGATTAGTGATCAGCAGTATGGTTTCATGCCAGGAAAGAGCACTACAGATGTGATGTTTGCTCTGAGATTGTTGATGGAGAAGTACAGAGAAGGTCAGAAGAAGTTGCATTGTGTCTTTGTGGACTTAGAGAAAGCATATGACAGGGTGCCTAGACACGAGTTGTGGTATTGTATGAGGAACTCAGGAGTGGCAGAGAAGTATGTAAGAGTGGTACAGGATACATACAAGGGTAGTGTGACAACGGTGAGATCTGCAGTAAGCGTGACAGAAGCATTTAAGGTGGAGGTGGGATTACTTCAAGGATCAGCTCTGAGCCCTTTATTATTTGCAGTGATGATTTGCAGTGTGTGCTATGATGGCTTAGTGGTTAACTACTGTGGCTGTAGTGTACAGGGTCCTGAGTTTGAGCCTTACAGAGGCTGTTTAATTCAGGAGCACAGGAAAATAATTTTTTTGGGTGGCAAAAGCCAGGATACCTTTTTGGCTAGGCTTATATAGGCCCTAGGGCTAATAGCCTAGAACCTACCTATGAACCTATGATGGACAGGTTGACAGACGAGATTAGACAGGAGTCCCTGTGGACTATAATGTTTGCAGATGACATTGTGATAGGTAGTGAGAGTAGGGAACAGGTTGAGGAGACCCTGGAGAGGTGGAGATATGCTCTAGAGAGGAGAGGAATGAAGGTCAGCAGGACTAAGACAGAATATATGTGTGTGAATGAGAGGGAGTGGTGAGGATGCAGGGAGCAGAGTTGGAGAAGGTGGATGAGTTTAAATACTTGGGATCAACAGTTCAAAGTAATGGCGAGTGTGGAAGAGAGGTGAAGAAGGGAGTACAGGCATAGTGGAGTGCATGGAGAAGAGTGTCAGGAGTGATTTGTGACAGATGAGTACCAGTAAGAGTGAAAAGGAAGGTCTACAAGAGAGTAGTGAGACCAGGTATGCTATATGGGTTGAAGACAGTGGCACTGACATAAAGGCAGGAGTCAGAGCTGGATGTGGCAGAGTTAAAGATGTTAAGATTCACACTGGGTGCGATGAGGGTAGACAGGATTAGGAATAAGTATATTAGAGGGTCAGCTCAGGTTGGACGGTTTGGAGAGAAAGCCAGAGAGGTGAGATTGCATTGGTTTTGACATGTGCTGAGGAGGGATGCTGGGTATATTGAGAAAAGGATGCTAAGGATGAAGCTGCCAGGTAAAAGAAAAAGAGGAAGGCCTAAGATAAGTTTTATGGATGTGGTGAGAGAGGACATGCAGGTGGTTGGAAAGACAGAGCAAGATGCAGAGGACACGAAGAAATGGAAACAGATGATCCACTGTGGCAAGCCTTAATGGGAACAGCTGAAAGAAAAAGAAAGAATGCAATGTGTTTCTAAAGTTTATATGGAAAAAAGAGGATAGAAAGGAAATGCAGAACTGGAGACTTGACCAGTCGTATTGAATAATACATACTACAATATTTTTTATGAAAATCATACAGAAGAGAATGGAAGTTAAGATTAATAATATAACAGAGAGAATTATATATAGTGCTAAAGGTAAAGTAAGTCAAGAACTATTAATGATTGTTTGAGAATTGGTAGATGACTGTATATATAGG
Source organism: Protopterus annectens (assembly GCF_019279795.1). Taxonomy (NCBI): domain Eukaryota; kingdom Metazoa; phylum Chordata; order Ceratodontiformes; family Protopteridae; genus Protopterus; species Protopterus annectens. The sequence goes on along the minus strand of NC_056746.1, from coordinate 739,999,987 downwards.
AAAGATCAAGTGGAAGTAATGATTGGTGATTTAAGTAAGGCCTTTGTTTCTATACAACATGAAATATTGTGGGAGATATTTCAGTTGTATAATATTAGTACAAAATTAAGAAATGTATGTCTAACTGCCTATGAATATAACAGAATAAATGTTTTGGTAAACTAGTGTTTAAAGTTAGGAGATAAATATTAATAGGGGTATAAGACAAGGCTGTCCGTAACTTTTGTACTAGCAGCTAATGCTGCATAATTTTGTATAAACCAAGATATAAAGAAAGAAGAATATGTCACTAAGGAGAATATTAGTTTACTTATGTTGTCAGCCTACACAGATGATAAAATATTTGTTACAAAAAAGTGGAAGGAATGATAGTAGCACTGAACTAGTTAAATGAGATGTTTATATGCCTTAGGTTTGTATTTAAACAGAGAAAAGAGTAAAGGGTTAGTGTATATTAGGAAGATATAGTTTGGTGAATGCACTTTGGAAAGCAGGAAATAAGACACTTACAGTGGAAGAAGATGCTAGAGGAAATGAGAAATGTGTGCATGTTTTATCTTTTAAGAAAATGATAAAGTTAATAAATTCAGTATTAATGGAAAAATGGCATACTTGGCTTGTGTGTTTAGTTTACCAGTATAATATGAAAAAGACATTTGTAACATTGTATTTTCATTTATACGGGGTTCTAGGTTACGCCCTGTTAAAAAGGGGGCTTTATACATGGAAAAACAGGAAGGTAGTTTAGGACTAATCAATCCAGTGGAATATGTGGCTTCATTAAATCTGTATAAAGTTCTTAAGCAGTTAAAGATGATAATGATGAATTACTAACTAAAATATTAAAATGAAAATATGAAAAGAATTGAAGTTAGTTATACATTTTAAAACAGCAAGACACAGTGTCAACAGGGAAATGCAACTTTATCTGGAAAAGATAATATTATGGAAAATAAAGATAGATGAAATTCAAAATGAAAGAAAAATATGGTGCAAAAATGTTATGTGTCAACATGTATACACATGGAGAGATTTACATAATGAGAAAATCAAAGCCATAAAAGCATGAGCAGAAAGAGTTAAGAGTATGGAAGTATGTCAAGATATTTTATGGAGATTGACTAAAGTAAATTACCAGTAAATGCCAACATACTGTATATAAAAAAAAAAAAAAACAAGAAGAAAGAATATGTAATTATTGTAAAGAATTTGAAACAGCAGAACATGTATTTTTGTAGTGTAAAAGAGTTGTGAAATTATTGTTTTCCATAATTTCACAACTCTTTTACACTTCAAAAATACATGTTCTGCTGTTTCAAATTCTTTACAATAATTGATATAAAGTGTGTGAATGATGTTAATATGGACATGATTGAGTACTTTTGTATGGAAATAGAAGCAAGTAATATGTATATAAGACTGATAAGAAAATGGTTAATATAATATGGATTATTTGGAATCAGAGAGTGAAGGAAATAATGTTTAACTGCAAACGGGATTTGGCAGCAATGTTAGAAACACTAAGATGCTGGCTTTGGAAAATGGAGTGGGGGACCAATAATTTAATTAGAAAATTGAACTTCTGTATAAATGGAAGATAGAAATGGGTTTATTGAATAATACAGTGTGTATAATATTGTTAATGGTGTAAATATTGTAAATATTATGTAAATACTCTAAATATGTTTAAAATAAAGGACCCTCTAGTCTTTTCAATAGGTGCTGTGGGATGTTTACATTCATTGAGTTACCACCAACTCAAGCAGATGGAATGTTAGAGTAATATCTCACCCAAAGGATGGCACACTTAGGAATGCAGCACTGCAGTGTCATCAGTCCATCTATCCAGAATGAGAATAGAACACACAATCTTTTGCACCAAAGGTGAATGTGCTACCTATTGCACCACTGACACTAACCAAACTATGACAGTCACTTGGATAGAAGCCAGCTTTAGAGATGGAGGGGGAATATTGTCTACCCCTGTAGATATGTGAATTTTTATCACTTTGAAGCATCTTGTCTTAGCTTATGCCAAACTATCTTTATAAACTTCATCACAGAAGCTGATAAAAACATCAGTGAGAACGTTCAATACAGGGGATGTATAGCAACAAATGTATTTTTGATTATTTTCTAGTAGGATTTTAGGTTCATAGGTACTTAATAGGCTATAAGGTTTTTGGAAACCTAGCCATGCATTCCCATGACATTTTTAGTCCTAATATTGTAAGTACAAATAACCCAGATATAAGCAGAACATTTACATGTAGCCTGTATCCATAAGAGACAAGGGTGCTACATCAGAGATGAATTTGTATTTACCAATTCATTTGTCCAGATAAGGTTTGAATAGTATAAGAGAGTTATTTTCTTTATGTGGAGAAGAAAATGATTCCAAAGAAGTGGTATGCTCTGTGATACATATCTATCCCTCCAACACGTTCAATTTATGTTGCAAACTAGATTTACTTATGTTGCAAAATAGACTTACATCTCTTAAGTAGGTGTTTATGCCCCCGGACTTTTGAATGTGCAGTAGTTCTGACAGGATATGGTCTGTTGAGGCTTTTTATGCAGAACAAAGATTGCCCTTGAATGACACTGAGAAGAGGGACAAGGCTTTGAGCTGGTCTGCATAGATTTTTTTTTTGCTCTTTTTTTTTGTTTGCTGCTATTGTTCATTTATTCTGACAGCCTTCCCAGTGTCCCACATCCCTGCTGGGTCTGGTGGCATGCCATTCTACTCCAGGTCCAGTGCCTACAAATTCTGCCTTGCACAGCACGGAACTTAAGGATGTTCAGGGGGGAGGTCACACTGTCATTCATCCAGCTGGAGGGTTGCATATTGGCCTACCCATGTTACTCTCCCCTCCCTTACAGACCTAATAGTATGTCTGGGCAGGGGCATGTTTTCATTTATCCAGCTGGGTTGGTTGCAGTTTGGTCTACCCATGTTATTCTCCTGAACCTTGCAGACATAATGGTATACCTGCAGAGCAAGCATGTAGTGAAAATGTATGGCATATTGCATCTCCTTTGTAGCAGCTCAGCCATGTCTCCACCCTATTCCCATTATCTAGGCATGCTTACCAGTGTGTTATTTCCAGCTTCCACCAGAGATCAACACGAGTTGCCCCCAGGTCCACCAACCCACCCTTGGGTTGTATTGTCCACCCATTCCTACCTTTCTGTCAGTCACCTGGTTCACCTATTCAACCTGAGTCAGCTGGGACATAGTCAAGGCTTTATTCCTTTATGCCACTGAAGGGGTAAGATCGTCTGCATATTTTTGTTTTAGTAAGAAAGCATTATTGTTATGTTAGTTGTGTCAAATGTTTGGACATATACTTACTGAAGGGGGCATTATGTTCAATGTCTGGCCTGATGAGTGCAGAATACAGTGGAGTGATCACATCCCTGGACCTGTATGCCATACCCTTAATAAGCTGTGCAATGAAAATGCACTGTTTCATAATAGTAGATATATAGTGATCAAAGCACATTTTGTTGTCTAGGTCCCTAACTACTGGATCAATTTTCAGGGGTGCATTGTCAATGTGACAGATACAAGGTACTTCTTACCTCCCAAAGGACTATTATAAATTTTTTGGCATTCACTTTTAGTCCATGGTTTTAACACCAGCTACTGGTCTGAGAAAGGTCTTCTTGGAGGATCTTGGTGTCCTCTGGGGGGGGTTTATAATGGCACCAGGTTTACAGTCATCTGGAAACTTGGTTAACCATAAACTTTTAACAATAGCTTTGACCTCTGTGAAGTAAGTGCTGAAGAGGTGCTGCACTAGTCATAGATCTTCTGCAGGAGATCTAGCCATCCACCCTAACTTTCTGGGTTCTTTCTGTCAGTCAGTTTGCTAGCCAATGAGTTATACAGGAATTAACATTTAGCTGGGATAGTTTTTCTATGATATCTATGTGCAGAATGGTGTTGAATACCTTTGCAAGGTCTACATATGCAGTCTGTACTGCTTTGCCCTCATCTAATGCTTCAGTAACCTTCTCAAAGATGTCAACCAGGATTAAGTAGGTAGTATCTGTCTTTAACAAATCCAAACTGTCTTGGATCAAGAGTTTGTAGGTTACGTATTGTCCTTATTTATTAACTCCATAGTGATCCTTTCCATAGTCTGACAGATGAGGCTGGTTAGACTTATGGGCCTATACTTTTCCTGGTCAGTTGACACCTCACCTTTGTGCAAGGCAATGCACTTGTTCTCCTCTGTTCATTCACAAAAAAGTCTGTTAGGAGGCTGAAATTCAATAATCTCTGTAAGGGGTTTGGCAGGTCCTGTCCCCGGCTGGCCAGCAAACAACCTTGTATGTTATCCAGCCCCACAAAGCAGTGTTCTGGGCCTTGGATAGTGGCTGGAGAACTTGTTCATGGGAGATTTGAGTGGGGCATAGCTGGGAGTATGAGATTTGTCAATGTAGAAGGAGAGATGGGGGTGTGAAGTTAAATTTATCTGCTAGTAGATTGGCTATGTCCTCTGGGTTCAAGCATGTGATATCATTTGTTATCAGCCCTGCACAGTGCTGGGCATTGTTTCTAAGGTGATCACTCTTTTGAGAGTTGATCATGAATGAGTATAAGTCTTGTCAGTGGGCTGGCTGATGTTTTTGCTTCATACTCTAGATGCGCCGTTTTGGAGATTGGCCATTAATGGTGTCTGGGAGAATTGTAGCTGGTTCCAGAGGTTTGACTCAGTTGGTGAGAAGCAGTTTAAGATGTTGTACTTACAAGAAACAGTACTAGCTTTTATGGTACGAGTTATTATCTGGAAAGGTCTTTTATTGATAAAGTGATTTTATCACGAGTACTACAGTAAACTCTCAGCTAAATGGCACCCATGGGGATTGGTAGATGCTGGATAACTGTAGTTTCTGGCTGCTTGAGAGTTACTATTAAAAATAGGCCTAATATTGTACTCTATACTATTTGTTTGGTTTGACTTGTTCTTAGGTGACAGATGGAATTTATTCCAATCTTCCTTTTTAAAACTCTAAAATTCTAAAAGCGTAAGGTATGTTTCTGTAGGGGAAAACAAAAAGTGCAACACATGAAAATTGTAATGCATTTCTTTGATATTTTTTGATGGTTGCTTGAGAGTGCTGGTTGCTTGAGTTCCTGTTAACTGAGAGTTTACTGTAAATAGCTGTTTCCAGTCTGAATTCAGGTGGTTAGGTAGAAGAAGCATTACGTCATATTTTATAGGTTCACAGGTTCATAGGTAAGTACTAGCCAGCTGCTCTTGTGGGCCATTTTAAACCTAGCCAATTTTCCTTTTTAGGACTGAAATTAACCTATCCCATTTACTTAGAAACTGGACTAGCCCATCTCATGGTTGATAACCCCTAATGAAAATAACTAGGATCATACCATGGATAATTTGAGGGGACTCACGCATGGGGTAAAGCATTTACGAATTACCTCTGTCCATTAGAAGAACAGGGGGTTGTCCTTGGGAAAATTTATGTTTTCCATCTATAGATCCAAGATGTGCTTGAATATGGACAAGGATGAATTTTATTTTAATTTTATGTGGCTGGCAAGCCTGTTCTAGAGCAGCGGTATCCTCCATGAGATATACCTGTTCCTCCAAACTGTTCTGTTGATGTTGCAGAAGAGGTTTAGATCCCTAGACTGAGTCTTTCTGATGTCATTTGACTTGCTGATGTGCAGTAAATCCATAAGTAATGGGTCAAAGGATACCTTGTATGACAGGTATAGTTCAGGTCTTAGCAGTCTGTAGGATGCTGTATATAGTGGCTGAGCTTTGAGTTGGTCCATGTAGGACATGCTATTTAGGCCTTGTATCCTTTTAGTAAGGTATCTTTGTGGGTATTCCAGTTGATGCATGTGTCTGGACAGATACATACCAAAGGGGCATTATATTCAATGATTAGCCTAATGAGGGCTGAGTAAAAGGGAACAATGACATCCCAAGATCTAAACACAATCCCTTCATTTATCAGGTATGCAATACAGAAGGACTTTCATATAACAATGAACACATGTTGGTCAAAAGTTAGGTCACTATCCACATATGTTGTCAAATCCCAAACAACTTGGTCAACTCTTAGGGTCATAGTTTTAATGTTGTAGTTCCTGGGATAGATGACTGTCTAAAGGATACAATAATGCATTTAGTTTCAGTTCATGTTTTTAGCATGAGTTATTTACCTGGGACAAACCTTTCTGCTGTATAGGTAATTCATTTGGGGATTCAATCACTGCTCCTAGCCTGCAGTAATCTGCAAACCTAGTCAGCCAGAGCCCTTTAATATTAGCTTTTTCTTCCAAAAATTAGATGCCAAACAGGAGTGATCGCAGCACCAAACCCTGGGGGAGTCCACTGGGTGACTGGTCTCCTTGTGGAGGTAAATTCCCCTACACTGATCTCCTGTGTCCTATTTATGATCAAGTTAGCTATCTAGCAGGTGACATTCAGATTTATTCCCAGTTTATTTAGCATTTCTACTATACCTGAGTGGGGAATTGTATCAAGAGTTTTGGCTAGGTCATCGTATGCAGTGTGTACCATTTTGCCTTTATCTATTGTTTTGGTGACCTTTTCAAAAAAAGACTGAGTAAGCATAACCTGCCCTTGATGAATTCAAACTGAGATAGGTCCAATGTTTGGAGGTTCCCTAAGTCCGGATTCATTAGTTCCATGATAAGTCTTTCTATGGCTTTGCATATAAAGCTGGTCAGACTTATGGGTCTGCAATTGCCTGGGTCTGTGGAAGGTCCTCCCTTATGCAGGGTAATGACTGTAGCTGTTCTCCATTCACTTGGTACAAAACCTGTGTAGAGGCTGAGATTAAACAGCTTTGTTAGGGGTGTGGCTAAAATGTGATTCATGCTTTTTAAGATGTATCCAGGTATATTGACAGGACTCACTGATGCAGTATTTTCATAGGTTCATAGATTAGTACTAGGCTAACTGCCCTTGTGAGCCATTTTAAGCCTAGCTAATTATCCCTTGTGAGACTCAAGCCCTGCACCTTGTGTTTGTAAGGCAAACACTTTAACCATTAGGCCACCCTCCTAACCCCAGCTTTTGATACTACTTTTAGGACTTGATCTTATGTGATAGCCAGAAGTGTACCAGTTTTAGGTATATCCTGAGGACAGATGGATGGGAGAGTGGTGGAAAGTTGCTGCTAAATTTATTAGCCACCAAGTTCATTATATTTTCAGTCTCAGTGTAGGTAACATTGTTCACAATCAACTCTGTGCATTGCTGCATTGTGCTTTTGAGATTATGAACATAATTGAAAAAATGCCTTATGATTGTCTTTGACTTGGGTAACTATTTAAGTTTCAAACTTGGCTGTGTTGGATTTTATTAAGTTTCTGAATTGTTTGTTTATTTCAGTGACAAGGGTTCTGATATTCTGGTTCCACCATATGGGTTTGTTTCTGGGGTTTTCCCTGCACTTGTTCCTACAGGGTAGAGCTGCATCTACGCAGCTGCTAACATGCTGATATAGTATGTTGGTGTACCTTTGTGTATTCACTGAAGTTAACTGGGTTTGGTGGGGATTTGAAGCTTACCAATGAATCACTTAAGAGTTGATAGTTTGAAAGAAAGGTTTCTATTTTATTTTGAAAGAAACCTCAGTGTGGTTAGACATAACAATCGATTAAGATTCACAAGGGATGGTACAGAATGCTCCCATATTAGTACGGACAAGATCCAGGTTGTTATTTCCCCTAGTGGGTACTCTGACTAGTTGCCCCAAGGCATTTGTATTGATAAAGTCCAGGAATCTCTGTGCTTGTGCAGTAGTGGTGTTATAGGTTTCCCAGTCTATAGTTGGATAGTTTAGATCACCTAGGAAAATGGTATTGGATTTAATACTGAGTGATTCTAGTTCCTATAGATATGCATTGTGTCTTTTGTTTCACATGGAGGGAGTTTCTCTAACTGCTATATGGTACATGACTTTCTTATGGTTATTTGGACAAAAAGAAGTTCTAGTGGATTATGTTGCTTTTCCAGCAATTTTGTAAGTCTCTTCTGGATGTTAGCTGAGGCACCTCCAGCTTTTTCCCCTCTTGTAAATGTGTGGAAGCATTACAGCCCTGGAGAGATGCAGTACTCTCTGCTATTTTAAACCATGTCTCAATAACTATACAGATGTCAATGTCCACCAGAGTGAGAAGGGCTTGTAGGAAATGGAGTCTCTTGTTTAGGCTCCTCACATTGATCAGTAACAGCTTCATATTTTCTTTTGCTTGTTTTGTTTTGTTGGTAGGCTACTAGGTTGGTAGGTTGTATGTGTTCAGACTCTGGTGGATAGTTTAGAAAATGATGCAGTATGCAAATCCTGGTTTAATGCAGTTGCAATTCATGACAGGCTTTGTATTTAGCTATAGACAAGTTTCCATGAGTAGGCATTTGGTGTTAGCTGTGGCAAGGAGTTATTGGCTGAGAAAGTTAGTGTAAAATATGTAGTATTTTACATAGACAATAACTGAGTATTGACTACATATAAGAATATCAGAACAGTTACTGGGTAGGGACTATATAAATTCCACGAAAGATGTATTCATTGAATACGTCTTCAGCAAATACCAGCCACCAAAATTCACTTCAGTGAACTGCTGAATTTTTCCCATGGTTTTCAAACACTCATCCATAAGCTGTCTGGAACACATAATGGACTAAATAAAATCCACTCACCCAAGTGGGGGGCTTAGACCCCCACACTACCCCCTAACTATATATACCAACTCTGAGATCACACTACAGTGGGGAAAAGGGCAAAGTTGAGGTGATGGTCAAGTGTTTGCAAACCATGGGAAAAATTCCACAGTTCACCAAAGTGAATTTCAGAGGCTGGTATTCACTGAAGATGTATTTGATGAATACATCTTTCATGGAACTAATATAGACCCAAGGAGTATAACCATCTTAAAGAGTGCAATGAAGCACTGGTGCTCATTATTTTGGATATTACAGTATATATAAATTGTGGTTATTTCTCTAATTATTAATTGTTGAAGTAACATGGCAAGGCACATTAAATGCCTCAAAAGCAATGCCAGCTACTGGAGTCATAGCGAGGTGGGGCTACATGGAGTAACAGGATAGGTGGGGCTAACCAGAATGGGTGGGGCTATATTAGGAAGGGTTTATGACAGTCATAGTGATAATGAGATGAAAAATTCCCTAGTCCCAATACTATGTGGGAGTCTAAGGATCCTGGCCAATTCTGACTCCAAGTCCATAAAAAATGAAATTTATCCTTAGATGGATGTTTAAATGGCTAGTAGCAGTGTTTGTATTTGTTTCTAAGGATGAATTTCATCTTTTACAGACTTGGAACTGACCAGGTTTCATAGATGCCCACATAGTATTGGGACTACAGAATTTTTTTATCTCATTAATTAGACTTTTCGGACCTTGATCACTCGCTCAGTGACCAGGTTGGCTGAATTTCATTAACGCTAAGAGACCTACAAGGTTTCAGCTGTTTCAGCTTAACACCAATAGTCATAGAGATACATGTGTATATCATAGTTTAAAAATTATACTTTTTCTTCATATGAAGGCTTATTTAATGTCATACGTTTCTTTCAAGTTCCAAATATTAAAACGTTTGCAGGAAAAATGCTGAAAAGCTTTAGCAACCAGTTACACTGTTTGATTTATTGTTCAATATAAACATTAAAGACTGGAAAGACCACAGGCCAGGATATAGTATAGTTTCTGAAATTGACAACAAATGTCTGTCTCAATAAAATGCAATTATCCTTAATTCATAAACTACATTTTCACAAAATGTTTAATTTTATGTCCATCATATAAACTCATATCCCTCATCAATGTAAACTATGTATAATAAAAGCAAATATCCAGTACCATATTAATAGTCCTCCACAACCAGTACATCATGATCAAAGTGAGTTCAGCCCTTGTAGACAAAACCAAGTCAGTAAAAGAAAGAGCTTTCAAACTTGACAAGTGAAATTAATCTTGTTATTGAAAAGGTGTTTGGTTCACTGACCTGCCAATATACTTTATGTAGTTTTGTTAAAGAGGGACTTGCTGGAAGATTTTGTTGCACTATTTTAAACCACGTATAAAGCCTTGGCCAGTAGTCAAAAATAGGACCCTTTAACTCAGCATGATTTTTATAAGCAGACCATTTTGAAATTTTATTTTATTGAGTTTACCTTTTTTATAGTACTGTGGAATGAGACTCGTAAAAAAACATGTAAATGCAGACAAAAAGGGGAATCAGCTAAACAGAGGTATAGTGAGTTGGTTCATGTGCAGCTCCATTCTGAAGTCATATTTCATTAGATTTTTTTAACATTCCAATCATCAAATACACCCATCATTTCTTCCTCAGTGTTTTCCTTTAACCAACTTTTGTTTTATATACTTTCATACTTCATTGTATACATTTTCCACTTTAGCACAAATATGTTAACACTTTTCACATCACTCATTATTTTATTTATTTATTTATTTGACATTTATTAATGGGGTTGGTCCAACTGAGCCAGGTGGCCCATTTTCAGTGGAGACCCAAGGAGAAAAGCTCCAAATATATAAACTATAAAACTGCTTGAAAATATATACAGAGATAGGTAAATCGCTAGATAAACTATAACACTGCTTAAAAATATAAACAGATATAGATATAGGTAAAACAAATCTTGGTACAGCTATGCAACAGAGGAGACTTGAAATCAGTAAAACCATACTATGACTTAATAAAAAGAACATAAAAAGTGTGTGCCATATAAAAAAGATAAACCATAGCACCCTATCTTCTAAAGCTGCTTAGGACTAGATTCGGGAGGGGGGGGGGGGTTACAGAGGCATGACCTGAGGAGGAGTAGGTATTGTTTGAGTGACTTCTTAAATTTGTAAGTCTGGGGTATGCTTCTTAAGGTCAAGAGAAGCTTGTTCCATAGGATGGCAGGAGAGTAGCTGTATAAGTTGTGTCCTGCAGATTTGTTAGGTTTATAAATTTGCCATAGGCATTGAGCAGAGCTCCTAAGAGGTCTGGAGGGGGTATACAGTGAGAGTAGTGAGGAAATACTTGGACAGGAGGAGGATTTATTGATAATGAAGTGAATAATAAGAAGTTGGGTAAATTTGAGGTAGTTATGAAACTCAAGCCAGTTAAGTAGCTTGAGATCTAGAAAGTGATGAGTTTTAGTATTGCAAAACAACAGCAAATCTGGCCACTTTATTATAGAGGGATTCAAGTTTGGAGAGTAGAATAGTCTGAATGTTAATAAAGATTTGTGAGCTATACAATAGATTTGGAAGGAGGTAGGCATTAGCTAGTGTTATTCTAGATTCAGAGGTGAGGAATTTTTTGTTTCTGTAAAGGAGGCCAAGCTTTTGATGGGTTTTGTTAATGCAGTGGTGAATGTGAAGAGCAAATTTCAGCTGGTCATCTATGATTACTCCGAGGAGTTTAGTTTGGTTATCTGGAATTATCACTGTATTGTTGAGTGAGGAGATGGTGAAAGAAGATTTAAGAGGGTTGAGTGATTTTGGGAGAAAGAGTAGGAGTTTTGTTTTTTTGGGCTTGAGTATGAGCTGGTGTCTAGTTAGCCAGGTTTTAGTGAGGTTGAAAGATGTTTATGTAAGGGTTTGAAGGCCATTTGGGTTATCAGCTACAGATATTATGGTGGAGTCATCAGCATGCTCTATGAGGGATGAATGGGAGCATGACATATGGAGTTCATTGGTAAAGATGTTAAAGAGAAGAGGTCTAAGGATGGAGCCTTGTGGAACACCTGTTTTGATGGGGAGAAAGGGTGAGAGAGCAGGTAGCCATTTAACAGATTGGTGCCTATCAGAGAGGTAGCTGCTGAACCAAGATATAGTTGCAGTGGAAAGGTTAAGTTAAGAAAGTTTTGAGAGAAGAATAGGGTGGGAGAAAGTGTCAAAGGCTTTGGACAAATGTAAGAATAGGCAGGATACAAGTTTGTTGTTATCTCAGGCTGGAGAGATAGTGTTGGTAAAGGATATAAGAGCAGTAGAGGTGCTGTCGTATGGGCAAAGGCCATGCTGGGTAGGGGTGATGAGGTTACTATTTAAAAGATGAGCCATGATTTGTTTGTATACATAGTATTCAAGAATTTTGGAGAGGGGAGCGAGTATTGCAATTGGTCAAAAGTTAGAGAGAGTTTGAAGGAGTTGCCTCCTTTTGTATAGGTATGGTATAGAATTTTTTTCCAAAGAGTTGGAACAAAAGATTTGGTGATGGAGTGGTTGATTAGAATGGAAACTGGGTATACTATAGATGTAGCAGCATGTTTTAGGAAGGAAGATGGGAGGTTGTCTGCTGATGGGGAGCAGGGTTTCAGCTTATACAATTGCTTTTATAATCTACACTTTGTATCTCATTGAATCTTACCTCCTGACAATGAAAACCTAACCTTGCCTACCAGCACTACACTATACTCTATTAGCCTATGTTTCTTCCTCTACTCCCAGCACCCTTTTATCCACATTAGGACTATTTTCTTTTCCTTTCCTTTCCTTTCCTTTCCAACTCAGCATTACCATTCAGTCATTAACCCCCTTTCCTTCCTTCCACACTAATCTCTTTGCCATACAAATTAATTTAGTGATCTTCCAAGATCTGAGCCATAGCTTTTTTCTACTTCGCTGATTCCTTTTGTCTTCCTTCTTCTATCCCTCTCTCCTTCCTTTGCTTCAGAATCTTCTTTTTAATTCCCAATCTACCATTATAGATAAGGATTATATATAAAGATTCATAGGTTCATAGGTGTACACTAGTCTGACTGCCCTGAAAGGGATTTTGAGTCTAGTCAATAATTCGAGGCCAGAATCAAATGCAACACCTTGTGCCTATAAGGAGGAAACCATAACCATTATGCCATTCCCCACAACTTCTTCCTTTTATTGCTTTGCCCATTTTGTCCCCCCTTCTTTCTCCTTCTCACAGACAAAAAGTCAAACATTCTACTTTTTCTCAATTCCTTTATCTCCAAAATTCACCACACCTTATTCCATATCTCCAACACTGCTTGATATCGCCAGCACATATAAAAATAATCCACCTAAACCATTACACATCTCCGTCATCTACCTGACCACAACTCTTCTTTTTTATTGTTATTGGTGCTTTCAAAAATCTCAGTTGTGCTTTTCCAATTCCACCACAAACTGCTGTCCTCTTTACCAGTCCCTATATCTCCACCAAAAACTTGTCATAATTTCACAACTCATCCTTTCTACCCTATGTCTCACCTTAACTTTGTCATTGATTTCATGGCCCATCATACCTTAAACTTCTATAAATAACTTCATGACTTCCTTTTTAAGACATATAGCATTCAAACCCCTCTCCTCCTCTCTTCCCTTTTCTGCTTCTGCCTTCTTACCTTTATTTGTATTTCACTCATAGCTCCTAACAGCCAGGTCCCCTTTACCAGCCCTCGTCTTCCCCTCCAAGTTCTTCAGATTCCCTAAACTATGTTGCCCCTTCCTTCTTTTTAACAATATCTCAAATCTTAGCTATTCATATACTACTCTCACACCTCTGTTCTCCACTCCTCCTATTCCTTCCATTTTAATGGCAGGTACATCATGCCATGGAGGTCAGCTCATGCTGTGTTTTCCATTTACTTCTCAGCTCTGTTCCCGGTTTCCTTTTTTATTCTCCCATTCTCTTAGCTCCCAATTCTCTTTCTTCCCACCTACATAAGTTATTCATTTTCTATTCGACCCTAATCTTCATGCCACATTTATATCTGTCTCATATGTTGCTATGTCCAGCAAATCCTAACCTTCTCTCTTATCCTTACCTTTATAACTGTTTCTGCGGTCCTAGTACCCTTTCATCTCCAAGCAAGATAATCACATCATTTTTCTGAGTCTCAGCTAACTCCCATTCCTTTCTATGCACCACTATATAGTTCCCAGCATAATTTAATTTTGGAGTGCATCTATCTCCATCCATCCCTTTAAAGACCCATCTGACCATTGCAGCACCAGTATCTCTCCCTTACACCCCACCTTGACCAAATTCTTTCACTGTGATCTCAACCCAAGCCTCTTAAAGACCTCCAGTACTACTGGCAACTGTTTCCTGACTTCTTCTAATGGTTCCATGTAATCTGCAAATGATTATACACTGTTCTTCTAAGTTCTCCTCCTTCTTATCCTCTGAATAAGACTGAGTCCCATCAGAAATAAGCATGGACAAACCAGACATCCATAACTTGATCCTTGTAATAAGTTCACCCGTTATGTTCTTTTTTCATTAACAAACACCTTCAGTCATGACTTTTAATATTGTGTTTGAACACCATTTATCCACTGTTCTGCAAAAATGTCTAGTACAGATGTCTACAAATCACTGCTCTAGGCAATTTTTCCTTCAGAGCAATGTACCAAAATAGTGCAGGGTCTCATTAGCTAGGCCACATCCCTTGACTGCCATACTTGCATGCAGCGTCAAGCCAGTCATTGCTCGGTTGTGCCACTGGGTAGTGACAGAAGTATAACGTAGTATAACTTTGCATGCAAATCAACTAGTGTGGCTTGCATACAATGCAAGCTGCCAAGTTGCTTATAAATACTGCTCAGGTTCTCACAGGGATAACATGTAGACAATAAATTAATATGTGGTACCAAAAACAATAAACATCATTATGTGCCACAACAATGTTAATCCAGAAGAGTAGATGCCATGGTAAATATCCACTGGGCTTCCATGTCACACACTTATAAAGACAACCAAGTAAGTAGTACTAAATTATATTTCTGTTTCTCTGCTTTGTCAACTGCTTGAATCAGAAACATCAGTTACAGAATAGAAGAGTTAACATGCTATCAGGGGTAGTTAGACCTATAAATGCCTGTCTTTGCTCAGTCAAGTACAGGAGACAGTTGGAAAATAAATAATCTGTAAATAAAATGTAATCTGATTCTCAATCTGTGATTTTTGTAGTAGTTGATATGAATATATCATATTTATTAAAAAAATGCTTCTTCCTGATATGATTTTAAGAGGAGCATATTTATTTTCTGACTAAATCAAAGATAAGTTGCAGGCATGAGAGCCATTAAAGAAGCCAATGGAATTATCAAAAAGTCTGTTTCAGGTTCATAGATCTCCATTCTTGCTTTAACTGCAAAGCAGAGATGATAACTTCACATTCACTTGAAGCTGGCATTATTGAATATGATCTGCTTGTGTGAGATAAAGCGATATATGGTCCAAGGCCTCAAGCTGCAGCTGCCCAGGAGATCATTAGGATTACTTGGTGGTAGAGGATGCCACTTTAAGATTACATCTGTGGAAAACTCCACTAAATATTACAGACTGATTCTAATTTTTTTTTTTTTAGAATTTTAGAAAACGTGTCTGTTCAAGCAAATGGCATTTTTGAAATGCATAAAATGAGCTACACATAAGGAGTAAAGAAATACTAGCAATAAAAATAATATATGCGTGAGGATAATTTTTTGAAGTTCTAATTCAGGAAGTGCAACAAACAGCAGAAATAGCCTTGCGTCATTTTAGTGCACTCTGAGAAGTTACTTATATTGCAAAAAAAGGGGAAGTATTACAAATGCATACACACTAAGTGCATTACTACATTTGGCTGATGGCTCTGAAGTGTATAATGAGGAGAAAAGGGATTGGACTGGTGAGCTGTTATAGCAGAAAACAGGAAATAAATTAGGATGGAAATGTGTAGTACTAACAGAAGAAAATGGAATAAATGTAGCTTTGATTAAATGGCTCACGGGAACAAAATAGACTGCAGACTGAAAGGGTTGCAATGTCCTATAAACGTGGATGATACAGTGTGTAATGCAAAATTTGGGCAGGTTGGATACATTTGATATTTGTCTCTGGAGAGACTTTTTATGTATTGTTGCTCTTGATGCAATTATGCATGGTATTACCTGTATAAGCTATTCATTGTGGTGCATGTCATTATGTATTAACATGCAATGATACTTTATAAAACTGTGACAACGCAACTTAAGATATGAACTGGATGTGATAATTATACTTCAGTATACAGTAAATCTGTTCTTACTTTGTCAATTTATACCACCTTTGTCATGTATTGCTGCATTGCTAAGTATCCCATTGCAAAAAGTAATGTGATTGTGTACAGGTTACAGAAATGGTTCTTCTCTTCCTTATCAACAGACTGATATGTTCTTATGTCCTGAGTATATTCAGCCCCTCTTCCTTGAACCTGTATTCTTACTACTTTCTTATTCTGTACACTCCTCCATCACTCTTCCTTATCCCTTTATTATATTCCCTCTTTCTTTTCCACCTCATTTGTCATTTTGTGCCTTTCTGTCCTGGCTCTTTTTTCTTACATTTGCAAACAATGTAACCTATTGTATGTTTAATTATCAGATTTTTTACCCTTATCCTTATCCTAATGCTATGCTTAAAATTGATTGTGTTCTTCCTGTAATCTCCTCATCCCTTCATTGACTTTGTGACTACACTGGACATTGCTTTCCTTCTTCCTTCAGCTAGAACATCTCCACAATGAGCTGATTTGGCATAGTGGTGTGTTTCCCTGACTGTAGTTCTGAAGGTCCTGGGTTAACCCAGAGACTTCCCATACTCTGGAATAAGCTTTCCATGCATGTTAAGCAAAGCACTTCATTGGTCCTCTTTAAGAGGAATCTTGACGAGTGGATGGGCAATAGGAAGGGATCACTTCAGTGGCCTTGCTTGACAGGAGCACTGGGAACTAACTTTGGGTGGCAGGATGCCAGGGAATCTTCTTGGGCTAAGCTTATATAGACTCCAGGGCCGTTAGCCTAGTACACACCTATGAACCTATGAACCTATCTCCTTACTGCATCATTGGCATTCATGAAAGGTCACTACTTTTCTCAGTTTAATGTGGTAGTCCTGCCATTCTGGACAAAGGTTACTTTACTTATTAATCTCTGATCTTATGGTCCATGCATTTAATCAGAAAAAATTATGAAAGTTTCAAAACCCCACAGCAGATAAAAACTTCATGCTCAACTAATCTGGCTGTTCATTTTCAAGTAAATATTCATCAGATTCTGTTAAACCAACAGTTTATTTTCCCTTCTGTCATAACCCTTGCTTTATATAGTATGCATGCTTTTGTTAATTCTACCAAATTATTTACCTTTCTACCTCTTTCAAACAGCTTCTAAACTCGTCCACCACTCAGTCACTTTTTCTGTAAAAATGATCACTTTGTGTCTCCCCTGAGTCACCAAGCTTGTATTAATAAGAAAAGAGGAAGGGATATGTATTTATAGGAGACTTTAATATTCTAGCAGTGAAACGGGAGATTATGATGCAAATTTGAAAAAGTCATATTAAGAAGAACTTGAAAAAAAAAAAATATATATATATATATATATATATATATATAGTCTTTATGTTTCACTTGTTCCACTGCTGCAAGATGATGCAATAGTAAAAATATTACAGAGCTATTTAGCTCACTGAAAAGTGTTTCCAGACTCATTTTTTTGCCTGTATGCAGGTATTTTACAGAAGAAGCTTTGCTGGGTGAGTGCTGGTATTTCATTGTGGTGTGGTGTATGTATATATATATATATATATATATATATATATATATATATATATATATATATATATATATATATATATATATATATATATATATATTTAAACCAAACCATGTGTTCACAGTCATAATAACACCTTGTATTAAATTACAAGCAAGGCTTAATTAATAAAGTTACTGAGTACTGACATACGATAAGGTTGCCAAATTTGTTTTAGTAGGGCCCCAAGTTGTAGTTTCTTAAAAATGAAATTCATTTTAATGAGTTAAAGTTTATGGAATTTTACCCAGGACTGATAACCATTATTCCCTGCTATTCTGTGTTTTCCTGTTATCATTTTGACGCATCTGCAGTTTTATAAAACAGATTCTGGATAGAGTACACTATTTAAAACAAACTAGGCATTTTACAAATCAAAGAAAAAATGCAAGCTATGCTGATTTAGTCAAAATATTCAATTCTATTAAATCTTTTTCTTGTTTTCAGTTCAAATATTATTTTTCAGTATTTTTTCTGGTAACATTCGAATTTGATATCGTTGAACTTTAATCACGAAGACAAGTAAATAAAATTTCATTTTCATGAAGGACGTCATTAGAATGACAGCTACTGTATTCCTTTCAGCAATCACCTTTATGTCACCTATTTTATTTCTTTGTTTAATTATTGATTTATTTATTAATTGGGAATGAGGGCTGATCCATAGATCCCTTTTAGTTGTGATATGGCCAAAGGCAACAACATTACAAACAAAATCAATATAATTTAATGTTTAACATTCTACTCATAATTAATTAAGGACAGCTACATTCAGAATAGAAAGGTGACAACAAAACACCCAAAAGATCCAGTGGGAATATAAATGGTCACATGTGGGACAGATTCTGATTTGATCTGAGCACCTCCATCCTGTCAAACCTGTTTTTCCTACCTAACGATGTATAAAGTCAGCACTCAATACACTTAAACAATGAGCAAATACCACAAAACTAGCTTCATTAGTTTGAGTTCTGAGCCCCCCCCCCCTTTATTACTTTATAAACTACATATTTCTAATGGATATACCCTTTCACCAGACTTGGAGGGATAAGATGGCAGAGTTATTCAATAAATTAGTTGGATATATCAAAATCATAAAAGAGACCCTAGATGCTCTGAAACAAATGTTCCAGACATTGTCTAAGGCATAGCCTATATCAAATGCAGTAGCATCAGTCATGAAGCCCAGTTAAATCCCTTACAGACTAGCAGTGCAACAATGGGACATCACAAATAACACAGGCAGAATACCTCAACTGGAGGCAAGTTACTTCTGAGTATGCTGTTCCTTTGCTAATACACATAACAAAATAGATAATATTGAACATCAAACCAGGTGAAACAATATCTGTCTTTGAGACTTACAAGAAGACACAAAATGTAGTGAACCAAGAAAATTTATTTCTATAGCAATTCAGAAGTTCTCAAGGAAAGAGTCCAGTCTGATCACCTAAAAACCACACAGAATTACCGCTAGAGTAAGAGATAATAAATACCATTGCCAGATTAGAGAAAACATCTTGAGTAAACTGAGATGGCTGAGAACAGATCTAAAAGCGGAAGGCTCACCAGTTTGCAGGGTACCGGACTATCACACAGCTCTTTAAAAAATAGGCTTTGGTGCCATATCTACATCTATTAAAAGAAAGGGGACATACAGTGCAGTTAAGGTTAAGGGCTATGCGTCAAACAGATAAGGAAATCAACCATAGTTTCTCCTCAGTAGGAGATGTGGAGAAATATATGTGTTACTATCCCTTTCCCAAAACAAGAGGAAAAGGGAAAGAACGAAAACAGCAGGAAAGCAGCCCAGTCTAAAATTCCGAATGATCGAGGAGGGAACATAAGTCTTTCACTACATGCTACAAACAAGCATTTTCTCCTCACTCTATTACAAGATGGAGGATCCATTGCAAATCATAGATAATGGCATATTTAGGACTGAAACTGAGATATCTGTAGTTGAGTTTATTGAAACTACATGGAATGAATTAGGGACAGGAGACTATACTTTTCCCCAACCAAGTGTGAAGACAAGTGAAGTCTATTTTCTAGCACGCGAATTACTTTAACTCTAGCATTTATTTACAGCGAATAACAAAGCTATAACACACATATTCTGTACTTTTTGGTGCATGACCTTGATCTAGCAGAACTTACTTAACTTCTGAATGATTTCAAAACCTCAGTCTCTGGATACATACTACAGTCTGGACAAGACTTTTCATGTCCAGTTTAAGAACTCAGACACATTTTTTACTTATTGACTGAACTCAAAACAACTGTGTGAAGCCACATTAAGGGTCAAAGGCCTGCTATTCAATGCTTATATGGTGGATTGCGTATCTTTTAATTTAGGGAGACAGGGAACAATATTCACGTAACTTGTATATAGTTTTCCTCTGTTTTATTCCTTCTTTCTCATTTCAGATATGAACCTTCTGTGGAAGTTAATAAGATTAATACTGTTTGCTTTATTGATTTCCTAGTTAAGTATAAGTTGGTATTATGCACCTGAGTTTCATGACTAGACTGACAAGTGTTTGTCATTTTGATTTTTATCCTTCCTACAGACTAAACTGTGTGTGCAATTATAATACTTATGTTGACAGGCTGGAGAAGTTTTGAGTTAAACTCTACTGTTAACCTTCTAGCTGGTCACACTGTCCATACGTTACACTTAACACATTCATAGCATAACTAAAACACTATTAATAATAATAATAATAATAATAATAATAATAATAATAATAATACCTATTTGTTAACCAGGTAGGCCCACTGGACACAAAGTACTTTTCCAGGGATGACCTGAGAGCAGTGTCTGGTGGCTTGCTCAAGGTCACACAGTAGGCAAATGAGGGCTGTGGGAATCAAATCCTGTACCACAGGGACTACAGCTGGCAACCTTAACTTCTGCTCCAGCTTCCAGATAAAATACCAACTAATGATAATTAATCTTACCACATGTGCTTTTACCTAAACTAGTGGTTGATAAAAAGTGAAATTGTGGAAGTCTACCAACTTTTAACAACCTCAATGAGGTTATCAAATTTCTATTCCTTAATGTTTATACAATAAAACAAGAAAAGCTATATTTAACTGCCTAGATAATAACAAATTCATATTGGTATGTTTTCCATTAATGAAAATAAAATGAAGGACAAAGAATGGGTAATGAAACCATGGAACTGTTGGGTATCACCAGTCTTTATACAGCTTCCAAATGGGATATCATTACATTACATTTATCCATAACTCCCTGGGATGATCTTAGATGCATGAAGAGTTTACACTCATAAGTTACTACTGGGAAAGTTTTACAGTCCTAATACTAATGACATATCCCCTTTACTATATTTTGGTCACTCTGTGATGCAACACAAAGCCATGGTGGATCAATGGGGATTTTATATTCTAAGACATGGTAATGAGATTCTTGAGAGCTTTCTCACTGTGGCTACACATGTCTCTGAATCACATTTTTCTCACCATCATGCTAACTGATCAACCCATACTGGGCAATTAGCACAAGCAGAGAGGATTTCAGGAAATTGTACAGATTGTTTAATAGATGTGGCTTAAGATATATAAAAGTTGTATTTGTTTAAAGAACTCTTCTTTGTTTTACCTTAAAAAATGCTTAAAAGAATGAAAAGGAAATATAAAATGGACTTACTAGCCAAAAAGGTAAGTTGATTATATCCGGGTAAGATAATAACACAAAATATAATTTATGTGACAGTTATTCAAGTCTGATATAATTCAACTTTAATTGTGAGATATAAATTTGAAATTAAAAAAAGGAAGATAATACAAAGTATATTTAATAAAACAAATCAGATCCCGTTGTTTGTATGCAGATTATAAAACTGGGTAATCTTACGATGCATTATATTTGAATATATTTGAATGTAGAAAATATAAGGAAATTAGAATTCAGTTTATTTGAGAGACTACTTGTTCCATGCCTGTCCTAATTATTTGTGGTATTTTAATCAAAGCAATGTATTAATGCATGAAATTATATATAAAGACAAATGATCATTGTACAGTGTTGGAGGCGTCAAAAGCTTTTTGTGAAATACACAAGGTAAGAGAATGTATTTATTTATTTATTTTCACTTTTATTTTACATTTGTTGACCAGGATAGTCCGGGGAGAAAAGCTCCAAACTTGCAAACAGATAAAGACAAGCAAGTTACAGTATATGCGCAAACATATTGTATTAACATACAAGTTACAGTCTCACATTTCAAGCCTAAATACAGTTTATATTCATAAATACATACAGATATGTTATAGATATATTTTTTGTAAAAATTGAGAATTTACAAAAATATAATCTCTGAAAGAAAAAGTCATTGATCAATATATATATATATATATATATATATATATATATATATATATATATATATATATATATATATGGATCACCTTCAGATGCCCGAAATCACGTTTCGCCGACACACAAATCACCGACACCAAAAGACCGACAACAAAAAATACCGACAACGCAAAACACCGAAAACCATTACACCAACACACTACACGTAAACAACACAATACACTACATAACATATCCACTATCCCTAACCCAAACCCTAACCCTAAGGTCCGACACTACCGCACACTTACCCTACCTGCACCCTAACCCTAACTCACTTACCCACCCCTAACCCCAAGGTCCGACACTACCGCACACTCACCCTACCTGCACCTTAACCCTAACTCACTTAACCCACCCCTAAACCCACAGTCCCTCACTATCGCACACACACCCTACCTGCACCCTAACCCTAACTCACTTAACCCACCCCTAAACCCACAGTCCCTCACTATCGCACACTTACCTGTCCGCTCCCTAACACTAAATCCCTCACTCTATCGCACACTTACCGAGTCCGTCGGGTTCTCACCTTGTCGGTCATCTGCGTTGTCGGTGTTTTCGTCCCGTCAGATTCCGTGTTGGCGAAACGCGTTGTCGGGCATCTGAAGGTGACCCATATATATATATATATATATATATATATATATATATATATCATCATCATCATCTTTCGGCTGTTCCCCTTAGGGATCGCCACAGCAAATCAACTTTTCCATTTCTTCCTGTCCTCTGCATCTTGCTCTGTCACACCAACCACCTGCATGTCCTCTCTCACCACATCCATAAACCTTATCTTAGGCCTTCCTCTTTTCCTTTTACCTGGTAGCTTCATCCTTAGCATCTTTTTCCCAATATACTCAGCATCTCTCCTCAGCACATGTCCAAACCAATGTAATATTGCCTCTCTGGCTTTGTCTCCAAATCTTCCAACCTGGGCTGACCCTCTAATATACTTATTCCTAATCCTGTCCACCCTCGTCACACCCAGTGCAAATCTTAACATCTTTAACTCAGCCACATCCAACTCTAACCCCTGCCTTTTTGTCAATGCCACTGTCTCCAACCCATATAACATAGCTGGTCTCACTACCCTCTTGTAGACCTTCCCTTTCACTCTTACTGGTACTCGTCTGTCACAAATCACTCCTGACACTCTTCTCTACCAACTCCATCCTGCCTGTACTCTCTTCTTCACCTCTCTTCCACACTCACCATTACTCTGAACTATTGATCCCAAGTATTTAAACTCATCCACCTTTGCCACCTCTACTCCTTGCATCCTCACCATTCCTCTATCCTCCCTCTCATTTATACACATATATTCTGTCTTAGTCCTGCTGACCTTCATTCCTCTTCTCTCCAGTGCATATCTCCATCTCTCCAGGGTCTCCTCCACCTGTTCCCTACTCTCACTACAAATCACAATGTCATCTGCAAACATCATAGTCCACGGGGACTCCTGTCTGATCTCGTCTGTTAACCTGTCCATCACCATTACAAATAAGAAAGGGCTCATAGCTGATCCTTGATGTAATCCCACCTCCACCTTAAATGCATCTGTCACTCCCAGTGCAGACCTCACCGCTGTCACACTACCCTCGTACATATCCTGTACCACTCTTACATACTTCTCTGGCACTCCCAACTTCCTCATACGATACCACAACTCCTCTCTAGGCACGCTGGCATATGCTTTCTCTAAGTCTACAAAAACACAATGCAACTCCTTCTGACATTCTCTGTACTTCTCCATCAACACTCTCAGAGCAAACATCACATCTCTAGTGCTCTTTTCTGGCATGAAACCATACTGCTGATCACTAATCATCATGTCCCTTCTTAAACTAGCTTCCACTACTCTTTCCCATAACTTCAGGCTGTGACTGATGAATTTAATCCCTCTGTAGTTACTACAGCTCTGCACATTACCCTTATTCTTAAAAATCGGTACCAAAACACTTTTTCTCCATTCCTCAGGCATCCTCTCACTTTCCAAAATTTCATTAAATAATCTGGTTAAAAACTCCACTGCCATTTCACCTAAACACCTCCATGCTTCCACAGGTATGTCATCTGAACAGCCTTTCCATTCTTCATTCTCTTCATAGCTATCCTTACTTCCTCCTTGCTAATCCATTGCACTTCATGATTCACTATCCCTGCATCATCCAACCTTCTCTCCCTCTCATTCTCTTCATTCATCAATCCCTCAAAGTACGCCTTCCATCTGCTCAACATACTCTCCTCACTTGTAAGTATGTTTCCCTCATTATCCTTTATCACCTTTACCTGCTGCACATCTTTCCCAGCTCAGTCCCTCTGTCTAGCCAATCGATACAGGTCCTTTTCTCCCTCCTTAGTTTCCAACCTTTCATACAACTCTTCATATGCCTTATCCATAGCCACCTCTTTCTTTGCCATGCACCTCATCTCCTTATACTCCTGTCTACTTTCTTCATCTCTCTGACAATCCCACTTCTTCTTTGCCAGCCCCTTTCTCTGTATGCTCTCCTGTATTTCTTCATTCCACCACCATGTCTCCTTGTCGTCCCTCCTCTGTCCAGATGTCATACCAAGCACCTTTCTAGCCATCTCCCTTACTAGCTTTGCTGTAGTTACCCACCTATTTGGTAACTATTCACTGCCACCCAGTGCCTGTCTTAACTCTTCCCTGAACTCCACCTCACAATTACCCTTTTTCAGTTTCCACCATTTGACCCTTGGTGCTGCCCTCACACTCCTCTTCTTCTTGATCACCAATGTTATCATACAAACCACCATCCTATGCTAACTACACTTTCCCCGCTCACCACTTTACAATCTCAAATCTCCTTCAAACTATATAATTATTGTCACGTGTATGGTATAACTTTTAAATTCTGATTTTACATTTTACTTGAACATTTATTATTGGATTCTACTGAAACTGCCAATGGTTGATACAATAAACAAAGGTGTCTGTCACTGTAAGATTAGAGTTGGAATTATCATCCTCAACTGGACTAGATATTTTCTTGGACAGTACCAAGATGAAGCAGTCATCCAGGTGAGGGTAGATGTTAATCCTTTTTGTATGTAGTGCTGTACCATAGTATATACTATGCAAATCATTCAGAAAAAAAACTTTGGAATATTATCACTAAACATTATCACCCACCCCCAATTAGCAATACATCAAATTATTTGAGTCTCACTTGGAAAAGGGGATTGGAACCATTGAGTGTGATCATATAATATCTCTGAAATTCAGATATGGGAAATAGAGTTTATCATGAGCTGCCATACTAAAGGTCCCTGATTTTCACACTAGGAAGGAAGGAACAAAACTCAAGAAACAGTAATGCCAGCAGAGACGCAGAATTTCTCTTTACAATTAACAAAGTAACTTAAAAAAAGTGCATTCCATTTGAGGACCACCAGGGAGGCATTATGGCCTCATTCCATTTGAAACACCAATTCAATAGTTCTTCCAGCTTAACTATTAACTGTGTGGGAGCAGACCCAGCTAAAAGTGATACAGTTAAGGAAACCTTTTGCAAATCCCATATAAAACTTACATGGGGTTACACTATGTATTTAAGTAATACTTAATGACATTTTTTTATAACACCATAAATAGTAATTACAGGGTCAGAGCCTCTAAGGATACAGGAATGTTTTTGTTTAAAGAAAACTGCCTTAAGAATTTAATTTAAGATATTAAACAATACACAAACCTAGTTTATGAATTTCATGTAATGCGGATTCACTAAGGAGTCAATAAAAATAGAAAGAGATTGCTAAAAGTCTGTCTAATTATTATACACTGTTTCTAAAATAGACTCCCAGTCTGATTATCTGATTGGCTGAAACTGAAATTACTACTGTAATACAATCATTGAGCAATGCTAAAAACAAAAGTGAACTTACAGCTATTATGCTATTACGGGGTAGCAGCTTCCAAAATTACAACTATGTAAACACTTACAGTAATATAATCTTTGGCCTTCAAAGCAGTTGTATCTGTTTCATATTGTTGTGCTCTACCCACTTCATAAAAAGTGGTAGCTTAAAATAAATTACTGGTATTAGGTGAACTCCATTGATGTAGCCATCTTCATTGAATTCTTACAGCACAGGAGGACAGTAAAACAGCTTCATTCACAAAAGTTACAGTACCTTTTTGTGTTTATAATAGTGGTAATCGCTTCCAAGTCAGTCAGAAATGCTAGCTGACCACTCACATTGTCTTTTAAACACTGGGGCTTCACCGCTTTGATTAAATTCCGCCAACCATGTAAAATGGCATAGAACCATCAACTCTGTTTCTAACAAATATGTACTTTTTAGACTTTAAATGACAAAACTGGTATAAATGCCACTGTGTAAAGAGTCTAAATACACTGTGAAAAAGTTGTAGAGTCTGAAACATAAGAAATAACAACATGAGAAAGTATGAGACAACAAACTAGCTGTGTGGAAGAACATAGGTCAGGGTTCATTGATATGTGGCACATTACTGGGTCCAAACTAGTTTGGGTAAGAAAAACATGAAGAGTGCGGGTGATTTTCAGTCACATTATGGTCCCAAAAGGGGTTGAAACAGCATAATATGCAGTGCATGCTAATGACTGAATAATGACATGGATATCAAGAACCCAGTGCAAATGAGCCAAGCAGATTATGAAAATGGCAAACAAAATGGAGGACTCTTCTCCCCTAGATGTATACTCTTCCACATTTGTGCCTTGTATATACTTACAGCATGCAATGCAAATAGTTGCCTATTATACAACGACCACCCCCCATTAATATTCAAAAACATGCACGCTGATTGGTCAGCGTATGCGTTGTAAATCAGAGTTATAGTAATGGAAAAAGGTCCGGTCGCCCAGACTTTTTCCATTACTATAACTCTTTTTTTACAGCAACGGAGAATGCAAGATCTCCATTGCTTCACACTGTCTTGCTATGTTAAACGAGTTTAAACATAGCGAGACAGCTTTAAAAAAAGCAACGGAGATTCTCCGTTGCTTTTTTAAAGCTGTCTCGCTATGTTAAACTCCTTTAACATAGCAAGACAGTTTGTAAAAAGCAACAGAGATCTTGCTTTCTCCGTTGCTTTTGCCCACAGCTCTGATGTACTGTGTAGGCATACGCATGCGCAGTACATCAGAACTGCCACAGAATACCAGACAGCTGCAGAAGGGCAACAAGGAGGCATTATACAATGCCATTATTTAAGAAAAGTAATTATTTTGTTTCTTAAATAATGTCATTGTATAATAGCAATAACCCACTTCTGGGTGTGAGTAATGCTGGATTTACCCACGGTTGGCTTGGTTTGGCCACTCGGGCTTCACCCTCGTGACCAAACCACACCAACCATGGGTAAATCCAGCATTGCCCACACCCAGGCGTGGGTTATTGCTATATTAATTTCTTGCAGAACTAGAATGCCAGGCACACATGCAGTGCACTAACATATATTCACAGATTCATTAACATTCCAAAGCAACTGACTATTTTCAGCTTGCTGGTATCCTCATTAGTCCATTTCTTTTCATGATCCATTCTGTGATACAGTCAGCATAATGCCTTTGGAATGTAATATGTTACAAGCAGTTTCTTGCAAGTGACAATGCATCTATCAGCCTAACTACATAGTCCATGAAATTGGCTAGGATACATATCCATGTTCTTACTATTGCTATCGTCACATATGTTATGCTGGGGCACCTGCAGCTGAACTGCACATTCAGTATTACTTTATAATTCTCTTTCACTCTTTCATGGACTGACCGTGACCATTTCCATATCTTCTTGCAACCTTCTGCCAAGGGTTCACTGCTGACGTCCCACTCCCAACGGCATATCCAGGACTATTGCCATACCTTACAGAAGTCAAGATTTAAAATACCATCATGGAGAATAAGCCATACCTTCTCTCTTTCATGGCTGTTGAAAAGAAGAAAGCATACTGCTGTTAGATAAAACTTTGTATAAAAACTAAGATTTAAACTGTCAGTGGTTACATGCATTAAAATCAACCTTTCATTTGAGGGTGGTGTGTTAGAACTGAATGGAATATCTTATTTTAGAGTGCCCTGTAATGGCACAGAGACGTTATTGTTTGTTCATAGTTTAAGATTGTTGTCTGAGTATGACATAAACTAACAGTTACATTTTGTAAGTCCAGTAATGTTATCCTCTTTATGAAATATTAAAATGACAGTGAAACTGTCCTTACCCTGAAGAATTCCTCAGCTCAAATGTATTGAAAACCCAATGTTATCTTAGAAGTCTGAGATTATTTTAACAAAATACCATATAAACAAACTATTTATCACACTACTTAGTTATATGTTGAGACACACATTGCATCCTATACTTTACTTAACCAATTCTCAACTACGACAGGTTATTTTAACAAAAATTTTAAAATCCTAAGTATGACCCCATTGAACATCAATCTTGTCTACTTTTCTCCACCTCTGTCTCTACAGATTTTTTACCCATCTCCACTTCCTCATCTCCACCTGACTATCCTACCCGATCTATCACTTTATGTAGCCTCTTCCTATCACTTCTTCCCCATTTATACTAGTCTATACTAATCTCTCTCTCTCTCTCTCTCTCACACACTCTTTCTAATTAACATTAAACAAAACACACAAATTTTACTTATTACTGTTGTGAATTGGCAGAAGGACACTTTCTAGAATTCTATATAGTGTTTTACTTTGCTTTTTCTCATTGTTCTCTTTGTAACATAGTTTTGGTATATCTCTGTGTCTTACAATATTATTTCTGAAATATATAATTTTCAACTGTTTTTCATGTAATGTCTTTGAAAAAATATATATTTTCTGTGGTAAATGGATCTTTTTCCCCAAGCCTCCTCCACTGAAAATGGACTGTTCTGACCCAATCAGACTTACCTGGTAAAAAAAATGTCAATAAATAAATGAATGAATTAATGAATTAATTAACTAATTAAATCACAGTCCTTAGTAATGTGCTGGGTGCACTGCGGGCCCCAATAACTTTATGTATAAATTGTTCTGTGCTTTCCCAATATGGCTAGGAACAATTTTGTAACTTATACATTAATATGTCTCATTATTATCATTCTATGGCACATTGACTGTCACTCCTTTACACACTAAACTCAACAACTACTACTTTGAAAAAAATTAAGAGCATTACTATTTTACTATCACTGTCTGACATCCACTGGTGCTCAACCTTATTTAAAAATATAAATGAATAAAAGTACCTCAACAGAATGCTTATTCCAGGCAGGCCTAGCCTTTCTTAAGGTTTGTGGATACACACATCTCAAACCTAAATCACTATGGTCCCAAAAATGGCACAACTCAGTTGGGCATTAAAAAAATAGCCTCACTTAAAGACTGTCTTGTAAATGCTGTCATTACCAAGAACAAACCAGATTTTCTGAATTTCTGGCTTGAAATGCAGACTGGGCTACTGTAAGTATCATGGGATCCTTAATGAAGGGTACTACCATAAACCCCGTGCCCTTTTTCACAGGACCAGTTATAGTCAGATTGCAAGGACAACTAAGACAGTGGGTGGTAGAACAACTTTGTTTTGTAAAGACAGTCTTAATATCATGTTACCTCCACTGATGGCTATGTCCTCTATTTGAAATTGGTCAATTTTGTTTTCACAGCAATCAAAGGTCACCTTAGATTAAGTATACATTCCCTCCTGCCTGATATGATGGTTTAAATAGCTCCTTAAGAAAGTGTTTAGACATTTACACAGCTTCAAAGCCCTTGCAATCTTTGGAAACATGAACATTTAACCTTTTTGGTCTTTACCAAAATTGTATTATTGAAACATTTAAAGTCATTAGTCTTTAACAGATGGTTAAAGTTCTCACTAGGCCAAACACAATTTCTGGCAAGACTCCACTGCTACATCTTATCAGTAATACACTCAATTAATTAATTTCATCCAGTGCTCATTCCTATCACTTATTAACTACTGTCCAGTTAGTTATTCTTTTAATATAAACTCACAAACATTCTCTTTTTTTTTTTTCAAGCCTAGCTCCTAAGAAAATTATAGCTAGTCATACTACTGGCCCTTTACTATGTGCAAGTTGCCATACATAGCAGCATAGCAGTCTTGCACTCTCAGATACTACAAATGATCTACAAAATGGGTCAGTACTTGACTAAAAAAGGACAACAGGATTCCCTGATGAATAAAGAGTAAATGCTACCATAATCAAGAAGCAACACCTGGTCTTAAAGGAAAATATTCAACATCCAGTCTCTTACACAAAGATTCTTATTTCTTATGATCAATGCACGATGGGAATTAGATATCATCAATCCTCCATGTGCTATAATATGTTATAAAATTCAACAAACCTAGAAATGTCTGAAAAGCTATTAACTCAATTACAAGAAGAAATTCCCAGCACCATATTCTGTATTGCAAATAATCTCAGCTGATGTTTTCCCCTAAGAATTCACAGTTATCAAAACTGTAACCTTCAACCTCAATAACAATATTATATACACTGGTAACCAAACTACAACATAAAGCTTTATTTAAATAAAAGGAAACATTGCTTTAGCACATCACCTTCAAAGGTTCTAAAATGTTTACATTCCAAGCATGTTTTAAAAGGAGGAAGATAACATATCGGTCCAATGTAAGAGCACTGTGAATAAATTAATTAACACATCCAATAAATTAAGTAAAGCCATAAAGCTATAAACACTGATAAATTCTAACCTATAACACCTCCTATGGAGGAAAATGTATACAAGTCAAAATCAAACTATAAACACAATAATTGTGATAAATATATAAATATTTAACATTACATATACCATACTCTAACAATAAATATTTCTTTAATAATCTATTGTTAAGTTCAGATGGCAAAGTGAGTTGTATGGAAAATATACCTTGCTTCCTTTTTCAAAAGGATTTCAGCCACATGAAAAATGAATCGGGTAAATCACAATAATACATAATAAAGAAAGCTAACAACTCCAAATTCTTATGTTGTTCTAAAAATGGATTGCAACAGGAATGTTATTTTTCAAAGTTTTTGCAGGGGGTCAAACCACCCTGCACGCCACACCCCCTGCAAATTATATATACCAAGTCTGACATTGCAGTGCATTGGGGGAAAAGAATACATTTCTTAACCTAACTGTACCGCGATCTCCATACAGAGCCATTTAAATTATGCAATCTCCATTCAGAAGTATGACTGCTGTTTGACATGCGCAGCAGCTTTTTGTTTTTCCTAAGTTCGGCATGTTAAATGGTTGTTCATTCTGGCAATTAAATTTACTAAGATATATATATATATATATATATATATATATATTACTAGTTTTTGTACTAAAAACTAGTTATTAAACTTTTGACAATTTCTTGATATATATATATATATATATATATATATATATATATATAAATCTTTTCAGTTAAAACCCTATTTCCTAATTTCTTACTCATTTTTGGATTTTTTTTGCCTGATACCCTTTTTCTGTTTGGTCTGATAGGGTGCAACCTGACAACAAGAATAAATAGTGGAATACATCAGCTAGAACTGTGTCCCATATGCATACATCTCAACCTGCAGGCACTGAAAATAGGAACAACGACCCATGAAAACTTAGTACATCCAGATGAAAATCTGGCAATCTAATTAGCATAAATAATTTGAATACCAAATAGCACATAACTCTTCCTGCTTACAGTAGGAATGCTGCAAACTACTCAGAAATACACATTTAAATATAGAGAGTGGCAAAAATTATAGAAAATATAAGATCATTGCCAAAGAGACAGTGCAAAATTTGAAGACTTTAATGACATTAATGAACTGGGTTGGGATTTGGTATAATGGTTAAGGTATTTACTTTGCTGATGGAAGGTACAGGGTTCAATTCTTACGTTTGGAAGGGAGCTTGGCTAGACTTCAAATGGCCAAGAAAGGAAATTGCCTAGTAATAACCTATGGATCACAAAATGTTACCGCAGTAAGGCATTTATTTTTTCTTCAGAAAGAATAAGTTATAAGATGTGTGTCATCTTTTTTAAATTGTTGCCAATACTATATCAGTCATGTAATGTGGTTTTCTGTGTACCAGACAAGTTCAAAATTCACACGTGATGAGGGGGATTCAGAAAATTCTGTGAAGGGGTAAATAAAGCCTGAAATAAGTGCATATATCTAAAAATAGAGGCATCCTAAGTCATGTCATAAAATAGGAGTGTTCCTCCAAAACAGGGACAGCTGAGAGGTTTATCCACAAGGGAGATGAGATGCTAAACATCCCCAAACTGTACAGGAAATATGGTGTGATAGGAACCCATTTTGCTAAATCCTTAAATTCTTTCAACATTTCTGTTTATTGTATTGCAGTTCAATTTCTGAATTGACCCTTTCATTTTGCATGTAAATGCCTTTCACAGAATAGTACGTTTGGAATTCACTTTACCTATATTATCACTTATAAAAACACTAACAAGAAATGGCTACAGTGTTGATTCTTGACATATCTCAAGGGCCACATCTCCCTGTAACAAATCATATGTGCCTACCCATGTTTATCAGTTTGACTAAACATCTCATCCTGAGAACAGTTTCAAGTGCCTTGCAAAAATCTAAGGTAATTTATGTCCATCATACATATGTGGTTAATTCCCCAGTTAAAAAGTTCTGAAATCCTTACAAGTTTTTAAATAAAACATTAGTTTTGAAAACTGTTGCTAAGCAACAGGTTTGTCTCTATGCTACAAATTCCCCCATTCTAAATATAATCACACAGTTGATATCATGTCCATCATGAAATTGTTTCTTTGGGTGGCCAGAAGCTTATGATAAAGGCTGATGAGGGAAAAAATACTTCAATGTCTCAGTTACCATATGAATTAAGGTAATATACAACAGTATTTAGCAATAATACAACACTGATTTGGTAAAAAGTGTTGTTACAGTGTAACTATTAGCATAATGTTTGTCTTTATTTTACTCTGTAAGATTCATGTTATATTTTTGTAAAATGATAATAAAAGCAATTTAGTCCTGTGCTCTGGGTTGCTGTAATGTGAAAAAGACTACCACAGATGTAAAATGCAATGTGTCAGTTCTGTAAGCTCATAGCTATCTTTTTCTAATACAACAGAAACAGTGGCATCTATTTGGGTTTTAACTGCTGCCTATTCTCTGGTTCTAATTCAATCACAGAAATAGTTTAATATTGTCTTAAAGCAGAGCTGTGAACTCCCTGCTGCTGTAACATGATACGATCACAAGTGTAATGCAAATTTATCCTAGTGCAGTAGATTCCCATTAGTTATATTGCAACATCATAAAAGTGATAATATTGACAGAGTAATATAGGGTCTCGCAGGCCCTGTAATAAAGTGATAACAGAACTAATCTTGGCTTAGTGTCATAGTCTCATGAGTGGCCTGTTCTAATATAATAGCAATGGTAATACAATCCCACCTGACTGCTGTGATTTTCGGAATCTTTATTGTGATATAACAAACCTAGTGAAGGCTTTCTTTATTACACTGTCAAACTGTGTACCAGTACCTTACACCTATCCTACAGTTAACTCTTTCTTCCAAAGCTGCTTACCCATACAATGTTGCATTGAAGCAGTTTACTTTGAACTAGAAACAGTAATGAAACAATGCTGGCTCACAGATTTTCCTAAAGGTCTAGATGTCTCCTAAATGTAATGAGAGAGTAAGTCTTTATCTGCAGACATGTAAGAGCTCCATATATTTTCTGGCAGCAGCTATTTTCTTGCCCATTATCCTCCTACCTCTTGATATGGACCAGTACAGAAATGTACATGCAAGCATATATGCATATATGAGCGTATTTAAACACAAACATGCATAGAGATACACCATCACGTGCACGCACATGCAGACACATACACACACACACACACACACACACACACACACACACACACACACACACACACATACATATCTACTTAAAGACACATACACATATCTACTTAAAGACACACACAAGCGACAATAGAAACATGTACGCACATACAGTCTCACACACACGCACACACACACACACACACACACACACACACATACATATCTACTTAAAGACACATACACATATCTACACACACACACACACACACACACACACACACACACACACACACACACACATACACAAACACACAAACACACACACACAAATCCACATATAAACACACTCATCTGTATTGGTAGCTGTCCATCTTGCAGCAATAACCTTATCTGTCATTTTACAAACTTTTTGAGTCTGAGACTGCTGTAACGGTGGACTTCTAATAAGGGGATTTCTAAGACACAAATGGAGAGATGTAATCTGAAATGGAGTGAAAAATAATATTCATTTATGTCACCCAGTCAGTTGAACATTTTTGACAAAGTGCAGTAGATTCCAAAAGATCAAACAGAATGAAATAATCAACCACCAAGGCTTTGTCACACAAAAAATCAAACAGAATAAAATGACCAACCAAAAAGGCAAGATTCCAAAAGACTTGCTCTCAGTGTAAGTGACCACTTACACTAACAGCAGCCTGACAGCAGATGTTTTGGAATCTGGATCCCGGTGTAAGCCTGTTTATACATAGGCCTTACACTAAACTGAGTCACTTACACTGAGGACAGGCCTTTTCGAATTAAACAATTTACTGATGACCCAAAAAGGTTTTATAGAATTGGGAAACAAGGTAAAAGGAATTGAAAGTTCACCAAAAAAAAAAAAAAGAAATAGATACATTTTGGAGATGTATCTATGAAGATCATGTGGAACATTATAAAGATGTTAAATGGATAGAAGATGTAAAAGAAAGAATAAGAAGTTTAAAGGTATGGGATATGAAATGGGATGAAGTAACAGCAGGAGAAATTGAAACAAAGTTAAGAAAAGCCTCTAATTGGAAAACCCCAGGCACAGATGCAGTGCCTAACTTTTGGATAAAAGTATTAACATCTTTGCACAAAGATTTAGCCATGAGTAATGACTATTTATATGCACACCCTGAAGAGACACCAACCTGGCTAACAATAGGAAAAACAATGCTCCTACTTAACAGTGAACCTGCAAGCTACCCTAAAAATTATAGACCAGTAAATTGCCTTCCAATGATGTATAAACTCTACATGGGAATTGATGCTGACAGAATTTATAGTCATTTAGAAGAAAACTCAATTATGGCAGTAGAAAAAAACGGCAATAAAAGAAAGTCATATGGAACAAAGGATCATTTATTGTTAAAGTCATAGTGGAGAACTGTAAAAAGGGGAAGAATCTAGGTATGGCATGGACTAACTGAAAAAAAGCATTTGATAGTATCACATATTCATGGATAAAAGAGTGCTTAAAAATGTATAAGATACACCCTACATTGATTGACTACATTACAGTGACCATGAAACAGTGGCAGACCACTTTGCAATTAAGCCATGATAAAAAAAATATATATTATCCCAGGGATAAAAATTCAAAGGGGGATATTCCAGGGTGATTCTGTATCACTGTTGCTATTCTGTCTTGCCCTTAACCCATTGAGCTGTTTACTTATCTTAGACTGTGGCTATAATTTGGCTCCTATAAAACAACAATGTGGAAAGACTTCTCATCTTCTCTTTGTCAATGATTTAAAACTGTATAGCTCATCAGATGAAGAACTGAAAGCACAAATGGAGGTTGTCAAAACTTTTTCAGATGATACAAGAATGTCATTTGGTCTTGATAAGTGTGCAAAAGCAACCTTTAAAGCAGGAAAACTGCAGTACCAGAAAAACATCAGTTTGGGACAAGAATGTGATAGAAAGAACTTGAGCAAGAGGGAGTGTATAAATATTTGGGAACTGATGAAGGATCAACAATAAAACATGAACAAATGTGAATAAAACTTAGTAAGGAATACTTTAGAAGACTTAAATTAATCCTGAAAGCAGTGCTGATATCTAGGAACAAAATCCAAGCTATAAACCAAGAGTATATAGTCCCCATTCTGAAGGAGGGCTCCACACATATCTGCTGACCTCACAAGACCCAAACATAGTGAAAGTTTTGAAATATCAGGGGAATAAATCTAAGATGACTTCTCTACTTAATCTAGCAGAAGCATATTGGTGTCAAGCAGGAATGGAAATCAAACCAGAAGTAGATAAATATCAGACAGCAACTTGAATGTGCCAAAAAAACAAAAGAAAGAATATAAAGTGAAGGACCAGATGAGAAGGCAAGAAATATGGAAAATGCATAAATATAGTTACAAGTATAGAAAACTTTTTGGAAGAACCTCATGTTGATCAGAAATGAACACAGAAATGGTTAAGGAGAGGCGAATTCAAACTAAGAGATGAATGGCTAATATTGGTGGCCCCAGACAGTGGGCTACATACATGCTGGTTTACAAAGTCCATTGATCATTTCAGAGAAACAGATAAATGTAGGTTTTGTAAAACCGAAGTGGAAACTGTCGCACACCTCGTTGCTGGCTGTGACATACTAATAGCAGAAGGACTGTATACTGAAAGGCATAATAATGTGGCAAGACTGTTGGACTGGGGATTGTGCAAACATTATGGTATTGAAGTGGTTGAGAAACACTGAAGCCACAAAGCATCATAAAAAACAATAAAGTTTATATCACATGAGATCACCCATTACCAACAGTTCAAAAGATAGACGCTAGAAAAATGGATATAGTGGTCCATGAAAAGAAGACAAAAGTAGCAATGATTATTAAAATCACCACACCCAATGATTACACTGTGTTGCATACAGAAAGACTCAAAGTCATAAAATATCAGGATCTGCAAGCAGAAATCAGAGCAATATGGAAGAAAGATACCCAGATAGTTCCAATAGTGGTAGGAGCAATGGGTCTTATAAGAAAGAATCTACAATCATATTTATATATGTTACCAATCCATGTAACCCCATATGAATTGTAGAAGGAGTCATTACTGGGCATATTGCAGGTGCAGAGAAGAGCACTTTTGGCTGACATCAAAGATTGAAACAATACTCATTTCATGAACTTTAATCATACTTTGACTTATGAATGAGGTCTATTCCCATCATGGTATTAGAAACCCAAAAGATTTGGAGAAATTAAAAAGAGAGGACAGGCCTTTCCGAATTAAGGCAGACTTACACTGACAGCAGCTCTTTTGGAATCTGGTCAATTTTCCATTTATTCATAATCTCAGGAATGATTTGGTAATTTGCAGTACATGTATCTATTTGAAAAGGAATGGTAACATTGACTTATAAAAATCTTATCTGTTTAGATAATCTATTACATCCATTACAGTGATTAAACCTTGCTAGTTAAGAATGTGCATGAAATAAACATCTATGTGAATGGACTAATAATGCAGTGGTTTTTAGTCTGCTGTTCAGCCACAAATAGTTAACATTTAGTATGGGATTGAGTTTTTACCTTCATAATGAGCTGATATAACAAAAAAGCTTAAAATAATTCTATAAATAAATGTGTGAAAGATTGAATAAAAAGCAAAGGTTTTAATAGAGAAATGAATGACTGCAGTTTGTACTATGTATATTAGAAGGAAAAAAGGCAGTCAGACAAAAAAATTCTGATAAAATGATTTACCTAATGACAAACAAAAGTGCAATAAGTATCTTACAGTGCTTAAAATTATTTTATGTTTCCACAGATGTAATGTTCAATGATGTAACAAGCAATACATAAATAAAATCTTTCAAATTACCAGTCTCTGCACCTGCATATGTGAATAATATTGAATATATTGCTTGGAGCACTGAGATTAGGCTCTGGCCTTTGACCATGTGTCCAAGGTAGTGAAAAAATCACTGTATGTCACCCAATTTATAATTAAGGGTATGGACTCTAGGTCCAAGGAAGTCACATTATTTGGACCTTATTCGACCCATCATTGAGTATATTACTCACTTCGGCATGTAGCTGACCACACATATGTAACAGCGAGAATGCCCACAAGGGTTCCTTACTAGGAGAATCCAGGGTATAAACACATTGTCCTATACAGATCGCCTTAAATCCCTATCTCTATACTTAGAGGCAATCTATACGTGGCATACAAGGAATACTCAGATCCAGCTCTGATGGACCTTCTGCAGATCAGCAAAATAATCAGCATCAGAAGCACTTGATCCAAAGACTTAAATTTTGTTTGTGACATAAATAAGATCTGTTGTGTCTCAGTAGATCCCCATGCTTTGGAACAGGATCCCAATACATGTGAACCAGAGTCCATCCCTACTCCTATTTAAGCATAATTTTGACCAATGGATGAGAAATAGGGAATTCACCCTGGGTCTGGCCTCCATGACTCTGATAGACAGAGGCAGAAAGTAATGCCCAAACTAAAACACACTCCACACATTGCCTCTAGAAGCTTCTTAACTTGCATAACCCCTCCTAATAAACTCTAATGATACACTGGGACACAATTGGTTTGGGTTGCTTATAAATGCCTTGGTGGCTATTAGCCTAGTATATACCTATGAACTTAAATTTGGGAAAAGAAACTGTTATTAAGCACCTTTCTGCCATCAGAAAGGTGATTATCTGGCTTCTGTTATGCACAACTAATCTTGTTATGCTCTAGAATCTTGCTAGGACATTAACAGCGATCATTGGTCAGTCTGAATAAAGGGTTTAACATCTTCCCACTGCTCTTTTCTGATTGTTGCTCTCTGTGTAGTCATGGTAACTGAGTTACGGCTTTCAAAATTTTAAAACACTTAGTGGTACACTATTTTTCTCTCAATGGCTTTTAAGATACATGAGAGCAGGTAAAGCTCCATGTACAATAAACTATAATGATCTGTCTGAACACTATACATCCTGTTATGTGATTTTGGCATGGATGTCAAGATTCACCTCTAGAGTTGCCCTTGAGCTGAATTTCTTGTCACTCATGTTTGGAACACATAACAAACCTGTTATGATTGCAGCTCAGATTATAATCCTCTACATAAACATCTAAAATCACCTAAAGCATGTGCTTACCTTTGCATGACAGAGAAGCACAGTTGTTTATCATCTCAGTACAGAACCTTGGAGATGTTATATTGCACATCTAGAAGTACAGAACATACATAATTTACTGTTAATCTGCTTAAATTTCTTGGTTGCTGTTTTAAGTATAATTTATTCTAAAAGAGGACTTCTTTGTACTTCTTAAAAAAACTGCACTGTATTACACTAATGTTGAGTATAATACTTGTGTTATACTTTCAGTTGAGGAAACCAGTATGCAGATGTCCGTATGTAACTTTGATGGGCCTCCCGACTGGAAGTTCATAACTTGATAATCTGTGTGCTGAAATGACAAAAAGAAAATGTTAAGTGTGGTTGAATCCAAATGACAGCAGGCTTTAAAAGTTGCTGTTATACATTTAAAACATTTTTGTATGGGGTAATCCCCTGAACCGCCAGATGTAGAGGACCACACCAGCACACACCACTATTTATATATACTAACTCTGAGATTACTGTACTTCAGAAAAGAGGGAATAATCTAAGATGTAGCACTTTTAGAGTTAGTATATATTTCCCCTTAAGAGGATGTAAATCCTCCCAGTTCTGAGTATTCCAGTTTGTATAATGGACAACCTGGTGTATGGTGAGCTGACAACGTGCATTAGTTAAGAAGCACATTTGCTTACAATGAAGTACAGATTCAACTTGAAGTACCTTTGATGTCCAAGTTAGATGAAACGTATTTGGGCTCATCGGGTAAAAAGTAATAGCACCTCCATTCCAGCCTCGAAAGGAGAATATTGTATAATTAAGCATGCCACAAGTTTATGCATTCCTCATTGATCCATTACATTTGTTTTGGAAATGTTCTAAAATGAAGCCAATCTTGTCACACGTTTGACCTTCTTAAAAAAAAGTGTTGTATTACATGCTAAATAGAGCTGGTCTAACTGTCTAATAAATGCACTTGTTATAAACCTGGGCAAAGTAATTATCTGGTTTAGTGCTCTTCAAATTAACTTTTTCTGCTAAAACATTGGGTTAATAGAGATCTTTTTTTTTCTCAAAAATGTTTTTATTCATTTTATAATACAATAGCAATGTAATAACAGGAAAAGAACAAATAAACTATACACAGTGTCCATAACAAATAAAAATAAATAATATACATAGGCAAACACTTAATATTTTTGTAAAAGGTTAAACAACTTCTTCCAAGCAATTAAATATGAATTGTGTTATTCATTCTTGCTTTTATAGTAGCAGTCTCATTTCTACAAATATTCTTTGCAAGGTAAACAGATTCAATTTTAAAGACAGGAGTAGATTGGGATTTCCAATTCTAGTAGCAATATTTTTTGTTATAGGGAGGATTGACCACAGTAAAAATATTTGATTTTTAGGGATGACTTCAGAAACAGGAACACTGAAAAGGATAAGGGAGTTAGAGATTGTACAGTTGTCATTCCATAGAGCTTTACAAAGATATCTAAAATCTGACCAAAATGGGGAAATTACTTTACAATTAACAATCATGTGTATCCAGTCACCATCAGGATGTCCACATCTTCAGCATTTTATTTCATCTTTCTTGTACATTATTGCTAGTCTGTGTGGGGTAAGAAAGCACCTATGTAAGAATTTTCATGTGTATACATGCCAGAACAAGGAAGATGTGGACTTTTGCACCAACTGTATACAAAGTTCTTTATTCTTTGCTGATAATTCTTGTTTTTTAACTTCAGTTGAATAATTTCTGAGGATTTTATAAATTGTAAATATGTATGAAGTATTCTTGGGTGAGCCATTAATAATTATTGAGATAAAATCTAAGATTTTTAAGCTACTCTTATTGCATGCCTCTAGTGAGGATATGAGCATGGCATGTATAAATAAATTCCTTACACATTTGGATGTCCAGTCAATTACAGTTCGGCAGACTATATCTGGCAATCAGATAATCTGCAGAACGTATTTTATTAGCTGAGGGAAACTGGTTTCAATACAGTAAGTCACCCTTTTTAAATTCTAGCATTTTCTGAGTATCAAACTATATCAAGCACTCATTTATGAGAGCAATAGGAAAAAATAATTATTAATAAGTTATTGATCAAGTGATTAGAAAACAAGCTTTTTCAACAGCAGTAATATTTGGCTTATAAGAGGTGTAAGAACAAGTTTCAACCTCTCACTTTAAATTTATATTTTTAAGATCCATATAAAGATGCTTCTATGCATTTGAATGTAAGGTTCAAGGAAAGTCTTATTGTTACTCAAAATTAAGCTTTCATGAATTAACTTCCAATATGATGTATAAGAAGTATTATTCCAAAGTGACACTATGTTGATAAATGCTAAATTAAAATAGAAATCAATATTTGGGAACCCTGTACCCCCTTCATCCTAGCTGGAAGTGTGCCAAAGAAGAGAACATTTTCTTTTTTGGGGTACCAAAGGAAGTTAAGTAGAATGATATTTATTTTCCTTTTAACTTTAATAGGTAGGGGAAGTATAAAGGCTCAGCTAATAATAAAAACTTTGGGTAACACTATCATTTTAATTAGAGTTAATCTGTTTTCAAATGTGAAGAGCAGTCTGTTCAAGCTGTTGATTAAACTTGTGATTGAGTTTATAAGTTGTTGATAGTTGTGAGTGATTTTTTTTTTTATAATTTGATTCAATAAGGACACCCAAATATTTAATATGTGTACCCTCCCATTTTATATCTGTTTGATTTGAATTTCTTACTAACATTTTTATTTATTAGAAGTGCCTGAGTCTTATTGTGATTAAATTTTAATGCAGCAATATTTGCAAGAGTCTAGATTATTTAATAGGATATCTATTGACTTTTCAATATCACTAGAGGTTATTAATAAATCATCAGCAAACAATTGTATCTTAGGGGATAGCTCATCTGATATTGTATACCCTTTGACACTGTCATTATTTATCAATGCAATTTACAACAGGTTCCATAGCACGGGCAAAGAGGAATGGGGAAAGGGGACACACCTCCTTAGTACTTCGTAATATTTCAAATGGGTAGATAAACAGAACCCAATCTTTACATAAGAAATTGAATTTTCATAGATTTTTTAATTAATCCAACAAAGGTTAAGGAGAAATTGTATTTTTGCATTAAGTAGATGTGGCCAACTTAAGTCAAGACTTAAAATAGAAAGTTTATTCTTTTTTTATTCACTATGTCTATTAAAGAAAGTAGTTTAATTACATTGTCTTGTACCTTTCTGTTTTTGATAAAACCAGTTTTGTCTTCATTAATTAATTCTGGAAGTATGTTATTTAATCTATCAGCTAGAATAGACATACATATCCTGTAGTCTATGTTCAGTAAGGATATTGGTCTGTATGATGTACATAGGTTGGGTTCTTTATTTGGTTTTAAAATGGGAGAAATAATAGTATATTTCCATGAGGTAGGGACATTTGCTCTGGTTTTGACTTCCTGAAATGTATTAAGTAAGATTTTCAAAATATTATCAGGCAAACATTTATAAAATTACGGGATTATACCATCTATCCCCAGTGCTTTGTTTTTTTTGAGATTTTTTTATTTGTTCCTTTAATCCTTTGAAAGAAAAGGGTTTATCTATATTATTAATGTTGTGCTTAGATTATTTCTTCTGAATATTGTTAGGAAGCCAGCTATACTTTTATTATCATCTGCAAATGGATTATTCTTATTAATATTCTCATAGTGTTTCTTAAAACATAATAAGATGTTTTTTAGGTCTGTGAATTTAATGGTCTGATTATTTTTAATGTGTACACTTTTGTTTATATGATTTCTTTCATTTAAATGCTTGGATCTAATTGCAATCTTATGAAGACTCTTAGGGTTAACTGAGTAAGACTGTAATCTGATTTTTTCTAGACTTACTGAGATTTTATATTGCATAATATCTTCATATTCCTTATTCGATTTGCATATGTCAGTTAATGCAGATTTGTCATTCGTTGTAAGTTTTAGTTTTAGTTTATCAATTTCTTTTTATATGTCTATTAGTTTTCATCCCAGTCTTTCCTTTTGTTTATATACCAACTTTTGACTTTACCATATAAGACTACCTTTAGACTGTCCCACAGGATTATATCTGAAACTTCTCCATTATTATTGACATCCAGGTAATAATTTATTTTATTTAGAAACCATTGTTTGAATCCTTGTACTGTTACTAGACA
Source organism: Protopterus annectens (assembly GCF_019279795.1). NCBI lineage: Eukaryota > Metazoa > Chordata > Ceratodontiformes > Protopteridae > Protopterus > Protopterus annectens. The sequence goes on along the minus strand of NC_056746.1, from coordinate 739,956,728 downwards.
AGCAGGTAATCTTTGGCAGAAGTTTAAAGGTTTAGTGTTGTGTGTTAAATTGAAGGTAAGCTATAGTTGAGCTATAGCAGTGATACCCATAGTATTTGCAATATTATATGCAATAACTGCAAGATTCTCTTAAGATATGACACTATACGGAATTTGATGGGTTATAACCCAGATTCCATGTTTAAACACAATAGAAATTTGAAGTAACTTCTATGTATGGATAAATCTAGTACTAAGAGTGTTATTGGAACTTTAGATAGGGTAGGTACCTATCCATATAAACATTGTAAAGTGTGTAAATATATATCTCATAGTAGTGAGTTTATCCACCAAGTTAATTGTAGAAAGTACTTCCCTAAATTATATGTTGACTCGAAAACTAGCAATGTTGTATATTTAGCTCATTGTTTATCCTGCACCTCATTCTATGTAGGGAAAACCAATTGTAGATTTAAACAGAGAATTGTACAACATTGTTCAGCCATACATCTGAAATCTGAACATAATGCATTGTACCAACATGTAAAGCAAAATTGTGACCATGTATTTAGTTTTATGGTCTTAAAGGTCATCAAGGCTAATCATAGGGGAGGGGATCTTATTAATTATACAGAGTCATGTGAAGTTAGATGAATTGTTAAATTAAGGACAGACAGATGCCCAGGTTTGAATAGGGTTGTTCCAATGAAACCTATTTTGAAAGGGCACAGACCTTATGTTTGATTGGTCAGATTTTCTTTAAAAACTAATAAGGTGCCTGTGTAATCTGTCTGAAGAAGGGAGTTTTCCTGAAAGCGCTTACGTTTTATTTTTATTTTGTGTTTTATTAAAGTCTTAGAGCCTGGTGACCCAAGTAGTTTTTGCTTCTTCATATTCATTTGGTTTACTACTATGGACCTTTAGTGCCTTAGAGCTTGTCTTGACATTTGTTGTTTAGTTTTGCTTTGTTAAAAGGCACACATGGCTAACTTAACTTCACAAGAACTTGAGTTGAATTATCATCTTCCTACACCAGTGACTGCCTCTTTCCATGAGAGAATGAAAAGGCTGACTAACATGGATAGCAATCCGTTAATGAAAATACAGTTCTCTAAAGAACATCTTACAGACATAAATTCCATGCCAGACAATGATGGTGAGTCTTTTGCTGAGTTATTTCCACCTCTAGAAAATGACTTATATAAACTTAAAAGGTTACAATGGTAGAGATTCCACTTAAAAGCATGCTGGCACTTTAAAAATGTTCCTCTGGGATTGCACGTTTTATGCATGCTTACTTATAGAGACCTCTACCCTGACTTGTTAGCCCACTGGCAACAGATTAATATTGACACCAGCTTCAACTATATGTGCTTGCTTCTGGAATATTTTGGGCCACAAGAGCAGTTATTGCTTACAGCTATTGAGAAACGCCAGACAGAGTTAGAGAAAATGTTTACCAGCAAGTGATATTTTATGAAGCTTGATTCACTATATTGTGCTGTGAATTCGATGATTCTATATTGCACCAGTTAAAGATTAAAAAAAACTTAATAGAGACTTTCAGGATTCTTCTGCTGGTAACATGTTTGTGTGGCTGAAGGCACGGCAATGAGATGATAGAACTGAATCATCCACTCCTACTATACAGAGAGAAGTTAGTAATGGAGGAGAGGGTGTGTCCGTGGTGGAGAATATTCAGCAGTATGCAACAAATCAAACAGCCTCTCTAAGTTCGATAGCCAGTCAATCTTGCCAATGGCCACCTCCTAATTTTATAACAGTAGACCCACTAGTTAATGTGAGTGTAGCTACTAGCTCTACTGCAGCAGATAACAAGGTAACAGATCCGATATCTAGTTTGGATACCAATTCTAATGATTATGTAGGCCTTGCAGCTAGGCCTAAGACACTATACTCACAGTTAACGTTCCTCAACTACCAGCCCCGGTGAAGAAGAAGATGGGCAGAAACATAAACGAACAGAGATTATATTCTGTGAGCAAGGGAAGAAAATGGAAAAAGACTTCATTATGACAAAAGGTACCAATCAGCATGTTCATACTATTTCTTGTTTTATTCTATCTCCTGCACGTTTACAAGTCCTGAATAAAGGGTTGACCTATGTTCCAGCTATACCTACAAAATATACTGACATTGTTTTAGATTTAAAGCTATTTGGGAGGAAGGTGCCACTCAATAAAATGTTAGGAGGTGTTTCTAATTATACAACTAAATTAAAGAAGCTGAGTACATTTATACCACCATTGCATCCAATTTTAGAGGCATTTGTTAAGACCTGTGAAGATGATAGCAAGTTTTTTATTAGTTCCAGAAACCAGCAGTTGTTTCATAACTTAACTTTGGAAGAGAGACAAGCTATGAAAGAGCTATTTAATAATAAAGATACTATTTATTTTTATTTATTTTACATTTGTTGACTGGGCTAGTCTAGCTGGATACATGTCCATTTTCAGTAGAGGCCCGGGGAGAAAAGCTCCATGTGCAACACAACAAGCAATATACAATAAAACAATATACAATAAAAACCCATATTAAGTACAAACTTAAAAAAGTATACAGAAGAACACATGCAAAATACAATCAAGGAAGAAGTACCAATAAGTTGTACACTAAAAACAATATAGAAATAGTATTGATTAGAGCTGATTTGTATAGAATAGGGGAAAACAGTTTTTGTTTTTCTTTTTTTGCAATGTTAACTGCTATACTACCATTAAGCATGGCCAGAGCAGTAAACAATGATGAGATATAGGTGTATATATGAAGAATTCAGTCAAAGATACATAATAAGCAGATCTTGTAGGGAAGGCTAGTTGAGGCAGGTGGTTATTAGTGAGAAGAAACAGCAGTTAGTCAGGGATAGTACAGGAACATAGCCAGTGTGTCATGAGATGAAGCTTGAGCTTCTTTTTGAAACGTGTATGAGAGCAGAGAGTTGTGAGTTCAGTGGGTAGTAGATTCCATAGCTTACCAATGGTATTACAGAAGAGGGAGTCACCTGCTAAATTGTTGGATCTGTAGGTGTTAAACAGAAGTTTATTAGAAGAGCGTACGTTTTTAGGATTGTGGTAGAGGGTAAGTAGGCTTGAAAGAATAGGAGCATTGGAGGGTTGATACAGGGTTTTGTGGGCAATAGTAAGCTGTGAAAAGTGCAGATGGTGTAGAAACTCTAACCAATCAAGTTGTTTAAGATTTAGATGGTAACCACCAATAAACGTCTGCAAACCAAAGAAAAATACAAACAACCTCCGCTTCGGAGTAGGACTGGAACACCACATTTTGTGTGTTATTTAGCTGTTCTGTACAACGATAGCAAGTACACCAATACCCTGCACAGATGCACTTTAAGCCACCTTCAACCAGGCGAGTTAAAACATAAATGATGCTGGAATCCGAACCAATTTAAGTGCACACAGAGTCATCACTATTCTCATTATCTAAAATTATTGGACTCTTGCAATAATTGAGGTAGTCAAGAGTAATCCTAGAGGTGGTAATATAAAAAACTTACTATCCTATAGAGAACTTTACTGGCAAGTGTTGACAGATGGACCAGAGTACCAGTCATCAATGACTATTTCTCTATTAAGCCCCTATTGATGTTAGATAAATAATCAATTAACATTGGTATATAAATTATAGGATTTAATAATTATTTAGCTACAGTACATTAAATCAGTTTATTATTTATTCATTTACATACTTATTTTTAACTATTATATTAATTGTGTAATTTTTAAGATGAATATATATTTTTTGTATTAATATTAGTATTTGCATAATGTATCTACAATATATTGTATAAGAGTATCACATGAATGTAATAACAGTATGAATTATCAAGGGCTTTACTTTTTTGGCGCCTTTTTTTAATTAAAAAGAACAGCACTCAGCTGTTTTAACCGTTCTGATGAAGCTAGCGTTGTCTAGTGAAAGCGCTTGACGATCGGATTTTGCTTGTTTTCAACTTGTAATAAACGGACTTTGCTGCTTTCAAGTATCACCGGTGGATTTATTTTGCTATTTTGTGAGCTAGAGTGAAGATTCTTGTGTGGATTTTACATATTCATTCTATGTAGGGAAAACCAATTGTAGGTTTAAACAGATAATTTTACAACACTGTTCAGCCATACATCTGCAATCTGAGCATAATTCATTGTACCAACATGTAAAGCAAAACTGTGACCATGTATTTAGTTTTATGGTCTTACAGATCATCAAGGATAATGCTAGGGGAGGGGATCTTATTAATTATACAGAGTCGTGTGAAGTTAGGTGTATTGTTGAATTAAGGGCAGATAGATGCCTAGGTTTGAATGAAGTTGTTCCATTAAAACCTATTTTAAAGGGGGATAGACCTCATGTTTGATTGGTCACATTTTCTTTAAAAAGTAATAATGTGCCTGTGCAATCTGTCTGAAGAAGGGAATTTTCCCAAAAGTGCTTACATTTTGTTTTTATTTTGTGTTTTATTAAAGTCTTAAAGCTTGGTGGCATGAGTAGTTTTTGCTTCTTCAAATTAATTTGGTTTGCTACTATGGACTTTTAGTGCTTTATAACTTGCTTTGGCATTTGTTAATTATTATATTTGAAATTGTTATGGACAATATAAAAACTCTGAAATTAAGAACAATAAAACTATACATTTTAACAACCTTCTGCATGGATAGACTAGATCCAGGTTTGCTATCTTTCTCATAGAAGCCACAGACTAACCCTCTCATAACATCTAGTGGGAATTCCTAGCTACTGCAAGTTAATAGCAAGCAGAATGGAAAGGGTATATACATTAAAAACATATAAAGAGGAATAATCTGTTTACTATACTGTATATACATAAACTAAAGGATAATCATTTTTACACACCATACAGAAACTCTTTATCAAAAGGCACTAAATGAAATGAATTAATTAAACTTGATTATTATTTGTTAATATGAGTAAATACAGGAATATTGTGTTATTAAATCAGGGAATGAAAAATGCATTTAAAACTGTCACTATCATAAACATGTTATTTGCATTTCTTCTGTAAGTATAAATACAATTCAAATTAAATAAATGACTATTTATAATAAAACATATACTTACAAGACTTTTTAGGTAAAAGTAATTGTTAAATAAGTGAAAACACAATTCAGTCATTCTTGAATCTGCTTGGCTGTTGAAGTTCAGTGAGGAGTAACAGGTTAGAAGGTCATGCTACATTGCTGACATTCTGAGTATGTGTGCACAACTGTGGGTAAAAGCCACCCCCCTCCAATGCAGATAGACCTGACACCCATGTACTGGTCTGTACAGCCTGCCACAATGATGGCTAATGTATTATACTGGTGAAAACAATAAGCTTAGCTGGACACTCACCTGATGTGGATGTTGTGGCATTCACCTCCGTGATGTATGGCATTATGGATGCCTGGGATCTGTTGTTGATCTGTTGTTGATCCTTGGTTCACCATGAATTCCTCTATGGCTGAGAATGGTTGTTCTGTTGCAGGCTCTCCACCAGTGGCAGCATGATCCCTTGCAGCTGCCCTTTGATGTGCAGTATTGATCATATCTGTGGCCCAGTTGGACCTGCTCGTAAGTTTTGTCCTGTTAGCCAATCTGATTAACAGCCCTCACAAGGTTGTCCCACAATGCTGCCTGCTGTTCATGATTGACATTTGCGCTTCTGGGGTTTCAGAGTTTTGAGCTTTCAGCTTTATAATCTTGGGATTCTGAAATTCGATATTTCAGAATTTCGGGATTATAAAGTGTTCCTGTTCTGTGCCACTGATGCCTTAGCAGGTGTGTTTAAAAATGTTTCAGGTAAAAGGGAACATTTACCTGCAATTCCAGGCCTTATGTATTGTCATTATTAGTTTGGCTGTCTACTGGTGTATTTTTACCTCAGAGTTCTAGATACACTCCCATTTTCCACATTAGGTTGATTTCGGGATATTAGTAACAATCAGTATGCATTGCTGGCAACACCTGCTGTAATTAAGATCTGTGTGGCCTAGTGGGTTAGTGCAGTAGGCTGTAGTTGACAGGAGCCCAAGTTTTATAACATAGCAAGGATGATTATTTTGTACAGGTGCCTCACACTGTGAGAAACAAATAAGATCATTAAGGCGCATTAAAGGTCATTTAAGCGGGTTTGCACTGTACAGTGTGGCATGCTAGTCCATACAAACCCTTGTTAAAAAATTAAAAAGAAAAGAAAAAGGGGGTGATAGAACAGTGGTGAACTGGGGGCAAGCAGGGGGAAAACACAGTGTAAGGCTGGTAGGGATGTACAGGAAGGGTGTAGGAAAGAACCATAGCTTTCCATTTCTTGTACAGCAATAGCTGTACATTTTGACAGTTTTTTGGATGGATTTGGACTCTCAAACCCCAGAGAGAGGGATGAGGGCAACATAAATGTGTTATCAAGCCAATTGGACCTAAATACTTGTGCCTTGTGGACAAGTGTGCGAAATAGAGAGCTATGTATAGGGTGCTTTTTTTTGTGGGGCAGGTGTCCTTTTTTTTTTTTTTTTATAAGGAGAGGGTGGAATGTGGGGATAGAATATAGGTACATGTGGGGAGGTAAGTTGAGTAGGAGAGGATGCAATTGCAGACAGATAAAATGGGCAAGACAGCAGACATGGGCAGTTTGTGACACATGAGTGGGTTAAACACCTTCAATGGGGAGGGTTTTGTGGAATTTGAAGTGCATGTGCCTCCAGACGGCAGCAGCATGACTGACATCCCCACCCATGGGAAGTCAACTCTGCTCCTTCACTGCTTTAAAGGTGGCTGTGTTGGAGGCTGGGTGCCAGGGCCAGCTGGCCCACAGGATTTTCCAGTCTACCCACAATCCAGCGCAGGTGATGTTCATAGCTCGTATGAACAATCCTGTGCACCATGGCCGGTAGTTGTTCCTGGGTGACTACCGCCACTCTGCCACCATTCCCCAGGGTGACAGGCCCCATCCCTTGAGGCGATTCCACCTGAAAGTGGTGCAGAGTCTGCAGAGGGGGCACCACTAGGTTGGGTCCCAGATGTTCTAGGACCCAGTGCCACGGCTGGCTGAGGTAGGTTAGGTGGATCAGCAGGAACCGGCCTAGCCTGATGTGCTGTGATTATAGAGGTAGAGCAATACATACAGGTTATTTATGAACAAAACCATTGTTAGTAATAACAGCATACCAGCACAATGGAAAGAACCCCATTACATTTCAATGCATATTATGTGAAACACAACAATAAATAACAGAACAGTCAGTATATTAACAGCATGCCAGTAACATTTATAGTGTAAGGCCAACAGAATCAGTAATTCAACAAGATAGTAATTCAACATTTTAGTCGAATTTGATCGAAAGTTTGTTTGTTTGTTTGTTTAATTTAACTGTGGAGGCAGCCCACTAAAGTGTGCTAGCCTGTGTAACTAATTTATCACTACTGTTTCTGCATTTTCTGTGTGTTTCTACCAAAAAAACAAAAAAAATAATCCTTGTTTTTCCGCCTCTCCTCGACTAGTTTAGACCAGTTTACAGGCATTGCTGTATTCTGGGCTGTGGTGTAGTTCCTGTGTTGTCCATTACCTTACTTGGATAGAAGGAAGTTTCTTTGCTCACCACTGGGAGTGGGGAGCCTTGAGCAGCCTACCTGTCCCTGTAGGAAGTGACCTCAGCACAAGAAGCTGTAGTAATTGGTTGTCTTGGACCATTTCTAGCTCTTTTGTAGTTCACTGTTTAAAATCCGCCTCTGGGCGGTTTTTTCTGGCTATACTGCTCAGACAAGCTCCTCGTGGTCCTGCAGAGTGGTCCTAGCAGCAGGGAACTCAGAAAACCGACTACTTTCTGGATTTAAGTATCTTTGCTTTTTTTCACTTGGAATAGCTTCTGTAGCTTACCCTGAACTAGCTTGAACTGTTTTTTAACTGTTTGCTGCATTATTTTAAAATCTGCACTTAAAGTTACATTTTAGTCGAATTTGATCGAAAGTTTGTTTGTTTGTTTGTTTAATTTAACTGTGGAGGATGCCCACTAAAGTGTGCTAGCCTGTGTAATTAATTTATCACTGTTTCTGCATTTTCTGTGTGTTTCTACCAAAAAAACAAAAAAACAAAAAAAATAATCCTTGTGATCTCTGCCTGACTTACAAAGTCATGTCCAACTCAGAATTGATGGACATGCTCCACCTAAAGAAATCCAAGTCACTGCGAGCCACTCGCTCTAGTGAGCTAAACCTCACCACAACAATAAATAGAACATGCTGGAGGGATAGATTCCTGTCACAGAGACTCCCCATGCTTTGGAACAAAATTCCTAACTACATTAGGCAGAGCCCCTCACTAACACTGTTCAAGAGAAATCTTGACGAGTGGATGGGTAACAGAAAATACACCCCTGGGATCACTTCATTGGCTCTTCTTGACAGAGGCTCAGTTAATTAATCAATGGGGTGGCGAACGCTGACACACTCTGGCTAGGCTTATAAATGCCCTCGGGCAGATAGCCTAGTACCTACCTATGAAACACCTACACTAAACCTCCAGATGTGTGGACAGCTGTAAATACAATGGTGGAGGTATGGTTCACTGTAGGGACATGTACTACAGATCAGCAATACACATGCGGGGAATATAAACAGTACTATACAGAGAGCATATTTGTGCACACACTCTAAATGTTTTGGAGCTGGAGTATGACCAACCCACAGGATTCAGCCTTCTGGATTATACCCTTGCTATGCATGTCACACAATGCCATGTGCTATCTGACATGTCCATTACATTTTGTGGGCTGACTGCATCACTGGTTAACTATCCTGCAAAACATGATATCTCACATCCCAAACATACCACCCTTTGTCCGCATAACTCTATCCTGAGTGGAGCATATGACATCTATGGATGTATGTCATATGGGACAACACTGACATGTGAAATAGATGACCATCACAACCATTGGACAAAACATGTTTACACATGGCCATGGAGGATGGCCAGAGACATCACAACAACACAACACACACAGTAGAAGGGATGTACATGTGTATACACCCTGTTGTACATTGGCTCAACACAATACAACTATGGCCTTTGTATAATGGTGATATTGCAGATGTGACACACTAAACATCATACAGGCTTGTGCAGTAGGCATGACATCAAACCACCACAAGAAAAACATTTTATATAGCCCACCTAATCATAAAGGGATTCACATCTAGATCAGGGGAGGTCATCGTGCCTCTTTACTCATCCCTCATCAGGCCCATAATTGAGTACAATGCCCCTTTTGGGATGTACCTTACCAGACACCTGCAGCAACTGGAAAGACCCCAAAAGTACCTCACCAAAAGGATCAAAGGGCTCAAACAGATGCCATATGCTGCCCGGTTAAAGAAACTCCAGCTCTACTCAGTGGCATACCGCCTGTTCAGAGGCGATCTGTGCCTGATGTATAAAGCCATGTCCAACCCGGAATTAATGGACATGCTGCACTTCAGAAAATCCAAATTCAATCGAGCTATGCGCTCGAGAGACTTGACCCTCAGCACTCTAATAAATAGGACATGCTGGAGGGACAGATTCATAACCCACAGGCTCCCTTCACTCTGGAATAAAATCCCAGTCCAGGTTAGGCAGAGTACCTCATTGACTCTATTCAAGAGGAATCTTGATGAGTGGATGGGAGATCGTAGGTTTACCCCGGGTATCACTTCTGTGTCACTGTTAGACAGAGACACAGTATACTAACCTCGAAAAAGGGCATAGCAAAATAAATTTAAAATGGGTGGCGAAAGCCAAACACATTCTGGCTAGGCTTATAAATGCCCTAGGGCAGATAGCCTAGTATGAACCTATGAACCTATGAACCTATGAACATGTCTTGAATATCTTGAGTGTGTCATGACATGAAAGCTTTCACCTATACAGTATCCAAATACATACATGTGTTGCACAACATACAAATACAACCACATCAGGCCACAGATACAGTACATTCACCTTGCTGGTGTCAGATATCACTGTCATGCTTGCTCCTCATGTACTTGAGGTACACAGATGGCATGTGGGACATGGAGTACTGCTAAGTTAGCCATGTCTGAGCATAGTTGCCAGGCATCAGCAATATGGTTGCAGATGTACAGGGGTGTCATCTGTATACACTTCAGTGACCTGTGTCACACATTCCACATTAGGCTTTAGTGTGTATACACCTCCGTGACATAGGTCACATTCCACATTAGATATGTATTGTATCTGAACACAGTCATGGCTCTGAACTGTGTCTATAACTCACACTGTATAGCAATAGTGAAGCCACATGATGCCCTGCAATGGCTATGCACATCAGCTCAATGTGCAGTATGCCACTGTATATCTATAGGGCGGACTGACAACTTTGCGTCAGCTGAAGGTTCATGTTAGTATAACATGTCCCTGCATTGGGACATCATTACCTCACTGTATATTTGAATGGACACCATTGTGTTAAACATGTATGCATGTCATTCAACACGTCAGCAGAAGACATGTCATACTACATGTGATTGGTAAGGTCATATGCCACACATTAGGCTGGTGTACTGTTAACCTGTGCTGGTCTGCGGCACCATTGCAAAGTAGGGACAGCCATGTCAAACATGTCTGTACAGCCACATGCACAGTGTCTGTAAACTCAGCTCAGGGGTAAGCAGAATAATGTTGAACAGACATGCACTGCTTTGGGGAGATATGCAAGCTAGGGCTCAGGAAAACATAGTATTCACTCAACATACCCTTCTGCTCATGACCTCCTCACACATAGGGGCAGTGGCTAACACAAAGTATCAGTGGCAGATGTACACAGGTCAGCGTTGGTCTGTTAAAATGTGGGCTATGTTGCGCAAAACATGGAGGTGCAACGGTGCATAGTGCATGCATTGTGTTGCAGGTTTGGGGCATAACCTACTAACACAAATGGTGCAACACAGGGATGTATGTTAACTACTACTATAATTGTGTAAGGTGCACACCTTCTGCTATAACACATGCATGCTGTTGTATGCAACTCAGGGATGTATGATAACTACCACTATAATTGTCTAAACTGAATGCCTTCTGCCATATCACATGCATGTTGTATGCTATTGGGTCCATATCATGTGTCTCTGTCTGTGTCTGTCTGTCTGTGTCTGTGTTTGTCTGTCTATGTCTGTCTGTGTGTCTGTACTGTGCTGTATAACTTGTAATGTACAGTTCTTGTCTGCCCCTCACAGGTGTTGATGTAGGTGCGTTGCACTCCTGCGGTCCACCTAACGTTAGTGTCCCCACAGACTCTAACATGATGATGAAAGAATGATTGAGGCACAAGCAGGGTTGTCAGGGGCTGAATCTGTGCCATTGGTTGCCATTCCACCTGTATCCCCCTAATTCCCACACACAGTTCTCATGCCTACACATACCCCATCACCAGTGCCCATAGTGGAAGGACAGTTGGTAGCATGGAACAGGAATGTGTGGAGACTATGGAAGGTGTGCCTGCACACCATGATCCCAGCCAACTGACTGGTGATGTCCCACACAGGCATGTGCCCAGGGCTGCTCATAGGAGGACTTCTGGCCAACATGCCCCTGCAAGACATAGCACATCAGCTGGTGTCACCAGACGCATGTTTCAGGCTGTAATAGAGGCACAGGCATGTGCTGAATGGCACAACAGAGAAGGTCTGAGGCTTCAGAGGGCTACTGTCTGTTCTTTAACTGACAACCACCAGGCAATTGCAAATGCTCACCATCATCTTGCAGATGTTTTGGATAGACAATTGGGTGACATGGTGGGAGCCCTTGACCGTGGCATGTCAATCCTCGAGCGTGGAATGTCTGTGCTAGAACATCTGGTGGGAGTGAGGCATCAGGCACATGGACGTAGGCCAGCTACATCACCTGTTGAAGGTCTACGTGAACATGCTACTTCACATGCTTGCTCTCATAGTGGCGGTAGCAGCAGCAGTGCAGCTGGTGCTTTGCTGTCACCACCAGGACACAGCAGGCCACATGCACATGGTCCTGGATGGTCCCAACAGGGACATGGTTCCAGTGGACATGTGTCATCAGACAGTACCCAATCTGGACCTCTGCCTGGTAGTACCTGTGCAACCCCTGGCAGGCGCAGGTCATGTGGCCATGGCCAGACACCGTGAACTGTAAAACCTGCCCTGTACAGTCTGTAGCTGTCAATAATACCCCTGTGTAGGCCAACCACATGCCAGGCTTGTGTGCATACATACACACACACACACACACACACACACACACACACACACACACACACACCAGAAACAAATGTAGAGCACCTCAACACACACACGCATAACTTCCACACACGCCCAATGAGATAAAAGGGCCTAACACACACACATGATGTCATCCAATGGTGCAGCCTAGGCCTCTGGCAAACATTATCACCCTGTGCATATGATGATGCCTGTGCCGCATCACTGTCATCCACACCATCAGTGCAGAGACATGCTCATATGGTCTGATGTACAGGGTGAACATACTAGGAAGACAGTTGTAGATTACCTTTGTTGAGTAGTGCTGACAGGCAGCAGACATACTATGTACTACAGTTTTAGAATGCATTTTGTACTTTTGACAGTATGTATCATGTGTAACAACAGTAACTGCATGTTGATCTTGATGTTCTGCCTTCCTCTTTCAGGTGTAATTGCATGTGCCGGGGGAAGTCAGTGTTTGCTGTTAGTGTCCCATATGTAAATGTAGACTACTCACAGGTCTGTATAACAATACCTGCATGCACTTTGTAGCTTCCACATCACAGTTATAATCTCCCAAGTTTCAAACATGTTTACTGATCTAATGATCCAAGAGCATGATAGCTGTGTAGTAAGCTACTGTGGCCATAGCCGTCGCATCCATAGTGGGTGACATCATAGATATAGTTACCTGGAGTGGAGAGGAGGTAAAAAAGTGGTTTAGCAGATGACAAGGGTAAAGGCCAGTGGAAAAAGTGGTTTCTCATTGGGAAACAGTAATACCCGCTCTCATGACAGGATGTAAACACACATACACATCCACACACTCAGAGATTCACAGACACAGTAACACACCCACACACTCAGGGATTCACAGACACAGTAACACACACTCTGACACACACACACACACACACACACACACACACACACACACACACACACACACACACACACACACACACACACACACACACACACACACACACACACACACACAGTTGCCAGTGTTGGGATGAGAACCCCTGCCTATGTGCAAATCATCATTATAGTACTATGCAATTACAAGACGCGCCACAGAGATTACACATGTACAGGTAGTCAGAATGGCCTAAGAATGAGGACATCAGCAGGGATACTAGATTGTGGTGAGTGTATGTGGGGAGGGGGAGGGTTCATCAGTAGGCTATGTAACAACAAGCCTCACCCCAGGGTGTACATGTTTACAGGTGGTTAGAATGCCTTTCTAAGATTGATGACATCAACAGGGATACTAGATTGCATTGAGTGGATGGGGGGAGGGGGTCTTATCATTTCACTATGGTAAAATACATCCTCACTCCAGGGACAAGACAGCCATACATACACACACACACACACACACACACACACACACACACACACACACACACACACACACACACACTGTGGCATTCACAAAGATATACACCTATGTCACACACACACACTCTTGACTTGTGAGATTCAAACCCCTGCCTATGTCTTGCTTTCTACACTTCACTCTGTACAGATGTCTACAACAGTGTACAGGAGAGTAAAAAACATTTGAGATGTATTCCCCACCATATGTGACATATAGGGACACACCCACACCCACATGTGCCAGTACTGTGAATCAAACAACTGCCTATCTCATTATAGGTATTACAGAGTTATGGCACTATCGCATGTGCTACAAAGCATACTGACTCTTTCCTTTGCCAACTGTGCTGATATATGCACAATATACACACAGGGGAGGTGTTACTGTTACAGGTGTCATGAGGTTTGCCTTCGGTGTCACCCTTACTGCATTTTACGTTGTGTGTCTTCCCCTTCAATGAGCAAAACCATAGCTTAGCAGTTACATAGGTTATTGTAGAAATGGTTGTAACACATATGTGAGCTGTCCTTAGTAATCATTTATCTGCAAAGTAGCCCCACCACTTAGTAGTTATGTCCAAACATCTATCCATACCTAAAGTGCAGCTTACTGCACTTTGAGCATATCACCATATACAGTTGGCAATGTTGAGGCTGCATTGCAACTGCATGATGTACTAAGACAACAGTCACCTTCAAACATCAGACACTGCACACACATGGAATCTAAACACACATCAATACATGTACACATATGCAGTCTCCATCAGTAAATGGACTAGCAGGTCAAAAGGATACATTCCACACCTTCCCCACACCGTGTGTGAAACCTAGCTGAGCATTACACCATAATGGATGTTGTATTCATGTACTGGTAGGACACACAACCACCTTCACTGAGTAGCTAAGTGTACATTTATGTCAACAGCACATATCAGCAAGACACACACACAGCAATATTCCATGTCATGATCCCACAAACCGTTAGTTGGCAGTTTCACTATGAAGCCAGAGCACTGTAATGGTCAACAGTGAGCACATCATATTTGCCACACACACATCATATTTGTCACACACACCTCATAATTACTGGAAGAGTGCCAGAAATATGCTCTGTTTGAGCTAGGCATTACACTTATTCAAGCATGTGTGAGGTCTGTGGCTTATAATCATCTCACCCCAGCACGTTCTGGCTATTGTGGTAATAAGGTTAATGGCCAGACAGCACACAGCATGCATGGCTGGCAATTGTTGACATGAGGTATATGTAGGAGCTGTGGGTTACACATGGCTGTACATGTGATGGACATATCACCTGTAACTACTCAGGAACATACAGAGCATAGATGTATTTCCCTGAGTCTGTCAATACAGGCCATGTGTGTAAATCCTACAATCCTGTTATGTGGGTATGTTTGTAGGCATTGCATTTGGTGGACATGTCTAATGACATACATACCACATGGATTGTTGTATGATATGATAGGTGTCATGGGTGACCAGTAGAGAGGGAATATTACCTCTGTCAACATAGATATAAAACCTTATGTACTATTAGCAGTCAGCAGCCATGGACCTATCTTCCATGTGCATGTGTGTAATGAATGTAGCCACCTGTATGTACAAAGGACAGCAACAGCTATGGTATTTTCATTTATATTGTATGGGTGTGGGATGTACATATCCAGGGCAGGTGCATCTAGGTCATATCCAACCATGAGGGTGTTGTTTACTGGTGTACAGCAACAGTCAACTGTGTTGATGCTGACAACATCCGAGAGACCCTGGTATGTGTACAACTGACCTGGTTACAAACAGTGGTATTATTGCATTGCATAACACATTATGCAACTGTGTCAGTACATGGGTACTTTGCACAGTTGATGTAGGGCTAGGTACAGTCCACCAGTCGAAGGTTATTTGGTGTTGTACCATAATATTTCATACCACATTTATGGATGTGTGTTGGTAGTCTGAGGACATGGTGGTAGATGTATATGAGGATACAACCTAGAATGTAGCTTTTGCCACTGTCACCTGTACCTGACTCATCTGTGATCACATCGCCACAGTAATCAGGAAATCCTTCTATGTGGCACACCTCATCACAAAAGGATTTTCATCCAGAAAAAAAAGAGGTCATTGTTCCCCTCTACTCATCACTCATTAGACTCATTATAGAGTACAACGCCCCTTTTAGTATGTACCTCACAAGATATCTACAACAACTGGAAAGCCCGCAGAAATACCTCACAAAGAGGATTACCAGCCTCAAACAGATGCCCTACGCAAACCATTTCAAAAAACTCCAGCTTTACTCCATCGCATATCACCTACTCAGAGGTGATCTCTGCCTAACATACAAAGCTATGTCAAACCCAGAGCTGTTGGACATGCTCCACTTAAAGAAATCTCAGTCCCTCTGAGCTACATGCTCTAAGGACCTAAACCTTGTCACCACAATAAACAGAACATGCCGGAGGGATAGATTCCTGTCCCAGAGACTTCCCATACTCTGGAATAAACTACCTATCTATATCAAACAAAGCTCCTCATTAGCACTCTTCAAGAAAAATCTTGATGACTGGATGATTGGATGGGAAATAGGAAATTCACCCCGAGGATCACCTCTGTGGCTCTGCTTGACAGTGGTACAGGAAAATAATTTTCTTGGGTGGCAAAAGCCAGGGTACCTTTTTGGCTGGGCTTGTATAGGCCCCAGGGCCGATAGCCTAGTACCTATCTATGAACCTATGAACCTATGAATTATGTTGGAGTAGTGGTCTTTACTTGTGAGTAGCCTTTATGAATATGTGGACACCACCACCCAGAGTGGTCCATACCAGTGTTATGGCCCACATGTCTGGATCTGAGTTATATGGTGGTAGTGCTATTGTACACTACAGAGCCTTAAGCCAGGTGTTCCTCACTGCACAGACGTCAGTATTCCCCATTGTAGGTTCTACATTGGGCAAAGGGATTACAAAAGCCACACATCTAACACTGGTTAGCATAAGCATCTAATGCAAATGTCTTGTAGGTGTCAGGGTGTTACTTCTGTGTTTAGGACATTTGCCATGGAATGGCACTATATGGGTAAATGCAACCTAGGTATTATCCACACTGCCTTGAATCATGGATGCATGTGATCTGTGACAAAGGCTTGTCTTCTTTCAGTCGTGTCATCCTGGAAAGACAGACACTGGACAACCTCATAATTACAGCAGGATATTGGCTCATTGTTTTGGTCAAGCAGTTGCCACTCGTACCATGACATCACTGCACGTGGCAGTATTGTGCTTGGTATCAAATGGTACATCTAAGGTGACGGACAGCAGCAGATGTTGTGTAGATGACCAATGCCATATATACTTAGTGGAGCGGTCTTGCTAATAATGCAACTACTAACACAGTCGGGAGAGGTCATATTGACACCTGCACCTCAGTACCATTAGACAATGGGGTTCACATATTATGCTTGCACATGCCACTGTTCCAAGTATAATGCCAGTGTCCACAACCTGATATCAATGTATGCCTTTCAGGGCAGCAATGTGTGTGACAAATGCTGTACTTTGCATCCACCTGTGTGTCCCAGTTAACCAATTGTCTGTCACTTCCACACATGCATGATTGTGTATACTTCACATATATATGGCAGTACTTCATGTACATGTATGCATGTGTATCACACAGCACAGATGCAGATATATCATTTACGGGCCACATACAGGTATCTGGTAGAAAACCTGTATGATGTGCATATATATACTGACAGTTAAGATGTACATAGCTGTAATCCTGTTTGCTTACAATAGGAGTCCATTACAATGTGTTCTGTACATCTAAGTGTATGAGCATGCACACTGTGGCCTTCTGTGGTTAGAATCAGAGTGCATCCCAAACAGCCCTGTGCTACTAATTGTATGAGCGTACCCACTGCCACCTTGTGTAATTTGAGTCAGTGCATCCAAACAAGCCCTTTGTTTCTAAGTGTATGAGCATGCCCAGTATAATCTTGTGTAGTTGGAGTCAGAGTGCATCCCAAATGGCCCTGTGCTACTAAGTGTACGAGCATGCCTACTGTCAACTTGTGTAATTGGAGTCAATGCATCCAAACAAGTCCTGTGATTCTATGTGTATGAGCATGACCACTGTAACCCTATATAGTGATAGTAGTTTTCCATTCCACAGATGGGCATACCCCAGTTATTGGCTTGTTATGCTACAACTATAGCTCTCAGGCCAACCTTTGTCTTACCTGCAGAAGATGTGCCTTGTTTGCACATACAGGTTGTAATGGACTCTTACTTTAAACACACACAGGTTTACAGCTATGTACATCTTAAATGTCAGTATCCCTGTTGATGTCCTCAATCTTAGAAGGTCATTCTGACTGCCTTGAAATGTGTAATCTCTGTGGTGCATTTCATAACTGCATAATTCTGTAATAGTGATCTGTAGATAGATAGGCAGGAGTTCTGATACCACCACTGGCAACTGTGTTTGTGTGTGCATGTGTGTGCGTGTGTGTGCGTGTGTGTGTGTGTGTGTGTGTGTGTGTGTGTGTGTCAGCAAATGCTTGAGTGTGTATGTGTGTGTCAGCAAATGCTTGAGTGTGTGTGTGTGTGTGTATTTGTGTCTACATCCTGTCATGAGAGTGGGTTTTACTGCTTTCCAATGGGAAACCACCTTTTGCACTGGCCTTTATCCTTGTCATCTGCTAAACCACCCTTTTCCCCCTCCCCACTGCAAGTAATCAGTCCTGTGATGTCACCCAGCTCAGAAGCAGAATCAGATTAAGCGTAATTGTATGGGTTCTGTGGCACATACCCCAACTGCATACCACTCTACTAGTTACCTTTACGCAGACAAGACTTGTAAGCACAATACTGGCAAGTGTGTGTGTGTGTGTGTGTGTGTGTGTGTGTGTGTGTGTGTGTGTGTGTGTGTGTGTGTGTGACTACCCTGTAGCCAGGCATACACATGTGTTATGTCTTTTAACGTGCTGCACACCATGGTAGTCATCTGTGGTGAGTGGAGTTTACAAATTATTACATAGTTAGGAATAGAAAAGAATAGACAGTCAAGAATGACTACTGTTGGGTATATTATTTTCCTGCACCACTGTTGAGCAGTGACACAGAAGTGGTCCCCAGGGTATATTTCCATACTCATCATTCCCCCACCCAAACTCCAAAATCCCCGGAGTATATTTCCTTAGTCATCATTCCCCACCTCAAACTCCACATACACAACAATCATCCCTTCTCTGGTGAACTGATTAAGATTTAAATGTTATAATACAAGAGTTGCCTCTGTTTTGTGTACACGTCAATCCCTTTGGAACCCTTCTGTATCACAAAGGGTGTTCAGACATGTTTATATACATGGCTATAGCTGTGTCTGTGTATATGCAGATATATATATATATATATATATATATATATATATATATATATATATATGTGTGTGTGTGTGTGTGTGTGTGTGTGTGTGTACACATCCCGTAAGTGCATATATGTATTTAGTGTTCATTTATAACAGTTGTACATATGTAGACTTGTCTATGTTGTTACACAGAGTACATTGCATTCAAGGGTACTATACATATGTACACAAAGTGACTGTCCAATTTGTTTTCAGTACTGTAGAATACCTGTACTAAAATTTGTAGAGTAAAAACCATGAAACATGTATACAACCCAGATGGTTTAGTGGTACATCCAGTGACCATGGTATGCATGGTCCAGGGTTCAAGACCTGAAAGGGTTGTTGATAATGTCATTTAGGACTGAATAAGGCACTTTTAAGTGGTGTAAATGTGTTTTTGTGACAGTAAGCAGCGGGTACACACAGTTAAAAGACTTTACAACTTGAAGTACACTTGAATTGCCCTTCTTTGGTAATCCTTCTGATGTCATTCATTGTGACATACCTTTGGGAAAGAAATACTTCAGTAATGTCTGCGGCACATACTATAACTGTGCACTGCTGTAGTGTAAGAAACTAGTTAGGTAGGGGTTCAAATACCAGATATGACAGATGTGTGTGTATGTGTGTGTGTGACTTGTATCCTCTGTAGTTGTGGTTGTAAGTGTGTGACACCTGTGGGCAATGTGGAGGGGGTTTTGCATATATTTTATGTTGGCCGTACTCTATACCACAATTTCAACCATAAAGGGATAACAGATGTACATTAGCTGTGAGGCTGGGATGCAAAGCCATACCCATACATGTGACATCAAGGCCAGCCAATCACAGTTAGCACCCCACTATTACCCAGAGCACACACTCACCCATGTGTCATACGCACACACATGCCTAGGCAACAGCCAATATGTGGGTAGTACACTGCATATTGGCCACTGATAGTAACTATGCAGTGATAGCAGTGGGCTACAGAGGGCATGTCACCCTGGCCATCTGTCCAATATGCCCGTACATCCATACAGTGCACCTCCACCATGTTCCCCAATGGACACCTGCACCGCCTATGGTACCTTCACATGTGAATCATAACGGACATACCATGCCTGACAACATACCTACAACTGCTTTACAGTGCCTTAATCACTCTGTATCCATCGACCCTTGTTCTGCTTAGAAACAAAATAAACAACCTCTGCTAGGCTTGAACCCAGGACCATGCACTTGTTGTATCTTTCAGCTTTTCCCAGTTAGGGGTTGCCATAGCGGAACTCTGGTCTGCTAATGATTGGCAGTAGATTTTTACGTGCCGAGTTGCCAGCCCTGATGTACAACCTTCAACGAAGGTACGCCCATTCACGTATGTCTCCACACAGAAGATGCTCTAGCTGAGAATTGAGCAGGACAACGTCTTACTGTAAGACGACAATGCTACCGCAGCACCACCACTGCCTCCAAGCCACCTCTAATATGCATGACCCTGCTGTATTCACAAACATCTGGCCCAGTCATTCAACAGTACAGAGTATGTATTCTAACATGCAGATGTATGTGTGTATGAAAATATATTAATGTCTACACAGATACAAATGTATATGTGTGTGTATATATATATATATATATATATATATATATATATATATATATATGGTTGTACCTCAGTTAGACGACACGCCGGAACATCGACACGGAAATCGCGAACCCCAGAAGATCGACAGTTCAGAAGACCGACGCGATGGACCCCAGAAGATCGACAGTTCAGAAGACCGACCCGACGGATGAAAGCACCGACGCCGAGGATGCCGACATGGGAAAAGGCCGTGTAAGTATGTGGTAGTGACGGACGTTAGGGTGCGAGTAAGGTAAGTGTGGATATTGACGGTCTGTGGGGATAGGGGTGGGTTAAGTGAGTTAGGGTTAGGGAGCGGGTCAGGTAAGTGTGCGGTAGTGATTGTGTTTGGGTTATGGGTGGGATAAGTGAGTTAGGGTTAGGGAGCGGGTCAGGTAAGTGTGCGGTAGTGACAGACCTTAGGGTTAGGGTTTGGGTTAGGGTTGTAGGTAGTTGTGTATGTGAGGTTTAGTGTGGGTTTGTAGAGATTTTGGTGTGCTTGTGTTGTGTATGTGGTTTTTGGACGGGGAATGTGTTTTGTTTGTTGATTGTTGTGATTGTGGTGTGTGCAGTGTATGAGGTTTCGTGTTTGTGTACCGTCGGTTATTTCGTTATCAGGCATGTGGGGTTTCGTGTTTTTGTACTGTCGGTTATGTGGTTTCGGTAATTGCTTTGTCGGTGTTTTGGGGTTTTGTTTATGTCAGGTAGAACCATATATATATATATATATATATATATATATATATATATATATATATATATATATATATATATACATAGACACATATGTGTAAGCAGATATTTATATCTATATAGGTATATAAGGACATACATCTGTAGATAAGGTGGGAACATAGCAGAAACATATATGTCCACATGTACCATGAATGGGGTTGACAGGAATAAACAACATATGTCATGCACATATAGGCCCCCCCCCCAGCAAAACATGTCTGACCTGCAATACACTACCAACTGTTGCAGATCCCATAACCAGAACCTTACACAACAAGGCCACAAGATGTTAACAGTACTCCATCCCACCTGTATGATATCAGGCTGGTATCAGTAACATATCATGCAGTACAGTCAGGCTCATAATGACTCCCATTTTGCAGTCATCTGTTAGCTTTCTTAGTCAGAGTCCCATACTGTTGGCCTGTACTACAGAGAGGTAGAATTCAAACAACAGTGGTCCCAAGACTGAACCCTGAGGTACACCACATATCACTTGTCTGGGGATGGATTTGGAGACAGTTACATCTACAGTTTGAGTTCTGTCAGTAAGTCATGTGGCAAACCAAGTGGCATAGGGATATATGGCTGGATAACTGTGTTAATCTATGTTTCCAGACTGGAGTACGGTATTGAAGGGCTTGGTGAGGTCAACATAGTTGTTGTGGACTGCCTTACCCTATTCAACAGCTATGCTGACTGAGTCAAAGCAGACAATCCGTTTCAAGAGGCATGACTGGCCCTCCATGAGCCCAATCTGTGTGGGGTCCAGTGTTTGAGGGTTGCCAATGTCTGTGTTCCAAACTTCCCTGATAATGCATTCCATGGCCATGAAGATCAGGCTCATCACACAGATGTGACAGTAGTTCCAGGGATCCAAGGTGGATCTCCCCTTGTGGAGTGAGATAACTGCAGCTGTGCGCCACTCAGTGGGCACCAAGCCTGATGTGAGGTTATGATTACACATGACAGTCTAGTCCCATGGATGATGTATTCTTAGCTGTGGATAGTGCGGTTTCTGCCTGTGTGGCCATGATTACTGGCCAATGGAACTCTGTTGATATTGCCGTTGGCCCTTTTGGGGGTGAGAGGGGGTGACTGTGGCACTAAACCAATCCGCCAGGATATTGGCACAATCTGTGGGAGCAAGCTATGTAATGCCATACTGTCGTAGCTCAGAACACATCTTAGCATTGCCTGTTAGATTTAGGACATAACTATAGAATGGTGCATGGTTGTCTGTGGAATCTGTGGTGATTTTAGTTACATAACCAGCTTTGGAGGATTCCATGGTGGATCTCAACTTCTTACTGTGGCTGGTAAGGGAATTGTTTGCATGCTTAGAGTATCCTTTTTGCTTCAACAGTGACTACCTAATGTTGTATACTCTGTTAATGGCAGGAGACCACGAGAGTGGCTTGCTTATTTGGGAGGTGAGCATTGTGTTTCCATGTGGGATGTCAGGAACCATGCACAAGTGGATGTGCTCATAGAGTACCTTAGTACAGGATTCATCTGTAGAACTGTCAGCTCCTGTCTCGATGGGTGTCACAAACATTGTCACCTCTGCCTTGCGTAGCATGAAGCTGGCTTTGGAGAGGTTGTTTATGGACAACTGTATATACATTCCTTTCACATGTTCACTTTGATTAGCCTATACTGGGAATACTATGGTGAAACCTCAGTCTCATGTACTGTTGTGTTAGCTTAGTGGTTAGTTACTATGACTATAATGTACAGTGTCCTGGGTCCATGACCTGCAATGGTGGGGTATTGTTGTCCGGCCAGGACAGTGATTAATGCATACAGACTAATTGTGGAAATTAGGTTGGTCACACATAATACAAGTCAAATGTCCTATATTGGCAATCCTGCTGATGTCAATCACTGGGGAGTACACCTTTGGGGAAGAGAGTACTCCATCAATCTCTGTGGCGCATGCTATAACGCTAATATATAATATATATATAATAATATAATATATATAATGCTGCAGTGTGATATAGAACTCTGGTATGGGTTCTAGTCTCACACATGGGAGTTGTGGATTCTTTGGTGTCTGTTCCTATGCCTGTGTAAAGAGTGCTGCATGTTTGGCTAGTCACACTCACTACGATTCATCGGCCGTACTTTGGCAATCCTGCTGATGTCACCCACCTAGAAATACACCTCTGAGACTGCTGTAACCCAGTAATCTCTGTAGCATGTCCTATAACTGTGTAATGCTGTAGTGTGATAAGCTAGTTTGGTAGGTGTCTAATCCCAGACACACCAACTGTGTGTGTGTGTGTGTGTGTGTGTGTGTGTGTGTGTGTGTGTGTGTGTGTGTGTGTGTGTGTGTGTCTGCCTGATAAGGGAACAATGCTTTCTAGAGCATGCACACCCCTTACAATTCATATACTCAACTTTGGCAAGGCTGCTGATATCACCCACCTAGAAATATACCTCTGGGAATGCTGTAACCCAGTAATCTCTGTAGCGCGTCGGGTAACTGGGTACTGCTGGAGTGTGATTTAGAACTGTGGTAGGCTTCCATCCACAACCATGGAAGTTATTTATGTTTTGTGTGTGTCTCAATATCTGTGTAGGGAGCAATGCATTATAGCCTACTCACTCGCAGGACATTTACAATGCCCTACTTTGGTAATCCTGCTAATGTCATTCTTTGTCAAATACACCTCCGGGGAACAAGTTCCTTCATAATCCTAGTGGTGCGTCCTATAACATCTCCATGCAGTAGTGTGCTATAGATCTTGGTCATGGGTTCTATACCCACACATGTCAGTTGTGGATGTTTTGTGTGTGTCTCACTGTCTGTTTTGTGAGCAATGCATTTTGGGCTACTCACTTGCAGAAATTTTGAAATGCCCTACTTTGGTAAACCTGCTGATGTCATTCCTTGTGAAATACACCTTTGGGGATGGGGTGGCCTAGTAATCTCCGTAGCACGTGCTATAACTGCGTAATGCTGTAGTGTGATAAACTAGTTAGGTAGGAGTTCTATTCCAAGACATGGCAGGTGTGTGTGTGTGTGTTTGTCAGTCAGATCATGTGTGGAGATGGCTGTGAGTGTCTAACCACTGGACTTGTTGAGGAGTGGGTTTTGTAGTTTTCTTATATGGTGGCCATATTATATGTCACAATGTCCACCCCATGAGGAGTACAGATTTCAATCAGCCAAGAGACAGGGTTGGCAAGCCATGCCCCTACTTCTGGCAAAAGGCCTGGTGAACAAAGTAAGCAACCCTACTATTACCCAGAATACAGTCGGAACCCATGTGTCATACACAAACATACTTGCCTAGAATAATTGCGCTATGTTGCTAGTACCCTGCACATTGTTGACAGATAGTAGGCATGGTGTGATTGCAGTGGGCTGCAGAGGGCATGGCACCCTGTCCACCAGTACAATAGGCACATAATTGTAGACAATGCGCCTTCACTATGTTCCCCACTGGATGCCTTCAACATATGCGGTGCCATCAAATGTGATCCACAAAGGACATACAATGCCTTACACACATGCCCTGTATGGACAGATGCCACTGACACCAGGGAATACCTGTATCATGCTATCAATGCAGGTGCAGGGTCAACCTGCTGTCTATTAGCAGGTCCTGCCACACCAGGCCAGGATTGGCACATCTGATGATAGTCTGTGTACATAACATACGCCAGGCAAACCAGGTATACTTAAACATGTCACTGTACATTAATGTGGGATATGCACATCCCAGGCAATGGCCATGTCAAGGACTATCAAACACAGACATGGCATGCATTGCAAAGCAATGGCCACACACAATAGTAACAAGGATGACAGGGCGGTTAATACAATACCCATCTGTGTGGGACATTGCAGACACTACACCCTTGAATCACACTGCAGACCTTTGTCAGGTGGCCTGATGGCAAGGATTACCCTTCACCCAGCCTTGTACAGCCATCTTGCACAGCCAACCACTACACACCCATGAAGCAATGCACACATGCATGTCAGTACTGGCACCTTGTATCTGCATGTGGGGTATGATGTTCCCAACCACCGTCACACCTAGTATAACTCCCATTGGCATACTGACTAATGTCAGACACGTTCACATGTCCTAGCACATAGAACCTCAGGATAACCCTTGTGGTGCATGTAATACCTGTGCATTACTGTAGTGTGGAAAACAAAGTAGTTAGGAAGTGTATTTGTGAGTCTGCCAAAGTGTGCTAATGAGTCTGAGTCCCTTACAGATTGTGGCTGTGTTGACTATGACAGTGTGCAATGATAGTGCACTTCAGCAATTACATTCTGCTTGCTGAGCACACTCAAGCAAGTCTGCAGTCTATGGCTACCACTCCACCCATTCAGTATAAGAAGGAATCAGTACTGCAAACTAAAGAAGGATATACATTTTGAGCCTCAAGAGTAGGAGCACACTCAAGCAAATCCGCAGTCTGTGGCTACCACTCCACTCATACAGTACAAGAAGGAATCAGTACTGCAAACTAAACAAGGATATACATTTTGAGCCTCAAGAGCAGGGTCAGTCCACTCAGGCATTCTACTTGTATGTTTTATGAGAGTGAAGCTATTACATTAGCAGTACTTCTTAGTAGTTCTCAGCGTGCTAATAAAACTGACTGTTGTAGCCTTGTGCCCCCCCAGCTAGTACAGTAATCCTAACTGTCCAGTAGACATTATACATTTAATTCAAATCCCTGTGACTAAATTAACCATCAAGAGCCCTCTCAGTGCTTTCTGCCTTAGTTTGTATCACTTGGAGGCCCACCAGTTTATTTGCATCTCTATACATTCCCCTTCATTGCTAATGTATCTCCCTACTCTAATCTGTGCACAAACTGGTTACTAATCAGCAAGTCAATGTGAAGATACTCTCCCAACCTTAATAAACATTACTGTCTCTTCTCTCCTTCACTTTACAGGTAGTTTGAATTATTACTTACCCCCCTCTGAGGCCTTCACTGATTTCCACTGATTGCCTCTCTGGTTTCTTTGCATTCCACCTGGTTTACACCCCTCATGCTATCTCTCTCCCCAAGTACTAAGTCTATATTAGAATCCTGCTGAGCATGGAGCCATCTTTAAATTTCTAGTGTCCCACCAGGACACAAGTGCTCTTCAGCAATTACATTCTGCTTGCTGGTAAGCCATTATACCTCAGGAATTTGTTTAAAGTTTTCAGATTTGTAAAGTAATATTTACTTTTTTCTCTTGTCTTGGTGGGCTCTGCCCCACTCCGTTTGCCCTTGCTAATGCTCGGCTCTCTCCACTCCCCTGCCCCCTATTTTCTCCCGCCCCCACTACCTCTACATTTATAGCAATCACAGCCACACCCACAGCTCACCCTCACATCACCTCCACCAATCACAGCTCCTCAAGTCATATCACATTATACCACACTAACTTGCTACACACAAAATACTCCCAATCACTCTCATTCCCACTAGGCATTTTTTACATCACCCACACTACTTCCCCATCCACATATAGTGCAACCCCATAATTCCTATTCAGACCCCCCCCCACCTAGAACCAACTTAAACTTTATAACCATGACTATCACACAACTAAGTTTAGTCTGTCTTCTCATAATTCTTTACAACACCACAAGTTATCACTCTAGCAATATCCCTAAACTTAGTAGCACAACACTACATTATACACTCTCATATACAGACACCACACATTATAATAATATCTGCCCACAATTGTTCAAGAACTACATAATGGACTTATTCAGAACTAAACACATATGTTCTCATTCCTACTCCAAAAAACACAATACTTTCTCACACTCCTCAACAAACTCCAAATCTGTATCACCATTTTAACAACACGCTCACCATAAGTGGGGATATCCACCCCAACCCAGGCCCAAATCCATCCTGTCCAACACAAACTGCTCCAACACAAATGTCAGAACATAACACCCCCACTATCTTCATCCCTGGGCAAATCAACAACAGCAGCAAAACCAACCATCTTTTAATGCTAAATATTAATATTGAAAGTATCAAAAATAAAATACCTGAACTCCAGGCCACAATAGCACACTACTCCCCAGACATGGTTTCTTTAACAGAAACCTGGCTAAATAAAAACATAGCTAACTCAGAAGTTCTCCCTACTGGCTACAATATCATTAGACAAAACAGACCACTTCGTAAAGGGGGTGGAACTGCCTTACTGTACAAGTCCAACTTAACTGTACATCAATTACCAAACTCCTACCCCTCCCCCAATAATTGGGACATACTTATCTCACAACTTCAACTTCACCCTAAAAAGGTCATCACCACAAATGTGATCTATATTCCACCTGGTAATACACCTGTGTTCCTCCACATACTCACAAGAAACCCTTATTCTGGGGGACTTCAACCTAGATTGGTTCACCTGTATATCAGAACCACCAAGTAATCTAATAAATCTCCATGGCCAGTCCAAATTCCATCTAGATGTGATAAAAAATCTAAAAGGGAATCCATCCTTGACTGGGCCCTAACTAACAACCCCACATTGTGCCCTCACAAAGGCAGTATCACAGACACCTTAAGTGACCACAACATAATATACTTTATATGTAGTAGAACAAGCATATGCAAAACCACTAACTATATATCCACTAGAAACACAAATAAAATCTCTCCTGAGGTCTGTAACTGTGACTGGACCCCCCCTAAAAACCCTCCCACTTGATCAGGCTGTAGCATATTTCAACAAAACATTTCTACAACACCTAGACACTGTCACTCCATTGTGCAAAATCAAGTTTAGAACATCTACAAACCCCTGGCTCAGTAAAGAAACCAAACAAATCCTCAAGTCCAGAGACACTGCCTGGCTTTACTATAAAAAAAATAAAGAAACACAAAGCCTAACTTAGTACCAAGAACTGCGCAACCGTGCAAAAAAATGCATTAGGCTGGACAGAAAAATCCTACTACACAACATTACAAACTAAATACCAACACAACCCCTAAAAATTTTGGAAAAATGTAAACCAGCTACTAAAATCCACCCAAAAGGCTACCCAAAACCAACCACCCCTGACGCTAAAGTTCCCATCGAAACACAATTCATCTCCAGCTTTGTGAACTCAATTCTATCCTTAGTATCACAGGACAGTTCCTTCCTCACTACCCCCCCAACACAAATAACACTAATACAAGCTTTACCCTCAAAATGGTTTCCACCACTTCAATCAAAAGCATGCTCTCCAAACTAAAAACCTCATCAACAGCAGCCAACCTACTCCCCAGCTATTTCTTGAAACTCACAGCAGATGCTATTGCTATCCCAGTCTCCACTCTCATAAACAGATCAATTGTTGAAAACTATGTGCCCAAACTCTGGAAAATATGTTACACCCATACATAAAGGCAGGACCTGCACTAATAACTACAGACCCGTTGCTTAACTCTCCCCCCTGGCCAAAATCCTAGAAAAATGCATCCATACCCAGATGCTAAAATATCTCCTAGACAGCAACATCCTGTCACCTACTCAGCATGGTTTCAGACCTGCCCATAGTACCACTACAGCCCTCCTCTGCTTCACAGACACAGTAAACCATCTAAAAAATGAAGGCCTACAGGTGTCAACTCTTTTTTTGGATATGTACAAAGCATTTGACACAGTCTCACACCAAATCCTGCTAAACAAACTAAACCAATATCACCTATCAAATTCCAGTCTTACCTGGTTCCAAAGCTACTTAACTGACAGGTACCAAGCTGTGAAATGGGAAAATTCTCTCTCTCTTCAACTGCCCATAACCATAGGAGTCCCACAGGGTTCTGTCTTCAGACCACTACTATTCACAGTCTTCACAAATGACATCCATACCTCCACACAGCATGCATCTATCATTCAGTATGCAGATGACACTACCTTAATCTGTGCTACACAAAACATTCTCACCCTCCTGCAAACAACTCAACTAGCATTCTCTGACATTGAAAACTACTTTACCAAAGCCCAACTTATCCTCAATCCAAAGAAAACTCAGCTTATGATTATAACCAGTTCTAATAAAAACACTAATAACAGTCAATTCACTATCTACTCCACAAATGCTACTCCAATCGCTCCAGTGGCACAGGCTAAGCTATTGGGAATAACCACAGACTCCCACCTAAAATTTGATAGTCATCTCAACTTAACTATTAAAAAAGTACATGCCAAACTGGGATCACTCTACCGTATCAACCCATTTCTTACCAACAACACAAGATCAGCCATTGCTCGCTCCCATCTTCTATCCACCCTACTCTATGCATCTCCCATTCTGACTAATCTCAACAACATTGAACTAAGCAAAATGGAAGCCTACTATAACAGAATTGCCTGCTTTGCTGCAAATTGCTCATACAGAACTCATCACTGTACTGCTTTGAGACAGCTCCACTAGTTTGAACTGCCCAACCTACTAACCTTCAATCAGCTCTGCCTCTGTCATTCAATCTATTACCTCCCCAATAAGTGTCCTGCCCTCAAAAACCTAGTACAACATCCCTCAGCCAAAAGGCCTCTTAGATCATCAAGCAAACTACTACTAGAAGTCACCAACAGTTACAATAGCTTTGGAGATGCACCATATAGTAGTTCAGTGGCTAAAAATGGAACTCTGTCCCCACTAGCATTCAAAACACATTGTCCAAAGCCTCCTTTAAAGACCTCACCATGCAACATCTCAAGCAAAGTTGGCAGTGCCATGATTGCTCCCCAGGCTAGTGAAAGCAGATAAGGTATACATACTAAATCTAGAGTACTTGATAATAGTTTTCAATCTTGCTCACAAACACTGGCTAATCTACAATGTATGTACTGTACCTGTGTACTATGTATGTATTCTACCTATGTTACAAATTTCAGCTGTACACCACAAATCTATTAATTACCTTTATTTTTAAATTAATTTTTTTGTTCTCTCCACTGTAACTGTTGATGTGCCGCATACCACTGTAAAAAACATGTCTTTTGTAATTTGTGTGTATACTGATCATGTCTAAATAACTAAATGTATCTGTAATTTTTCTTTGTGGAGTTTTTCTCCCCTGCCTCTGCTTAAAAAGGGCCTTTTCGACTCAGGCAGATACCCCTGGCTAACAAATGTAAAATAAATAAATCTGTTCATGTGGACAGCCATGTGTGCTACACCTAATGTATGTCTACTATATCTCTGTTGCAGATGTCGCTCACCAGCACACATATATGTACTTACAGCACACCAACATGTCAGCTATATGGCACATGGAGTAACTGCATGCACTTGTAATAATAATGGCTAGTCAGTCAGGGGTTTAAATCCCTTTACTGGCAGGTGTGTGACAGATGATGCTTAAGATTTAGTCTCCCAGCCCTTCTCTGATTTACTTTGTCTCTGTCTGTCCCTCCCACACACTCTCTGGTGGATGTGGAGATGTACACCTGCTCAGCAGCAGCTTGTGTTTTGTAAGCGATGGTCATGATCAGGTGATGGCCTCTGCACCTATTGCAGTCCTCCTTTAGCTGACTGCATGTGGAACAGCTGTGGTGACATTCCCATAGCCAATGGCATGGAAACACAGTACAATATCTAGGAAGATCATGTTGGTGTTTTCCCATGACAGTCGCTGTGAGTGGAACCTGGATCTGGTGTTTGGTAAACAGCATCACAGATGAAATCTGTATATTCCTCAAACAACATACACAGTGGAAAATAGCCTAAAGACAGGAGGGTGATGTGCCAGACATGACTACAGCATGTATGTCTAGCTATGCTTCATTCAGACTACTGCCAATTTAACAGGTTGTGTGTGGTAATGGCTAGTCTGCATGTTTTAATAACTGACAAGACAGTGCTCTGTTTGCAAGGAAACCCCCATCTGTAGTGTCATCTGTGGACTGGCCAGTGTGTGGAACCATTTGTTTCTTGTGTTACTCACAGAACACACATCTGTGAACTGCAGAAGCATAGTGTGAGGATTGCTGTCAGTACACGGTGACAGTGATGAGAGTTACTGCCATCACATCCCTGATTAGACATACATCACATAAAACAGTGGTATGACAGTCACTGTCTGAGGTTATCACAGTAACATACCAATAATAGGCCATTGTTTATAGCTACAGTCACAAGTCATCTACGCTTTGGACAGATGTCATGCAGTATATATGCATGTGTTGTGCTCCCTCTGCAAATGTATGACATCTGTTGTCTTGGGTTGATGGTAATATCTATGCATGCTGTTATAAGTAATCCTGAATGCTGTTGACTATGACTAAGCCTTATCTGTGTTAAAACTGCAACACCATAGTTATGGGATTGGAGGTCCCAGTGGAACCACCTGTCCCACTTCAGCTGGCCATGGCACTGGGCACCAGCACGTCTGGAGCCCAGCCTTGAACCTCCACCTCTGTTGGATCTGCACCACCTTTGGGTGGAACCACCACTGAGGATGGGGCTTGCCCCCCCTGGGAGCAGGTCCAGACAGCAACTTGTCAGCCATCGTACGGTCCAGGCTGTGGTGCGTAGGGAGCTCAATAAGGGGTTTTGAGGGCAGCTATGCCAGCTCAAGGGCAGAGTGGCTCATTTAGAGGGTGAGCCTGCCCCTCTTGGACAGCCCCCAGCAGAGCCACCTTTGGAACCCACTGTTTCCATTTGGGGGCTCATGGGCTTGTGACTGCCAAACATCCCTCCCCGTCCAAGGTGTTCCCCCCCCACATGTGTCATATACCACCCCTGTGTGCTGTTTGCTTGTCTTGTCTGTCATCCTACCCAACCTATCCTCCATGAGCATACCTACTCTCCTTCCCCAACATCCCACTCTCACCTTGCAAAAACGGAAACAAAAGGCCAATCTGTTCCCAGAACAACTGTTGCCCCATACATAGCTGTCCATTTCACACACGTGTCCACTGGGCACATGTAATCTTTTTAATTTGCATCACAACATACAACTGTTGTCCTCACCCCTCTCTCAGGCACACAATCCTGGTATGCACATGACTCCTAAAGGTTCCAGGTACACGTGATAAAGATGATGCCAATGTACACACGACATTACAGATCCCTCTATAGTTACCCCATTGAATTTTTTAATGATGATGATGTTGCACACAGCACCTAGCAAGAGTACTGTTCTCACATAAGGAATGGACAGGAACTGTTTTGTTAATGTAAATAAAATGCTCAAAGTAATGTATTTGAGTAATGTACAAATGTTTGCATGTCTGACTGAGGGAGTCTTGATATTACATAGGACAACACCACTAGATAATACAGGAGTTGCTGGTGTTTTCCTTTTCATTCTTTTTGAATGCTTTGTTGTCACATGGTTTGTTCTTGATATATCTATATATATCTATATCAATGTATGTATATATATATATATATATATATATATATATACACACACACACACACATATATATATATATATATATATATATATGGGTCTAGGTCATAAGATCGACAGCTCACATGACTGAAACTCATTTGGTCAACAGCTCATTTGGCTGACAAAAAGTATTCAAGGCAAAAACCTGGGATTTTCCCCCCTCCCCACTGTTGTGCGACTGTGGAGTTGTTATATATAGTTAGGGGGGGGTGGGGGGCGCAGCCCCACATTGGGGTGTGGGGAAGCCCCCACCTATACTTTTTGTCAGCAAAATGAGCTGTCGATGAAATGAGTTTCAGTCATATGAGCTGTCGATCTTATGACCTAGATCCATATATATATATATATATATATATATATATATATATATATATATATATATATCTATATCTGGACATAAACACACACACATACATCTACATAATAAAATACATTTCCTATACTGTTGAATGACTGTGTTGGATGATATGTTTGTGATAACATCTGATGTCTGTATATCTGCCATGGCTTAGTGGTAAATCACATTGGCTGTGGTGTGCAGGGTCCTGGGTTTGACTTTTGCTGAGGCCATTTATTTTGTTGCTGGCCAGAACAAGGGCCATTGGATACAGAGTGATTAAAACACTTTTCAGCAGCTGTGAGATGGTGTGTGCATGTTTGCATGACAGTAGACTGTACTATCTTCCAATTACAGTTTCTTAAATTCAGTTAGCTTCTACTATGCTTAATGTGTATGAGCACTGCTTACACCTGGTACATATATATGTTTACTACTGCTTATTTGTGCTAACACTTGCTTACTAGTGCCTTATTCATTATGACACTACCACTTTGATTGAATGACATTAGTTAAACATTTCATGCAGTACTCCAGTTCACATTTACATGTTATTATGTAGGTTATATGGCAAAAGGATGTATACATATGTTCATATACACATTCCACATGGAAAATGATATGTGCTATAGTGGAACTCGAACCATGAATGCCTGTGCATTAGGCGGATGCTCTAACCACTACACTATTCACGTTAACGTTGATTCTGCATGTTTTTTCTATTTGGATGATTTTGATGTGTAAGCTATGCTAAGCAGAGAGCAGTGACATGCAAACACGCTGCGCTTCGCTTACACTTTCAATAATGAAGCAATACAAATCTAAAATAGGGACACAGGGAATCTAATTGTGGTAGTTCTAGGGATGGGGCTCAACATTCCTCTAAGTGCTTGTGTGTTTACTACTTTGATTTTATTTCACTGTTCGTGGACATGCTTGTATGCTTAGCATACATTTAAGTATCCACAGACACTGAATTAATTGCTTACTATTAGAGGCGGGGTCTAATAGTAAGCATTGTAGGTTGTGCAACTGTGGGGGCATGTGTAAGCCTCCATGGAGCACTTAAACACTCCCCCTGCACTAGCACACGTTTCCTGTGCATGTTGAAGATGCAGCAGCACGCCCTCATAAATATTCATATGGTGCTGCTGCACCATCTGTAAGGAAGGACGCTAGGCGGTAGGCTAAAATCGTCTTTGCGCCGAGCTTCATGAATCCCGGGGTATATTTTAGACCACATTGGTTATGCCCCTGTACTAACCCTGACTAGCTCACCATCTTTATACTAATGGCTACTCCTCACCTTTTACTCTTCTGTACTAACTCCAGACTTCTCCTTAAATAACCAAAGACACCATGATCTTGTAATTTAAGTTAATGTATATATGTATATAGAAACATTTTTTATGCATAAAACTTTTTTAGTGTTTGTGTTAAGATTGTTAAAAGTATTGTATTTTTGCAAACATCATCTGTTATATTCTTGTACTGTAGCAACATTTTTTTATTGTAACTGTGTGTGTTGGAGCTTATCTCCCCGGACCTCTACTGAAAATGGACATGTATCCAGTTAGACTAGCCCGGTCAACAAATGTAAAATAAAAATAAATAAATAAAAATAAATAAATAAAAATTTCCTAAATATGTGAACAAAGAAGAACATGAATGAGTGTGTGATGTATAGTGTAATGTCAGGAAATATTTATGGATGATACATCATTTTTCTAGAAGTTGTTAGCATTAGTCAGTGTGATGGAGTTCAAACAGTTGACACACTCATCATACAAGTACCATTGTGTCAGAGGTATGACAGACATTACGGTGTCCAGCAGGTAAGTACCATTGTATCAGAGGTATGACAGACATTACTGCATCCAGTATGTACCATTGTATCAGTGGTATGGCAGACATTACTGCATCCAGCAGGTAAGTACCACTGTATCAGAGGTATGACAGACATTACTGCATCCAGTATGTACCATTGTATCAGTGGTATGGCAGACATTACTGCATCCAGCAGGTAAGTACCATTGTATCAGAAGTATGACAGACATTACTGTATCCAGCAGGTAAGTGCCATTGTATCAGAGATAAGAGAGACATTACTGCATCCGGTATGTAAAAAACATTGTATCAGAGGTATGACAGACATTACTGCATCCAGTATATAAGTACCATTATATGAGAGGTATGATAGACATTACTGTATCCAGCAGATAAGTGCCACTCTACCAGAGGTATGACAGAGATTACTGCATCAAGTATGTAAGAACCATTGTATCAGAGGTATGACAGACATTCCTTCATCCTGCAGGTAAGTACCATTGTATCAGAGGTATGACAGACATTACTGCATCCAGCAGGTAAGTACCATTGTATCAGAGGTATGACAGACATGACTGCATCCAGTATGTTTGAACCATTATATCAGAGGTATGACAGACATTACTGCATCCAGTATGTAAGTACCATTGTATCAGAGGTATGATAGACATTACTGCATCCAGCAGGTAAGTACCATTGTATCAGAAGTATGACAGACATTACTGTATCCAGTATGTAAGAACCGATGCATCACAGGTATGATAGACATTACTGCACCGAGTATGTAACTACCATTGTATCAGAGTATTAAGTTATTGACAAAGGTGACACAAGTTTAAAGTTTGTCTACTTAAATGTGTATATGGCTAGGCATTTTATGGCCCCAATGCCTAGTATTATTCCTATATTCCTGTGGTTTGCTCCTGTCCACTAACATATTCAGAATCTTTGAAAGTCAGCTGGCTAGGCCACTGACACAGCTGTAAGTTTTCACTGCTGGTTCATATTTTAGCATCTGCTTGATCATCAGTGGTCTCACAGAGGAAATAGTGCTAAAAAAGAAAAGAAAGAATATAAGGTGAAGGACCAGATGAGAAGGCAAAAAATGTGGAAAAAAACATAAATATAGTTGCAAGTATAGAAAACTTCTGGAAGAGCCTCATGTTGATCAAGAATGAACACATGAATGGTTAAGGAGAGGTGAATTCACATAAAGAAATGGAAGTTTAATATTGGCAGCCCAAGACTGTGGGCTACGTACACGCTGGTTTACAAAGTCCATTGAATATGTGGGAGAAACAGACAAATGTAGGTTTTGTAAAACTGAATTGGAAACAGTCACACACCTTGTTGGTGGTTGCAATGCACTAATGGAAGAGGGACTGTATACCGAACGGTATAATAATGTGGCAAGACTGTTACACTGGAGATTGTGCACATATGTTATTGCAGTGGCTGAAAAACACTGGAAACATGAGTCACACAGAATCATAGAAAATGATGAAGTTTATATCACATGGGATCACCCAATACCAACAGTTCAAAAGACAGATGCTAGAAAACTGGATATAGTGGTCCAAGAAAAGAAGGCAAAAGTAGCATTGATCATCAAAATCACCACACCCAGTTACTACAGTGTCTTGCGTACAGAGAGACACAAAGTCATAACATACCTGGATCTG
This sequence comes from Protopterus annectens, assembly GCF_019279795.1. Lineage (NCBI taxonomy): Eukaryota > Metazoa > Chordata > Ceratodontiformes > Protopteridae > Protopterus > Protopterus annectens. The sequence continues at coordinate 739,920,085 of NC_056746.1, read as the reverse complement.
CAGGTAGAAACGAGAGCCATGATACCCAGACTGTTCTGGTAGTAGTAGGAGCAGCTGGTCTTATAAAAAAGAATTTACAATCATATTTAGATATGTTACCAATTCATGTAACACCATATGAATTGCAGAAGGAGTCATTACTGGGCACATTGTGGGTGCTCCGAAGAGCACTTTTGGCTAACATCAAAGAGTGAAACAATACTAATTTCATGAACTTTAATCGTACTTTGACTTAGGAATGGGGTCCATTCCCATCATGGTATTAGAAACCCAAAAGACTTGGAGAAATTAAAAAAGGAAATACTTATACAAAGGAGAAGGCAAAACTAATCATTGCAATGAAAGCAGCACCAAACATATTTGAAGAGAAATACGGGCAAAGTCAGCCAGACATGAAAAATTTTACAATAATAAAAAAAAAAAAATAATAAGAAAACAAAGAGGAAAAATAGAAAAGAGGATTAGTAATGGAGAAGTTAAAGAAATAGAAACTGAGGTTATGGATTACCTGCAAAGTGAAAAATTTAGTGCTGAGCTCTGATATCATCACAGTAGGATAGAGCAATGGATCCCCAGATTAAGGACAAACCAGTGGAGCAAGAAACATCTGATCACTTGCCATATGAAGATAATTGGGAGCCTTCCACAGAAAACCAGTGCAAAAGTTCAGTTGGAGTTGCACAGCAAAGGAAGGAACAGGAAACTGTGGGAATTCTGACACAGTCAGTTTTGTGGTGTGATTGGCCAATGAGTTCCCATATGAATGAGCAATGGATGACAGGATGAAACTGAAGAAAATGTAGCACAGGAAAATGCTGCGGAATTTTCTGTAGAATGTCCGCAGGAAATGGAAGGCAACGAATGTGCCCTCAGTTTAGAAGAAAATGATCTAAGAAAAGAGTTGCTTGATTTGATAGAGATGGACAAACATATTAAGATCAATGAAAGAAATAGATTACAAAATGTCAATAAAACCCAAAAAGTCACCGCTTCTCTTTTGTCTTGCCTTTAACCCATTAAGCTATCTACTTAATGGATCATATCATGGATATAATTTGGTGCCCAGAAAACAACAAATGTAAACACTTCTTATTTTCTTTTTGTGGACAATTTAGAACTGTATAGTTCATCAGATGAGGAACTGAAAGCACAACTGCAAAAGGTCAAAACATTTTCAGATGCTATAAGAATGTCATTTGGTCTTGATAAATGTGCAAAAGCAACCTTTAAAGCAGAAAAGCTGCAGCACTAAGAAAACATCAGTTTGGGATAGAGTGTGATATAAAAGAACTTGAGCAATAGGAAGTGTATAAATATTTAGGAACTGATAAAGGATTAACAATAAAACATGAACAAATGTGAATAAAATGCAATATTTTAGAAGACTAAAATGAATACTGAAAACAGTGTTGAGATCTACGACAAAATCCAAGCTTTAAATCAATTTGCTCTCCCTGTCGTAACTTACAGTTGCAAAGGAAAACAAGAAGGATGCTTCATGCTTATCAAGTGATTTATAAAAATCAATGTATTCCAAGATTATATAGTCCCCATTCTGAAGGAGGTATTGGCCTCCTCAAAATTGATTATATGTATAGATCTGCAATTGTAAGACTATATACATATCTCCTGACCTCAGAAGACCAAAACATAGTGAAAGTTTTAAAACATGAGGTGAATAAGTCTAAGATGACTTCCCTGCTTAGTTTAGCAGAAGCATATTGGTGTCAAGTAGGAATGGAAATCAATCCAGAAGTAGATAAAAATGAGGCAGCAACTGAATGTGCCAAAAAACAAAAGATAGAATATAAGGTGAAGGATCAGATGAGAAGGCAAGAAATGTGGAAAATTATAGTTACAAGAATAGAAAACTCTGGCACAGCCTCATGTTGATCAGGATAAAATGCAGGAATGGTTAAGGAGAGGTGAATTTAAACCAAGAGACGAGAGGTTAATATTGGCATCTCAAGATAGTGGACTAAGTACACATTGGTTTACAAAGTCCATTGAACATGTGGAAGAAATAGACAAATGTAGGTTTTGTAAAACAGAATTGGAAACAGTTACAAATCTTGTTGCTGGTTGTGAAATAGTAATGGCAGAAGGACTGTATACTGAAAGGCATAATAATGTGGCAAAACTCTTGCTTTGGCAATTGTGCAAACATAAGCAATGTGTCTAAGGATGAAACCGCTTAACCATTGTATTTTGTGCTGTGATTCAAGTTTTTATTTAATATACTGATAGGTTCATAGGTGGGTACTAGGCTATCTGCCCGGAGGCATTTATAAGCCTAGCCAGAATGTGTTGGCTTTCGCTGCCCCCTTACATTACTTCCCCGTGCCTCTGTCCAGCAGAGCCACTGAAGTGATCCCCGAGGTAAACTTTCTGTTTCCCATCCACTTGTCAAGGTTTCTTTTGAAGAGTGTTAGCAAGGAGCTCTGCCTAATTTGGATTAGAATCTTGTTCAAAAGCATAGGAAGTCTCTGGGACAGGAATCTATCCCTCCAGCACATCCTATTTATTGTTATGGTGAGGTTTAGATCCCTAGAGTGTGTGGCTCAAGAGAATAAGGTTTTCTTTAGGTGGAGCATGTCCATCAATTCTGGGTTGGACATGACCTTGTATGTCAGGCAGAGATCATCTCTGAGTAGGTGGTATGCAACCAAGTACAACTGTAGTTTCTTCAGTCGAGCTGCATAGGGCATCTGTTTGAGGCCATTGATCCTCTTGGTGAGGTACTTCTGTGGTCTTTCCAGTTGTTGCAGGTGTCTTGTAAGGTACATCCCAAACGGGGCGTTGTACTCTAAGATGGGTCTGATGAATGATGAGTAGAGGGGCACAATGACCTCTTTTGATCTGGATGCAAACCCTTTTGTGATTAGGTGGGCCACATAGAAGGATTTTCTAATGACTTTGGCAATGTGATTATCAAAGATGAGATTACTATCCACTTGGGTCCCCGGATCCCTTATTACATCTTCTGTATTTAGGGGGATACCATCTATGTGGTAGTTTGTGGGTACTTTGTTTTTTTCCAAAGGGGATGACTATGCACTTTTTGGCATTTTGCTTGAGGCCATGATTTTGACACCAGGTATCCGTCTCAGTGAGACCCTTTTGGAGGATGTCTGTGTCAGCTGGAGAGTCAATTATAGCCCCTAGTTTGCAGTCATCTGCGAACTTGGTCAGCCATAGTTCTCCTGTGCTTGCCTGTACCTCTGAGAAGTATACGCCAAACAGGAGGGGTCCTAGGACTGAGCCCTATGGAATGCCACTTGTAACCAGTTTAGAGTCGAACCTAGCTCCCGCAACTCTCACCATGTGGGTTCTGTCCATGAGCCAGTTGGCAACCCATCTTGTGACGCAGGGGTTTATGTTCAGGCTGGTGAGCTTGTCTATAATGCCAGAATGGGGAATGGTGTTGAAGGCCTTAGCAAGGTTTAGGTAGGCTGTGTGTACCACCTTTCCCTTGTGTATAGCCTTGGTAACTGTCTCAAAGAAGTCTACCAGGTTTAGGAGGCATGATCTGCCCTTAACAAAGCCAAACTGGGTAGGGTCCAGTGTTTGGAGGTTCCCAATGTCTCTGTTAATGAGTTCCATGATGATGCACTCCATAGCCTTGCAGACCAAGCTAGTCAGGCTTATAGGGCAATAATTCCCGGGGTTTGTTGTGGCTCCACTTTTGTGGAGTGGAATAACCATTGCTATGTGCCACTCTATGGGTATGTAGCCTGTGGAGAGGCTGAGTTTGAACAGTGTGTTTAGGTGAGGGGTTAGTTCATCTTTGAGCTCGTATATGACGCAGCCTGGGACACCGTCTAGTCCCATTGATGCTGTGTTTTTGGCTTTGGAGAGGGCTGTTTTAACCTGAGTGTCTGTGATTTCAGGGACTCTACATTCTTCTGGTATGGTCATGGGCCCTTTTGGGGGTGAGAGGGGGGTGATGTTTGCGCTGAACCTGTCTCCACGATGCTGGTGATATCACTTGGTTCAGTGTATTTTGTGCCATTCTGCACTAACTCCAAGCAGATCTGAGCATTGCCACTTAGATTCTTGACATAGCTAAAGAATGCCTTGTGGTTATCTTTGGAGTCCTTGGCAATTTTTGTTTCAAAGCTCACCTTGGATGATTTTTATGAGGGATCGTAGTTTCTTGCTGATACTGATCAGGGATGTCTTCCCTTCTTGTGATTTTACTCTTTTCTGTACTAGTTTCCTCCTTCTATTGTATAGCTTGTTTATGGCAGGAGTCCACCAGACTGGCTTCCTTTTCTTGGAGGAGTGAGTCTTGGTTTTGCTTGGGATGGCACGATCCATGCATTCTTGTAGCTGCCCATAGACTGCATTAGTAAAGGATTTTGCAGCTTGGACAGTGTTGTCCTTCAGCTTGGCGGCTTTGAAACTTTCCACCTCGTTCTTAAGTAAAATGAAGTTTGCTTTTGAATTTTTTTTCGCTGTGGCTTTCTTGTGGGGTGGGGGTGGAATATGGATATCCAAAGTGATTTGTTTATGGTCAGATCTAACCAGCGAGGGGTTGACCTCTGATGTGGAACACCGGTTGCCCATGTTAGTGATGACCAGGTCCAATATGTTGTCACCTCTGATGGGAGTGTTGACCAGTTGAACCAGGGTGTTTGAGTTTATAAATTCTAGAAAAAGTTGGGCAAGGGAGTTATTACTTGAGTAGTTCTCCCAGTTAATGTTTGGGTAATTGAAATCACCCAATATTAGGGTGTTTGGTAGGACCTTTATGTTTCCCAGCATTTCCAGAAATGCAGAATGGGGGTCCTGGGACATGGTGGGTGATCTGTAGCAAGCTAAAATTTGAATTGCAGTTTTGCCCATTGTTAGTTGCACGTGGATGATCTCTGAAGCATCGTGCTGTGTCACTAACATGAAGGTATGGGTATCCTTGATGAATATGGATACGCCCTCGCCTTTTGTATTTCGGTTTGGGTTCTGTGGCTGAAATGTATGGTATGAGTTGTAGCCTAGTAGTGCTGGGGTTCTCTCTGGATCCTTAAACCAGGTTTCTGTTACTGCACATATATCAATTTTCTCCATACTGAGGAGTGCCTCGAGTGCATGTATTTTGAGGCTTAGACTTCTGGCATTGAGTAGCATTACCCTCAGTTTTTTGCTACTTGTGCTATTTACGGTGGTGGGTTTGTTTTTTGAGCCTTTATTAAAAAAGGTACTATGGGGGTGGCAAGAGCCTTGGCCAGTATTCAAAAGCCTAAGGGTGACAGGTGCAAGCCATCTCTAGCGAAGTAGCGTGGCTTGTCGAGCATGTCATCCCAGGTGGACAGACACTGGATCCCCTTTGAATGACACCAGAAACTTAGCCAATTGTTGAAATTGAGAATTTTTTCTTTATACTGTGGTATCATTCTTGGTGAGGGCAGGATGCTACTCAGGGTCAGGGTTATACCGGACTGGTATATGTGATCAGAGAGCTCTTTCATGTCTCTTTTCATGTAGTCCAGGGAGGTACAGCTCAGGTCATTCACACCAACATGGACAATGACAGAGTCATATTTGTACTTGTTCTGGAGTGACCTGGGTGCTTGTGTTATGTGGTGGATCCTGGCGGCTAACAGTAACCTTCTCCTTATTCAGCCTAGTGAGTGGGACGTCAGTGTGCCTGACTATAGAGTCACCTATTACTAGCATGTTGGGTATGTTATTTTGCCTTAAGGGCTGTGATTGCATGGCACACTGGTTTTGTGAAGTATGTGTTTCATGGTTTGTGTTGGGGGGTGGTGGTTGCTTGGATGTTTGCTTTGGAGGTCTCTGTTGGTTTTGCAGATTTTTATTTAGAGCCTCCAAGTATGTTTTCATGTATTTATGTGCGTTTTTTGCCGGTGCTGGTTTAATGGGTCTATGTAACACTGGTGGTGTGATGCAAGTATTTCCCTTCTCCTCTTGACTGTCTGATGTTTTTAAAATTTTACCAAGACTGGTGGTTTCTCCTTTGGAGTTATGCTTATGTGATTTAACAACTGGTACCTGAATAATTTTATCCTAAAGACTCCCTGTGGCACCACGTGAGCCTAATTTTGCAATTTCCTGGTCTTATATTTTGGCTGCATGGACACACACTGTTGAAACTTTTTTGTTTGTTTCTGGTATTATAACATTGAAGTAGCTGAAATACACTGGAAACATGAGGCACAAAGCATTATAGAAAATGATGAAGCTTATACCACATGGGATCATCCATTACCAGCAGTTCAAAAACAGATGAGAGAAAACCAGATGTAGTAGTCCATGAAAAGAAGACAAAAGTAGCATTGATCATTGAAATTGCTACACCCATTGACTACAGTGTCTTATGTACAGATTGACACAAATTCAAAAAATATCAGGATTTGCAGGCAGAAATGAGGGCAATGTGGAAGAAGGATATCCAGACAGTTTCAATAGCAGTAGGAGCAACATATCTTAATAAAACTAATTTACAATTGTACTTAGATATATTTCCAATGCATGCAACTCTGTATGAATTGCCGAAAGAGTCATTACTGGGCACATTGTGGGTGCCAAAACATTGACTTCCTTGAGAAGAGGTTATTGTTGAGATCCTACTCTGGGAGTGCTGCCTCACTGCAGCTGGCTGCCTGCTCCCCAAAACACATGCTGTTTGAGCAACTCTGGCTGGCATCATATGGGAAAGATGGTGTGAGAAGGTGTTTGTTTGCTTCGACTTTGTATGACTCTGCTGTCTGCCTTATATAAGCTCCTCTTCAGAAAGTGAGGATGCAGCAAGTAAGATTGATAATGAAAAGCCAAGACAGGTTGGATGATGGACCAACACTACTTGAGTCTCACTCGCAATGTCACTGGTGCATCTAGCCAGGATGGGAGAATAAGCAATTGAAAAGGCCGTAAGACAAGATTATGTGCCATTTGTGGAGCTATAAAAGGAATATGAAAGAAGCCTTAAATGTAAGACTCAAACTTTAAAAAGATAATGTATCTAGTTTTAGTTAAATGCTTCTGTTAAAGGAAGTCTACTAAATGTAGTGGGCATGGAAACAATAGTACTGTAACCTAAAATAAAAGAAGAAATCAATCCTAAGACATGTTTAGACTACATCAATTTATTGAAGTTGCCAAAAAATGGAAGTTAAGCAAACTTTGATATGTATGACAGCCCATATTAATCCAGTGCAAGTAATATTAAGAAAGCTAAAAATAATGGGGAGAAAAAAGGCCCCAAAGATTTTATATATTCCTCTTAGAAACTTAGAACATTGCTAGACTAACAGGTTTTGTATTACAGATTTTCTGAAGGATATGAAGTATCAGACTCACATATCTCACTGTTTAGTAACTTTAGTCATCCATAATTTGCCTGAAAACCACAAATTATATGAAGAACAGACCACAAATACGAGGCAAAAATCTGAATAGTTGAGAGGCATGCCCATACCACCCTGCACTTACAAAAAAATAATTAGATATTTAGAAGTTATTAGTCATATTTCCAAGTAAGAGTATGTTGACCATGTTTTCTTGATATAGCTAATTGCACTGTTCTCTTTTCGTAAACAGCAATTTATTAGCAACCATAGGTGGTAAATAGGAAGACAGAAGGAAACACAACAAAAATAACACTGCATGTGTGATCATTATAAAAGATAATACATACAGCCTGTGGAGTTAGCTCTGTATGAGTTATTGGTAGGCTGGCTAGGCAGGAAGGTAGTTAGTAATAAGGCCTGCTGGTGTTCAGAAATGCTTAGGTTTGGATCTGCTCAAGTCGTGCATAATAATGCATTGTTTAAAATAACTCTTACGCTTTGACAGAGTATTCATTATAGAAACTCTGTGAAGGGAAGCTTAGACTTCAGTTCTGAGTTTCATAGTACATTTTACATAATTAAGGAAGCAATGCTTCTAATGGTCAAGTGAGATGATATACAGGTGCTATTGTTAGCCCATTATAATTTTACGCATTTTTAGATACTGGTAAACAAAGCGTGGAAGAGTTTACCATGTTGCTGTTTTGGTTTCAGTCAAATTTCTGCAGAAGTTTTGCATGAGTGTTCATTTTTTTGTTATAGACATTTCATGTATTAAGACAGCTTTGCTTACTTCATTAAGTAGCAGATCATTCATGGTTACCAATTTAAGTATTCCATAAACTTTGGGAACCCTACCATAGCAAAACGTATGCACAATAAATGTCACCAGGGGTTCTAAATGACATGCTGCATTTATATCTTTTTTACTATATAAGATTAAAAATTTAAATACTTTGATGATGGGTAAATCCCTCTGCTTCCTTTGGACAGCTTCTGTTTTAGCCACTCTTTTACTTTAGACCTTCATTGAATGTTTCTCAAACTATTGGTTGGATTGTTTAAACACTGTTTTACTTAGCTGATATTTAGATGCAGCTTTTGTTGGGGTTTGTGCTCAGTTTACCAGAGCTGCTCAGAATTTGGCCTCCTTAGCCAGAGATCTGAAAACAATCTGAATGAAATCCAAGGCATCCTGTGAATTCTACTGAAAAAATAAGTATTTTTATAACCTTCATTGCACTCTTAAACCATTTGCAACTGTTTTGCTGCCTACTTTAAACTGTTTTTATTGTTTGTGACTGTCTTTTCTGTATTACCTACTTATACTTGAACAATTTATAGGATAAGCTACATTCAGACTTGCTGAATCTAGACTGTTTGGCATTTTCTGAGCATTAAAGTGAGCCATCTTACATTAAGATGGCCCTCCTGCACCCTTGTAGCAGAACAGTGTAGTCAAGGACCTATCTATGCTGGGGATTGTTGGAATAATGCTCATTCTTGGGCTTTCCTATTGGTTGGATTGTTTGAAAACGGTTTCACTTTACTGATATTTAAACACAATGTTTGAGTGTAGCTGTGCACCATGTAATGGGGATTAGCACTGCAGTGTACAGACACAAATCCTTAAAAAGTCAAATTTTCCCTAGATAACTGCTAGGAAACCCTCCTAATCTTCCCTGCATCTCGGCAGGCAAAGCATTTGCACACTGCTGCCCAGACAGCAACCCAAGTGTGCTTTTTTAGGCACCAGCTCAGGTTTCTACCTCTAAACCTTTCATAGATTAGGTGATTTTACTAGTTCTGTAACAAAACCTAGCCCATTTAGTTCACCCTCCACCACTTATTACAGAATGCACCTGGCATAATGGAAGGTCAGTTTCCCACCATTTCTCCAGCCAGCCTGACTGACATGGGCATCCTGAGGCAAAGGGCAAAGTAACAATTGTCTCATGTATACAGACAACGTAATACTCCTAAAACATGCAAATAGAATATGTGAGAGATGTATCTATACTATAAATTTGGAATCAATTTCTCGTGTAATAACAAACCAAATACCAAGCAGGATGCCTGCACCAACACTCCACCTCCTAAACAAACCAAGCACATAATACATAAACCCACATATACATAGGTACTCACTAGAAATATACCAAAAGAGCAAAGACCTTACAAGCATAAACCTTCTGCACACAATATGGTCCCTATAGCACCCACTACACATAATAACACACGCATTAGTGTCTCACCCAATAATCCCCTAAGGTAAGACATATCTAAAACAAATGTCTTAGTCATAGGTGACTCCATAGTGAGACATACAGATGTCCCCTTCACTAGGCTGGTTAAGGAGAAGGTCATGGTCAGCTGCCTGTCTGGTGCCAGGATCTGATAAATCATGCATGCTCTGAAGTCTCCCAACAACAATTACTTTTATGCCTCTATCATAGTCCATGTTGGAGTGAATTACTTGAGACATACCTCACTGGACTATATGAAGACAGACATGATAGAGCCATCAGATTATGTGCTCCAGGCAGGTATGGCCCTAGCCCTAAGCAGCATTCTTCCCTCACCCAGGATGATGCCACAATACAAACAATAAATGATTGACTTCAACAATTGGCTTAGCTTCTGGTGTCAGTCTAGGGGGATCCAGTATCTGACAGCCTGGGATGATATGGTTGACAGACCATGCTGCTTTGCCAGAAATGGACTTCACCTGTTAGCTCTAGGCTTTAGGTTGCTGGCAAAGGTACTTGCCCCCCATAGTGCTTTTTTAGGCAATGTCATAAGAACAAAATTCTCGATGTAAAAATATCCTCCAGGAACAAATTCAGAATTATGTTACTTAATGTTAGGAGTCTAAATCAGAAACTGCACTCACTTGAACCACTTCTCACCCTGGAAGATGCTGATGTCTGCACAGTTACAGAGACATGGTTCAAGGCCTACCCCAGCCATGCAGCACTACAATGCCTCCCACACATTTAGACCACACAACAAAAGTGAAAAAACAAGGAAGGATGAATATCCATCTTCATTAAAGACATATACACCTCTAGACTGGTTAATATTATGACTCCCTAGAGTTACTCCAAGTCCAGCTAACTGTGGCAAAGACTCTCTTCCACATCATTGTTAGCTATAGGTTCCCACCAGGAACCACGAAAACCACACAGCCTACCTGGACTTACTTGAGTAACTCTCAGTACAACCAGATATCCTGATCAAGGGTGACTTTAACTATCCTTCCATCAATTGGGTAACATATGAGCACAAACACACTTGCCCAAAAGTTCCTTGGCTTTGCTAACACAAATGCTCTGGAGCAGATAGTCAGCACCCCCACAAGGGCCTCTAACATCCTTGACATAGTGCTCACCAATGTGGGGGATTGCAAAAACCATACCTGACCCACACCCAGGAGCAAAAGGCTAAAAAATGTATCCAAATCAAACTAAAGTCTACTGAGCAATGGCCATATCTCTCAACCTGGAAACATCAAAAATCTGGATAAGGCCCATGAAAAATAGGTACAAATATGTATGCTGAGTAACGTAAAATTTGCATACATAATGATGTAACCCCACCCACTCCGATGGAATTGTGGGATACCAACTTTCAAATGCAAACTGAAGAACAGACAACCAAAATATGGCACCAGAGTCCCCCTGCAGCCATTCCAGTGTCCCATTACCTGGCTATTTCACCTCATTTACCATAAACACTATTGCGCATGCTGCTTTACTTCTACAATGATTATTTGGATTTTATGTTTACATTTTATAGCACAATGCACAAATACTTTTAGATATCTGCTAAACAAAGCAATACACAATGAAAATAGACTTGGCATTAAAACTTCTCTGCCCTTGAAACTCACATTCACTGAAACAGCACTGAAACACACACCACAGAGAAAATGCATCTGGCCAAATGTGGATAAAGATTACCTTTGGGCTATTTTCAAATAATAGGCCCCTTGCAAACAAAACAAGAAACATACATGCATTCTTTGATATACCTTCCTGACTTTATTAAATTACACTTGTTAGACTTAAGTCAAAGTGCATTTTAAATTTGTTTTAACATTTTCCCAGTAGGCAATGAAACAAAATGCATAAACCAATAATGACAAAACTTCCCAATTCAGAACATTTCCATCAAAAGTCTACTTACACACACACACACACACACACACACACACACACACACACACACACACACACACACACACACACACGCACACACGCACACACACACACACACACACACACACACACACATTCACGTTTTAAATTTGTTTGAACATTTTTCCAGAAGGGAATGAAACAAAATGCATGAACAAGTAATGTCAAAACTGCTGAATTCAGAACATTTCCATCATAAAAATCTACTTCCACACATGCACACACAATTATATATATATATATATATATATATATATATATATATATATATATATATATATATATATATATATATATATATACATATATATATATATATATATATATATATATATATATATATATATATATATATACACATAGAATGACAGTAGTGTAAGCCATAGGCATCTTGGACGGTTTCTTGAACTTATTTTCAATTTCAGTTTTTTTTTATTTGGGGGGGGGGGGCAAAAGGCCAAAAACCATGGACACATTTTAAACATTGCTTATATAATTTTGGAAAGTTGCTAGAATAAAATGTTGTGTTATCACCATACATTTCAGTACCAAGTCTTGAACCCAGGATCCTCTGCACTACAGTCAGAGCAACATACCACTATACCAAATCAGCAGTCTCCTGAAACATAGGAAGACTGAAATTTAATTGGCCATCATTTAGTGAATTCAGTTCTCACTTCCCACCATAACTATCAACCTCTTAGCACAAAACACCTGGATAAAGCCAATAATGGGGTAATACAGAATTCAGTCCTCACTTCTCACCATAGCTCTCAACAACTTAGCACAAAAAACCTGGACAAAGCCAATAATGGGGGAAATACAGCCCCCAAATAGGGACACATTTCAAATACCATTTATTTTCTGAATAATTCTGAAGAATAAGAAGTTTGAAATTCAAATGCCTGTCATTATTTAATGAATTCAATCCTTCAGTGATTTGCCACATAAATCCTAAAAAACACAGATTTAATGAGGA